>NC_069502.1:962491422-963091422 GCF_027579735.1 Bombina bombina
GCTGATTTCTTTGGGACAATGCCCTGCAAAAGGTCCTTTTAAGGCTATTAGGTATTAGATAGGGCTATTAGATTAGGTGTAATTCTTTTTTATTTTTGATACTGTGGTTTTTTATTTTTTGTAACTTAGTGTTTTTTATTTTTTGTAACTTAGTGTTTATTTTTTTGTAATTTAGTAATTTTTAATTGTAGATTAAATAATTTGAGTAGGGTTAGGTTTTTAAATATGTAATATAGTTAATTTAATGGTAGTTTAATGCAATTTTAGTATAATAGTTAGGGTAGTTAATTAATAGTTTAATAATAGCTTAATTTAGTTTTAGTATAATAGTTAGGGTAGGTTAATTAATAGATTAACATAGTTTAATTAAATTTCTAAAGGTAAGTTTAAATGTATTATAAGATAGGGATGTTGTAATTTTAGTTAGGCAGTTTTAGGGGTTAATAGGTTTAGTAAGTGGTAGTGATGTGGGAGGCCAGGGGTTTAGGGGTTAATACTTTTATTTAGTTGCAGTGGGGTCCCGGGAGCTGCGGAATAGGGGTTAATACTTTTATTTAGTTGTGGTGGGGTCTGGGAGCAGTGGGATAGGGGTTAATACTTTTATTTAGTTGCAGTGGGGTCCGGAGCGGTGGAATAGGGGTTAATACTTGTATTTAGTTTGCGGTGGGGTCCGGGAGCGGTGGGATAGGGGTTAATAACTTTATTAAAGTTGCGGTGGGGTCCGGAAGCAGCGAGATAGGGGTTAAACATTTTAGTATAGTGGTGGTGTTTAGTGACAGGGTATACATAAAGTTGGTAAAAAGCCAAATTAGCTGCGAGATCGATGACTGCTAGTTAACAGTCCTGCTGCTCATTGCCCCATACTTGGTGCGCGGCTTTTTGCCATCTTTTTTTATAAATATGGAGATCGTATTCAGGTCCGCTGCCGTGATGTTAGGCGATGTTAGCCGAGCCTATTGGTGCAGTTTAAATTCAAGAAAGTTGACAGCTTGATAGATAGGCCTCCAAGGCTCCCATTGGAGGCTATGGAAGCGCTATCTTGTGAGCGCAATGCATTGCACCTAACTTGTAATACCAGTGTACATTTATTTGCATGCACTGGTATTACTGAGTGGAGCACAAATTTTGTGCTTGCGTAAGGGATATTTTTCGCTTAACTTGTAATCTGTCCTATATGCTCTAAAACAAATGCTGTATAGAACATCATTGAAACTTGTGCTGGAGATAATGTTGAAGTGAAGCTGGAGAGGCTGGAGAAATCCCTGTAATAAAGTGTTTTGGTTCAAAAATGTTCTGTTACTGAAGAACATTACACTATTTTATCAGACAGCATGTTTGTTCTGTTCCTCTTCTTATTTATTCCCCAATTGGCCAGGTTAACAATGATGCTTTAAAAAGCTGAAATATTTATGAAACACTATTCTGCTGGGTTCCTTTGAAACAGTGAGATAAATCCATGGAAATCCTACTTAATGGTCTTGTTCACCTCTATCTTTCAGTTTAAAAGATCTCACTTTTCATATAAAAGCATTTTATTAGCAATGCTGTATCCTTTCAACCCTGGCTTTATATTTTCCATCCTATTGTATTTCCATCATTAATTTTGGTTTTGTGTTTATAGCCAAAATAAAAATTCACTTAAAAATAGTTAATTTATTTATATCTTTTGGATTTTTCATTATCAGTAAATAGCATAAGCTTGATCAGTCATCTATTTAATGTTTATATTTGTGCTCTGTTTGTTCCAAGGCATTTTACATAAAGATTGTATAGATTTAGCTATCTCGTTTATTGCATCTGAATGCCTGCATGGTTTTAGGAAGCTTTTATGTAACAGTTTAAATAAAAATAAATAAATAAAAAAACTGTGAAAGATAATAAAGTTTGAAATCCATTATTTTTAGAACACAACTGAAATGTCAGTGGAACATTTGTATATATAGTTCACAGAGAACATCTTTATATAAACAAAAATAAACTGGATGTGTCATTTATGAATTGAAGACACAATTAGGTCACAGCTTGCAAAGGCTACGACTCCAGTGCGCTTGTACAAGAATGTCTATATCTCATAATGAGGATAGTGTCTTTTTGCATATGTTAGCAATACCCTATTACTATTTTCCGGATCCTAAAAGCTAATACAGTGGTCTCTGCATCACGCATGTTTTATGAAATGGATATTAAAAACAAACTGAACCTGTGTGAAACTGCAGCTTTATATCTGTGTAGCGTTGTATATTAAAAAATGCATTTGTTTTGTCAAATGATTATATTTTTAAAGCTATTATTGCACTGATATTACTATCCCTCGGAAGAAAAGGACTTTTTCTAACCCAATCACATCTCTTTATGGATGTTGTATGTGTATGCATTGTGGTTCACTCATTTGCAGTAGAGGAAAGATTAAAGGCTCTACACTCCAAAGCCCTCTTGTCTTCTGTTTCAATATGGTTGCTTTGCACTGATTCTGCTCAGTCAGTTAATATTATTTTTATTCTACACAGGTTTATTAAAACATGTATATATCAAAATTTGCTTCTGTTCTAATCTGCGGGAAAAGTTCAGGGATTCAACCTGAATGCTGCTAAATAAAAACCACTTCCTTTTTAATTTGGCAGTGTTGTGAACAAGGTTCCTTCAGGGCCCCCCCCCCCCCACCCCCTTCCTCAGCAGTATCGGCTGTCGTAATTTAACACTGCACAAGCAAAATGATCATGCAGCCCCTCCCACTGTCTTCACGCAACCAACTGCACAAGAGCAGCACTTGTCAGTCATAATGGAAGAATGCGTCTAGGAAGTTTGACCTTAAAGGGACAGTCTACTCCAGAATTGTTATTTTTTTAAAAGATAGATAATTCCTTTATTACTTATTCCCCAGTTTTGCATAACCAACATGGACATATTAATATACTTTTTATCTCTGTGAATACCTTGTATCTAAGCCTCTGCAGACCTGCCCCCTTATTTCAGGTCTTACATTTTAGCCAATCAGTGCTGACCCATAAATAACCCCACGGAGTAAGCACAATGTTATCTATATGGCACACATGAACTAGCAATGTCTAGCTGTGAAAAACTGTCAAAATGTCCTGAGATAAGAGGCGGCCTTCAGGGGCATAGAAATTAGCATATGAGATGACCCTAGTTTAGCTTACAACAAAGAATTCCAAGACATCAAAGCAAATTTAATGGTAAAGTAATTTGGAAAGTTGTTTAAAATTGCATGCCCTACTCTAAATCATGAAAGTTTAATTCTGACTAGACTGTCCCTTTAACTTTCAGTTGCAAGCTTGTAGCGTTTTTTTTTTTAAGAAAAATAAGGGGACTAAGGATTCTACAAATTTTACAAAGGAAATTGTTGAAATCGACAAATTATATAGTAGTTACTAAGGGAAAAAAAACTATTTTACAATTTAATAGAGTTTGGTATAAAAAATTCTTCATACAAATCATCTTCATTCAAACAATCTACCCTTGATACATTCAACAACCTTTGGCAAATCCATGAATAAATTGTCCTTTAACCCCTTAATGACCAGCACTGTACAGACCAAGGCAGATATAGCGTAATGGAGGACACCTCAGGCTAGTGATCGTAGGGGCAGGTTTTCCCTATTATCACATGCCTTTCAGTGGGTGCCTTTATTTGCTATAAATTACTTGGAAACCTAGACATAAAGGTTATTCCTAAAAGCTGGACAACATAATGAAATTTGTTTGGAGGTATTTTTCTTTAGCTACACTAGTTTTGTAGAACTTGTTATAAAGACAACTGCAAAAAAAAAATGTTTTTTTCCCATTTTTCAGCCTTTTTCAGCATTAAATTCCTATTTATTGTTATTTTATATACCCATATAGGGTATCACTAGAAAGGCCAGTTTGTCTGTTAAAAAACTGTGCATAATATATAAGGGTGCACTTAACAAGAAAATGGACAATTAAGTAAAATCAATAGTGATAAAAAATGTCAAAATTGCTTGTGTGATTTAAGCATGGAAACTGGGAAAAACCTTGATCTTTAAGGGGTTAAGTCATAGAGGGAGTAAATAAATCAATACGGTTAGATACATAACTATTATTAACTAAGTAAGAATATAATATTAATGTTTGAAATGAAGATTTTACATATAAGGGAGAAAAAAAATTCTAAGAGCAGATAAATAAGGGAGCCTGTAATAATGTCATTTTGGCAAATAAGGGAGATTCCAGAAAATAAGATAGAATTGACAACATTATTTTGAATAGTTTAGTTTAATGTCTCTTTAATGCAAATTAGTTATATCAATATTTGCAATTTTCATTTGTGCCTAACCTGACATATATATATATATATATACATCCGGATCTGTCCAAGCACTCAATCGTCACTCAATTAGGGCCGATTATCATTTGTCTGGCGGATATGATACACTGTAGTGATCATGTCCGCCAGACATCGATAAATGCAGACAGCATACGCTGACACACCACTGCTTCTTAACTCCTGTTTCCGGCAAGCATGAGGGCTCGCACTGAAACAGGGTTATGTGCCCATTCGGGCCATGATAAATCGGTCCAATTATCTTACAATATCATTAGTCAGTGAGGGGCACTCTCCGGTCTTAAAATTATTTTTCTTTATTTCTTCAATTTTATAAAAGACATCAGAATTGTCGACGTTACGGCTTAGTCACAAACCTTTTTAAGACATCAATATTTTGGGTAATAATCAAGCATTTTCAACTGCAGCAATTCAGCTGCTCTCCCCTTGTCTCAGCAGCAGGGAGATGCTGAGACAAGGGGAGAGAAGCTGAATTGCTGTTTACATATACTGTGTATATATATATATATATAAATATATATATATATATATTATATATATATACAGTATATATATATGTATACATCTATACCTACATATAATCATGTATATATATATACTGTATATATAGGTATAAATATATATTTGTGCAAAAACCCCGATCAGATATATATTTAAATATCGCTTTAAGAATAAATAGTAGTGTACAGAACATTGGATTATGAAATATGCAGTTTTATCTTCTTATGTTGCACTTTTAAATAACTGCAATCCTGTTTGCGTGACTAGTGGGTGTAATTTTTTTTTCAAACTTTTTCGGCTCTATTGAAGTCTAAAGGGGTCAATTATCAAAGCGTCAACTGATAATATGTTTTGAATTCCACATCGTATTTGATGCGAGATTGATCCGCCGTAGTTATCAAAGGGTCAAGATCTGCAAATGTTGAGAGTTGCGACCTAAAATACGATCCCGCGATCTCAATCCGACGCAGATCGACGCTTGCGTCATTACAGATGTTTCGAATTTCACATCAACTCTATTTGACACTTTTCCAATTTATCAAACATTTAACAAGTACACTTTGCGTCTATTCCGACGCAGCCTACCTAGTTTTCAATTCGCCACCCTTGAGGTCGTGGTTGCCATAGAACTCAATGGAAGTCTGAAAAACACAGAAAGCTTATGTTCGATGCTGCAAGAGAATGAAGTATATTACATAATAAAGTAAATTGAAAACTCATTAAAATTGTTATACCCTTTCTAAATCAAACATTTGGTGCACTGCACTAGTAGATATAGGGATACAAATGAAAAATACATTACTACTTATGGATTATGCTACAAATTTGTCTCTCATTACAAAACAAGGGGACAATATTATTTCTACAAATGTGTTGAAAAGTTTTGCCCCAACACTTGTCGCACTAATAGATATAGAGATAAAATGAAATAAATACACAACATAATATAGCTAACTTCCTTTTTTGGGTAAAAATCTATGTGCACCATGTTTAAGCCATGTGATACAAGTCCCACTCTCACTTTGCACCAATTTTGACGCAACACTTTCGCACCAATTATGACGCAAACTCCTAACAACCCACACACTTAGAGAATTTTTCAACCACTTTTGATTGGAATTTGCATAATTACATGATTTATGACATCAGCCAATCTGATTCAAATATACATTTTAAACTATCACTAACTAATCAAATTGCTTGATACTTGTGGTCATTGATCACTCATCAGAACTTGTAAGTGCCATTTGTTACAATTGTGTATTATACTTTGAAAGTATGTATATGTGAATTTAGAATTAAAGATAACATTGATGCTGAACATTAGGACACACAGTGTAATATTTTAGACAAGGATTTAGAAATTCGAATTGATGTTTGATTCAATATAATCTTAAAACTGGTAGCTCAAAGGGATAGCCCACCTAACATTAACTGTTATGATTCAGATACAGCAGAAAATAAAATCACCTCTTTACTATCATGCTATTTTCAGGGAATTTCTTCCTTCTCTTGAATTTCTTTTTCAGATAAGAAAAATGTTATCTTATATGCCAGCCCATTTTATAACATCTGTGAAGGGTGGTTTTTAAAACTAGATTGCAATCAGGAGGGGTTACACAGGTACAGAGAGAATACTGCCCTGCTCTTAAATATCCATTTATTGCAATAATACATATGATACCCTGATTACATGTTATATTTGCAATTAATTCCTGCTCAGAATAATAATAAATTTAACACCATTGGTGCTGGCAAATGCACTGAGATTGACGCTTTGATTAATTGACCCCCTATGAGGGAATTTTGTGTTTGTGACTTCTCAAGTCTATTTGTTCCTGTGACTTTGCGAACGCGAGAGTCCAAACTTTTTACTTTTCAACTCGTACTATGAGCATGAATCTCGAGCTCAAAAAAATAATTCTACGTAAACTACCACTCCCACTCGTTAATCTGTCATTTTAGTCTATCCTAGTCTGTTAGTAATACAACATAGCAACAAATGTTTTTAATTTATTTTGCCCCTGTTTTCATTTAATCAGTTCTGGCAGACTTCTTAAAGGACACTGAACCCATATTTTTTTCTTTCACGATTCAGATAGAGCATGTAATTTTAAGCAACTTTCTAATTTACTCCTATTATCAATTTTTCTTTGTTCTCCTTGCTATCTTTATTTGAAAAAGAAGGCATACTAAGTAATTTTTTTTGGTTCAGACCCTAGACAGCACTTTGTTTATTGGTGGGTGAATTCATCCACCAATCAGCAAGAACAACCCAGTTGTTCACCAAAAATGGTCCGGCATCTAAACTTGCAATAATATAGGAAGTTGCCTAAAATTGCATGCTCTATCTGAATCACAAAATAAAAAAATTGGGATCTGTGCCCCTTTAAGGCTAAACACTGCTACATATGTTTGACTAATTGGCTTTAACTGATAACAACTGCAAACCAATGCCACATTATACTAACATAATGATGGGGGTAGTCCTGTCATCTGCAAACTCTAGCCCAATTTGGCTCCTTTAATAAAGAAATTGGATGGGTGAAGTTTGACTATTGAAAAGTATTTCAGCAAACAAGATGCTAATTTGTTCAAAAACTGTTTATGCTTGGATGAAAAGTTATTTTCAAACGTATTTTGGGAAAAGACAGCTGGTCACAGTTGGAAATATACTGAGCTACCTTATCGCACAGCTGTTTTTTTACTTGGAATACTTTAAATATTTTCAAAACATTTTATTCCTGTGAGTACTTTCTATTTAAATGTTTCACCTTGAGTTGCAAAGTTCACATTATGTTTGGCATTGAATTGCAATATCGAGAGAGTGCCAGACTCCCATGCCAAGCTGATCCTCATCACACGCATATAAGAAGAGTGCACCCAGATTGTATCATTGGAACTGAAGACACTCATATAGGATAGTGTTTTTTTTTATTTTTGTACTTAAAGAATATTACCTTTTACTCTATACACAGAAAAAATGGGACCCATCTCTCAGATCTGAAAGGGTATATCTGGTTTAGCTAAATGATTTAGCTCATATATGACTTGATAAGTGGAGCGGAATTTAGTGCTCTTGCTTGAGCATAAAATTTGCTAGAAGTATGCTTTTTTGGCATACCAGGTAGTTCACATATTAAAGTTGAAAGTAAAACATCAGATATATAAGAAATATATATTTAATAATATATACATAAATATATTTTTTCTATGTGAAGAACATTGACATCTTAAAATATCCGTAACCTGCTTAAGGTTTCGTGCTTTAGGTCTAATGCACTGTCCTGGTTAGAACACATGAATAATTAGTTATCTTAAGGAAGGTTATCGGAAATATTAAATTTAAAAAATATAAACAATATTATTATTATTTTTATAGAATGTACTAAAAAAAATCTAAATAATCTATAGAATATATATATATATATATAATACTATATTATATATATATATCTTAGAGTATCCAAATAATAAATATTAATAACTATTATTATATAATATAGAGAGAGAGAGAGAGAGAGAGAGAGAGAGAGAGAGAGAGAGACGAGAAAATAACTCATTGTGTAAACCATTTACAATCTAAACAAGTCAGAAGACCTTGCTTTAAACCCAGAAACTCTCTGACTACACTGTTTTATAATGCAGCAAAGGAATCTGGGTAAGATATGCAAATGCAGTCACAATGACACACCCTTTTTTACTTTTAGCCTGCTTTTTAAGACAGACTTCCCCTTTATGCCATAGCACTGCTGCATTACACGCTTTAATGCTTAGCTAGGGTTAGTACAGTGATTTAGACCAATCCCAGGACCAGCTGTTTCATGGTTATTGCCACTCATCAGCTGGGAGTAGGTTAAATCACTGCTTGGAAAAGTTCATTTCTGGGTGAATTCAACAACAATTAAAATTATGGGAGGCGAAAAGTGAGTTTAAAATCCTCCACTAAACTACAAAATATAGAGAAAATAACTCATTGTGTAAACCATTTACAAATCTCAAACAAGTCAGAAGACTTGCTTTTAAACCCAGAAACTCTCTGACTACACTGTTTATAATGCAGCAAAGGAATCTGGGTAAGATATGCAAATGCAGTTCACAATGACTCACCTTTTTACTTTTAGCCTGCTTTTTAAGACAGACTTCCCTTTATGCCATAGCACTGCTGCATTACACAGCTTTAATGCTTAGCTAGGGTTAGTACAGTGATTTAGACCAATCCCAGGACAGCTGTTTCGTGGTTATTGCCACTCATCAGCTGGGAGTAGGTTAAATCACTGCTTGGAAAAAGTTCATTTCTGGGGAAATTCAACAACAATTAAAATTATGGGGAGGCGAAAAGTGAGTTTAAAATCCTCCACTAAATATAAAATATAGAGAAAATAATCATTGTGTAAACCATTTACAAATCTAACAAGTCAGAAGACTTGCTTTTAAACCCAGAAACTCTCTGACTACACTGTTTATAATGCAGCAAAGGAATCTGGGTAAGATATGCAAATGCAGTTCACAATGACTCACCTTTTTACTTTTAGCATGCTTTTTAAGACAGACTTCCCTTTATGCCATAGCACTGCCTGCATTACACAGCTTTAATGCTTAGCTAGGGTTAGTACAGGTGATTTAGACCAATCCCAGGACAGCTGTTTCGTGGTTATTGCCACTCATCAGCTGGGAGTAGGTTAAATCACTGCTTGGAAAAGTTCATTTCTGGGGAAATTCAACAACAATTAAAATTATGGGGAGGCGAAAAGTGAGTTTAAAATCCTCCACTAAATACAAAATATAGAGAAAATAACTCATTGTGTAAACCATTTACAAATCTAAACAAGTCAGAAGACTTGCTTTAAACCCAGAAACTCTCTGACTACACTGTTTATAATGCAGCAAAGAATCTGGGTAAGATATGCAAATGCAGTTCACAATGACTCACCCTTTTTACTTTTAGGCCTGCTTTTTAAGACAGACTTCCTTTATGCCATAGCACTGCTGCATTACACAGCTTTAATGCTTAGCTAGGGTTAGTACAGTGATTTAGACCAATCCCAGGACAGCTGTTTCGTGGTTATTGCCACTCATCAGCTGGGAGTAGGTTAAATCACTGCTTGGAAAAATTCATTTCTGGGGGAAATTCAACAACAATTAAAATTATGGGGAGGCGAAAAGTGAGTTTAAATCCTCCACTAAATATAAAATATAGAGAAAATAACTCATTGTGTAAACCATTTACAAATCTAAACAAGTCAGAAGACTTGCTTTAAACCCAGAAACTCTCTGACTACACTGTTTATAATGCAGCAAAGGAATCTGGGTAAGATATGCAAATGCAGTTCACAATGACTCACCTTTTTACTTTTAGCATGCTTTTTAAGACAGACTTCCCTTTTATGCCATAGCACTGCTGCATTACACAGCTTTAATGCTTAGCTAGGGTTAGTACAGTGATTTAGACCAATCCAGGACAGCTGTTTCGTGGTTATTGCCCACTCATCAGCTGGGAGTAGGTTAAATCACTGCTTGGAAAAGTTCATTTCTGGGGGAAATTCAACAACAATTAAAATTATGGGGAGGCGAAAAGTGAGTTTAAAAATCCTCCACTAAATACAAAATATAGAGAAAATACTCATTGTGTAAACCATTTACCAAATCTAAACAAGTCAGAAGACTTGCATTAAACCCAGAAACTCTCTGGACTACACTGTTTATAATGCAGCAAAGGAATCTGGGTAAGATATGCAAAATGCAGTTCACAATGACTCACCTTTTTACTTTTAGCCTGCTTTTTAAGTCAGACTTCCCTTTATGCCATAGCACTGCTGCATTACACAGCTTTAATGCCTTAGCTAGGGTTAGTACAGTGATTTTAGACCAATCCCAGGACAGCTGTTTCGTGGTTATTGCCACTCATCAGCTGGGAGTAGGTTAAATCACTGCTTGGAAAAGTAATTTCTTTAAAGCAAGTCTTCTGACTTGTTTTAGATTTGTAAATGGTTTACACAATTGAGTTATTTTCTCTATATTTTGTATTTAGTGGAGGATTTTAAACTCACTTTTCGCGCTCCCCATAATTTTAATTGTTGTTGCATTTCCCCCAGAAAATGAAACTTTATACAGGGAGTGCAGAATTATTAGGCAAGTTGTATTTTTGAGGATTAATTTTAATATTGAACAACAACCATGTTCTCAATGAACCCAAAAAACTCATTAATATCAAAGCTGAATAGTTTTGGAAGTAGTTTTTAGTTTGCTTTTAGTTATATCTATTTAGGGGGATATCTGTGTGTGCAGGTGACTATTACTGTGCATAATTATTAGGCAACTTAACAAAAAACAAATATATACCCATTTCAATTATTTATTTTTACCAGTGAAACCAATATAACATCTCAACATTCACAAATATACATTTCTGACATTCAAAACAAAACAAAAACAAATCAGTGACCAATATAGCCACCCTTTCTTTGCAAGGACACTCAAAGCCTGCCATCCATGGATTCTGTCAGTGTTTTGATCTGTTCACCATCAACATTGCGTGCAGCAGCAACCACAGCCTCCCAGACACTGTTCAGAAAGGTGTACTGTTTTCCCTCCTTGTAAATCTCACATTTGATGATGGACCACAGGTTCTCAATGGGGTTCAGATCAGGTGAACAAGGAGGCCATGTCATTAGATTTTCTTCTTTTGTACCCTTTCTTGCCAGCCACACTGTGGAGTACTTGGACGCGTGTGATGGAGCATTGTCCTGCATGAAAATCATGTTTTTCTTGAAGGATGCAGACTTCTTCCTGTACCATGCTTGAAGAAGGTGTCTTCCAGAAACTGGCAGTAGGACTGGGAGTTGAGCTTGACTCCATCCTCAACCCGAAAAGGCCCACAAGCTCATCTTTGATGATACCAGCCCAAACCAGTACTCCACCTCCACCTTGCTGGCATCTGAGTTGGACTGGAGCTCTCTGCCCTTTACCAATCCAGCCACGGGCCCATCCATCTGGCCCATCAAGACTCACTCTCATTTCATCAGTCCATAAAACCTTAGAAAAATCAGTCTTGAGATATTTCTCTGGCCCAGTCTTGACGTTTCAGCTTGTGTGTCTTGTTCAGTGGTGGTTGTCTTTCAGCCTTTCTTACCTTGGCCATGTCTCTGAGTAATTTGCACACCTTGTGCTTTTGGGCACTCCAGTGATGTTGCTCCTGAAATATGGCCAAACTGGTGGCAAGTGGCATCTTGGCAGCTGCACGCTTGACTTTTCTCAGTTCATGGGCAGTTATTTTGCGCCTTGGTTTTTCCACACGCTTCTTGCGACCCTGTTGACTATTTTGAATGAAACACTTGATTGTTCGATGATCACTCTTCAGAAGCTTTGCAATTTTAAGAGTGCTGCATCCCTCTGCAAGATATCTCACTATTTTTGACTTTTCTGAGCCTGTCAAGTCCTTCTTTTGACCCATTTTGCCAAAGGAAAGGAAAGTTGCCTAATAATTATGCACACCTGAGTATAGGGTGTTGATGTCATTAGACCACACCCCTTCTCATTACAGAGATGCACATCACCTAATATGCTTAATTGGTAGTAGGCTTTCGAGCCTATACAGCTTGGAGTAAGACAACATGCATAAAGAGGATGATGTGGTAAAAATACTAATTTGCCTAATAATTCTGCACCTGCCTGTATATATATATATATATATATATATATATATATATTATCTGGCTTTCAGATCCAAGCACTCACTGTTTGTTGAAATGCCTGGGTGCACTTTATGGTAGATAGGTAGAAAACTTTTCGTGTAGAGAAGAGGCACACACAGGTCTTAGTAAACATAAATTTTATTGTTCATAAATTCAGTCAATGTTTCGGTCCTCACAGGACCTTTGTCAAGACTGTTCTCCGTGTGAGACTCGGACTAAGCATTCAGTGGCTGACTGCTTAGTCCAGTCTCACATGGAGAACTGTCTGACAAAGGTCCCTGTGAGGACCCGAAACGTTGACCTGAATTTATGAACCAATAAAATTTATGTTTACTAAGACCTGTGTGTGCCTCTTCTCTACACAAAAAGTTTTTTTATATATATATATATATATATATATATATATATATATTATATATTATATATATATATATTATATATATATATAGACAAAGAGAGAGACCGCACTCATAGACTTGATTTCACCACATCTGTGGTATTTTAATACATAGTAACGTTTCGGGGTTTCCCCCTTTGTCAACCCTGAAACGTTACTATGTATTAAATACCACAGATGTGGTGAAATCAAGTCCTATGAGTGCGGTCCTCTCTGTTTGTCTACATTGACACTTATATGCACCGCACACTAGGCATTATTGGAAAACATGAGTGCTTGGTGCTTTATGTACAAAATATTGTTTTGGGGACGAGATTAATTATTTCACCACTTGTGGTGAAAAATTGCTTATTGATGTAGTCACATCTTATGGTGCAGGCCCCTTGGTAATTAATATTTAGAAATAGCAAAGATAGATGAAGTATACAAATTTCGACAAATTAAGTATAAAGAAAAGGGATTGCAGCACTCTTTTTGAAAATAGTCTATAAAAATGTATTACAGAATCAAGATCTAAAAATGGCAGACTCCAGCCCTATCCATGGACAGAGTACCTACACATCATAGACATACATTAAAAAAGATACAAAAAAATCACACATGACTGGCCAGTCTTGTCTAAAATATAATCTATTTGTGATTTGGTATATAGAATATAAACAACCAAATAAAATCACCAGCAATGCAGCGCTAAACACTACAGATAAAAATGTCATCCAAAAGATTATAACAGTATAGCAACAAAAGTAACAGAAAAATGTTGCAACTTTTAAACAGGCCCCTTCATGATATTATGTAACTTCAAGACAAGTTAAGGCGTAGTAAAGACCGTGCTAACATAGTCAAAGTTCCATATGATAATGTTGCACCATTGTTATAATGCACCAGTTCAACAGAGCTAAGAGAAAAAAGGTTAAGGTTTTTAAGCCTTTTGCCATCAATCACCTTGTTATAATACCTATACCAGTTATACCTTACTTTACAGCTCTTCTCTTTACAGCGCTTCGCTAATACAGCATTTTGTGGAGCTGAAGTTCAACCTCCAAGGATTTTGAAAAAAAATTGCTGTGATCATTGTGAGATTGCGAGAAAAGTGACTGTCACCATTTTGTTATGCTCAGTTCACTCTGTTTACAGCATTACAGGGCAATCTGTGTCTCAGTGCTATAGTCTGGCAAATTTTACTACAGTATTGTCACTATTTTACAGATAAGGTATTTATTAAATCCTAATTGAATACTGTGCTGCACGAGTGTTAAACTAAACGTTGCGCTATTGCACCCCATATTTATGTTAGTTCTAACATGTTTTCAAGTTTTAAACACACCTGGCAAGTGAAAAGAAAGCTAAAAACTTGCCTAGTTTTTCTTTCAGGCGGTTTTCACTTTACAGCGGGGCTACTGGTCTCTAACTTGCTGTATGAGCGGAGTATACCTATACCTTTGAACCCTTAAGTAAGTGTAGAAAATATAAAGAAGAAAAAAAGTATATGTGACAGCACTCTATGCCTCACAACTTTTATTGAAAATAAGGCATGATACACTAAACATGTACCCCCTCCTAACTAGTAGAGATCAAAACACAGAACTGTGGATTCAAGTATCTAAGTATTTTATTTCACCAAAAAAGAGGAATTTACAACTAAGTCCTTAATTATATCACACAATGTAATAAAAGTTGCTAGTGTTACAGTAATTCCAAATCATATACAAAAAATATGAATATTTCATATTATAAAGTGAACTAAAAAATCAGATCCCTGAAAAATTATGAAATAGACTAAATGTCCTTGATCAATAAATTTACCACACGTTGATGATAGAAAAAACACTCCTACACGAACCGTGATTCATGAATAGTGTTCTCAGAGTGAATCAAGGTTACATACAGTTCATCCGGTAAATCGCTATTAAGCAAAAAGTCCAATCCGTAAGCGATCCAATATTGGAACTGTAGATAATCTCTTGCAGAGGCTATGAATTTAGACAAAGAACAAGGTCTAGATATTATACCTATGCACCACAACCTTACCAATCGGGAGTCAGCTGACAGGTAAAGCTCTGCTTCTTATGCCGAAAAGCTATTAGTAAAATACCAACAAAGCTTAACAGCTGAGCAGCCGGAGGAATTCCGGTCAAACCCCAAATGATTTCATGCGTGTTTATAGAGCAGGAAACTCGAGCCCTTGAGATACCTTTGTAAAGCTTCATAAGCCGTCTCAACAGGTCTCTCCAAGTGAGACAAACCTCCTGTAGAAAGTGCTTGTTAAGTTTCAATGTCCTTTATTTCCTCTGAAAGGCTGTTAACTCAGAGTAAAGTGTGGCAAAGATGAACAATATTCTAGGGAGCCGACATTAAGGTAACAACCATCTGGCTTCGTCAGGGCTTATAATTGTTAAATTACCTCAGCTGCCTTAAATAGCATCTTGTGTGTAGATCCCCCAAGAAACTTCTCATGTGAATTTTAGTTCCTGAAAACAAACTTAAAGTACACTTATATACAAATTTATATACAATTAGTTACATTAACTTTAGATACTTAGAATCCACCGTTCAATCCACAGGTATAAATAAAAAAAAAAAAATATATATATATATATATATATATACTGTATGTATATATATATATATATATATACTGTATATATAAATACATAAATACATATGTACACACATATATACAAACATTTATATATACAGTATATATATATATATATATATATGTATATATATATATATATATATATATATATATATATATATATAAATAATATAGCCTTTTGCCATCAATCACCTTGTTATATACCATATACTGTACCTTTGAACCCTTATAACTTTTTTATATTTATATGAATAATTTCTATCAGATAGTGTATATATAAGTGTAACTGTAAGTTTAAATGTATTTATGTTGTGTTTGTTTTTGTTTTTTAACTCGCTTCCCTTTACACAAGCTTTAAAGTTGCACTAACTTGACGAGCGTAAATCGTGATTACGCTCTTGCATCCATGTTTACTATAAATTTGCAATAAGAGCACTCTTTCCATCGCGTAAAAAAGCCCCAAAAAACAAAAACCATATTGCTTGCGCAAAATAGTTAGTGCACCACTTGTAATGTCGCCCATAGTATTCTACTCATAAAGAAACTATCAGCTAGATTATGAGTTTTGAGCGCTATAGTAATTTTAACGACTGCCACAAAAGCTGCATTATTTCACCTCCCTATAGCGCTGGTATTACAGGTTTTAAAAAAGCAGGCTTGTGCGGTGCTTCATACTGCACCGAAAACAAGTGCTGCTTTGACGATTTCCCCATAAACATCAATGGGGAGAGCCAGCAAAAAAAAGCCTAACACCTGCGATCATGGAAACAAATACTCCGTAACGCAGCACCATTGATGTCTATGGGGAAAAAGAAAATAATGTTTAAACCTAACACCCTAACATAAACCCTGAGTCTAAACACCCCTAATCTGCTGACCCCAACATCGCCGCCACCTACATAATGTTATTAACCCCTAATCTGCCGCCCCCAACTTGCTGCCACCTACACAAAACTATTAACCCCTAATCTGCTGCTCCTGATGTAGCCGCCACTATACTAAAGTTATTAACCCCTAAACCTCCTACATCACTACCACTAAGTAAATCCATTAACCCCTAAACCTAACCCTAACGTAACGCTAACCCTAACGGAACCCTAAGCCTAACCCTAACACCCACTAACTTTAACATAATAAAAATATAGCTAAATTAAATTTACAATTATTAACTAAATAAACATAGTAACCCCTAAACTGCCAGCCCCCCCCCCACATCGCAACAAGCTAAATTAAACTATATTAACCCACTAAACTAAAGTTACAATTATTAACTAAATAATACTTATTTCAAACTAAATACATACTTACCTGTGAAATAAAACCTAAGCTAGCTACAATATAACTAATAGTTACATTGTAGCTAGCTTAGGATTTATTTTTATTTCACAGGTAAATTTGTATTTATTTTAACTAGGTAGACTAGTTAGTAAATAGTTATTAACTATTTACTAATTACCTAGTTAAAATAAATAAAAACTTACCTGTGAAATAAAACCTAACCTGCCTTACACTAAAACCTAAAATTACAAAAAAATAAACATTAAATTTACTAAAAATAAAAATAACTAAATTACATAAAAAAACAAACACTAAATTACAAAAAATAAGAAACAAATGATCAAAAATAAAAAAGAATTACACCTAATCTAATAGCCCTATCAAAATAAAAAAAACTAGCCTACAATAAACTACCAATGGCCCTTAAAAGAAAGAAATCAGCTCTTTTACTTGTAAAAAAAATACAAACACCCCCCAACAGTAAAACTCACCACCCCACAACCACCCCCCCAAATAAAATAACTATCTAAAAAAACTAAGCTCCAAGGGCATTTGTATGGGCATTGTCCTTGAAAGGGCATTTAGCTATTTTACATGCCCAGCTTCTAAACTAAAAATAAAACCAACCCAAAAAACCCTTAAAAACCCTAACACTAACCCCCAATGATCCACTTACAGTTCTTGAAGTCCCACTTGAAGGATCCATCCAGCCGGCTAAGTCATCATCCATGCAGCAAGAAGTCTTCATCCAGGCGGCCTCTTCTATCTTCATCCATCCGGCAAAGTCCTCATCCAGGCGTCAAGAAGTCTTCAACCAGACGGCATCTTCTATCTTCATCCATCCAGCGCGAAGCAGGTCGACCCTAAAGACATCCGGCGTGGAGCATCCTCTTCATACTGTCGCCGCCGTAAACTGGAACTTCAATGCAAATGGCACCATCCAAGATGGCGTCCCTTGCATTCCTATTGGCTTAAAGATTTAAATCAGCCAATAGGATTAGAGTTGCTAAAATCCTATTGGCTGTTCCAATCAGCCAATAGGATTGAGCTCTCATGATGGACCCGCTCCACGCCGGATGGATGGATGAAGATGCCGTCTGGATGAAGACTTCTTGCCGCCTGGATGAGGACTTCGCCGGATGAATGAAGATCGAAGATGCCGTCTGGATGAAGACTTCTTGCCGCATGGATGATACTTCGCTAGCTGGATGGGTCCTTCTAACGGGACTTCAAGAACTGTAAGTGGATCGTCGATGGTTAGTGTTAGGTTTTTTTTAAGGTTTTTTTTTGGGTGGGTTTTATTTTTAAAAGTGCTAATTGCCCTTTTAAGGGTAATGCCCATACAAATGCCCTTTTCAGGGCAATAGGGAGCTGTAGTTTTTAGATAGTTATTTTATTTGGGGGGGTTGATTGTGGGGGGTGGTGGGTTTTACTGTTGTATTTTTTGTACAAGTAAAAGAGCCTGATTTATTTTGGGCAATGAACCACAAAGGCCCTTTTAAGGGCCATTGGTACGTTTATTGTTTAGGCTAGGGGACTTTTATTTTGGGGGGGATTTTTATTTTGATAGGAGCTATTAGATTAGGTGTTATTCTTTTTTATTTTTGATAATTTGTTTCTTATTTTTCGTAATTTAGTGGGGTTTTTTTTATAATTTAGTTATTTTATTTTTTTTGTAATTAGATACTTTTTGAATTTTTTAGAGAAGTGTTAGGATTTTTTTAATGTGTAGTTTAGTTTAATTTAATTGGTAGTTAGTTTAATTGTAGTTTAATAATTATCTTAGTTTAATTGTTAGTTTAAAATTAATTTATTTTATTTGACAGGTAAGTTTTAATTTAATGTAAGATAGGGAAAATGTAATTTTAATATAAAGTTAGGGGGTCGTTAGATTTAGGGGTTAATAGGTTTATTATAGCGGCAGTGTGGGCGGACAGCAGATTAGTGGTTAATAATATTTAAATAGTGTTTGCGATGCGGGAGGGCAGCGGTTTAGGGGTTAATAGGTTTATTATAGTGGCGATGATGTTGGGGAGCGGCAGAATAGGGGTTAATACATTTTAATAGTGGCGGCATTGTCCGGAATGGCAGATTAGGGGTTTATAAATTTATCATAGTGTTTGTGATGTGGGAGGGCCTCGGTTTAGGGGTTAATACATAGTTTATGGGTGTTATGTAACAGCTTTGTAACGTAAAACTCATAACTACTGACTTTAGATGGCGGTACGGATCTTGTCAGTATAGGGTGTACCGCTCACTTGTTGGCCTCCCAGGCAAACTCATAATACAGGCGCTATTGGAGTTCCATTGAAAAGGACTTTTTTAAAAGTGCGGTACTGACGTTGCGTGACAGGCTTAAATGTGTGCGGTACACCTATACCGACAAGTCGTGTAATAGCAGCGTTAGGGGAAAATCAGCGTTATGAGCCATAACTCTGCTTTTTCACTCATAACGCCAAACTCGTAATCTAGCTGTTTTTAATTTATTTTAAAATTATTATCAACTATTTAATTAAAATATAAAATAAAAAATCATCCCTGATTATCATAGATGACTGTAATAATCACAGCAGCTGAGCTGTTATGAAAAGGTTATTTTTAATTTTGTTTGTGTGTGACACTGGTTATAGTATCTCTCAACTCTCTCTAGATCACTGAGAGATTGAGAGAGGCAGAGCTGCACCTTTTTGTTACTGTTTTGGATACAGTAACCATGTGATTACTGTGATTCGCTATCACAGCAATTACATTGACCACCCTAGGCTCTGATTTGGCCCCTGACACACTGCCTCAGTTGCGAGGCAAGTTCTGGGGCTGTGGGTGGGTGAGGGAATGCAGGGATCCCCTGTAAGCCGGCAAAAAGGACGGACATAAGATTACATCACTAGAGTCCTTAAAACCCATTTTCTTCGTGACATAATGGTACGCCCCTTTAACTGAAGGGGTGACAGAGACATGAAACTGCTAGACACAATTACAAAATAATTGCTCCTGTACCGTGTTGGAATCTAATTATAAACAATTGAGCATTTAAAATCAGTCCTAGCATCTTTAGTTTCTGTGTAATGCTGTATAATTGTTTATACAAATTTATGCTAATGAGCATGACCGGTATGTTTTTTTCCAAGAAAGGTGACAACCATAACCATGAACAATAACGTTAAGCGCATGATACAGCTGTCAGAAAATGACAACTCACTGGCCTGTGAATGCACACCATTTCTGTCACAGGGTGTGGGCTATACTCCAAAATGAGCGTGCTCAGTATGAAAATGAAGTGTTTCACCACCTGTAAACAGAGAAATGGCTTTGAAGGAGGTTTTAGGCAGAGGATGAGGTTCCCATTATAAATGTAAATGTCTTGTTATTATACACTATATCTTGGGCACAATCATTGAAAGAAAATTGCATGAAATTTGGTAATTAGGTTTGGGCTGACAATCACTACAGATTTTAAAAGTTTTAATCGTTCCTCTGTGTTGAGCTCTGAGAAAAGTTTTATCAAATATTCATTCCAAATACCTGTTTAGTTATTTTACCTGAAATTGAGCAGGAAGATTGATCCAATGGTGAATTGGGTAATTATATGGATTTTGTTGTATGTTCTGCAAGTTGATTCAAATTGTGTATACCCTTTTTTATTTTAAACAAACAGTCTGAAATTTGCTTTATACTTGTGCATAGACACAACAAAAAGTATAACCTTTTTTTATTTTCACTTAATATTATTCTGGGTTCTCACACTTTCAGTATTGATTTTCATATCATCACAACATTAAATTGCTGGCCATTAAACAGGTTACTTACTAATCACTATGCTATTGCTTTTTACTTACTTATTTTAATCCTTTGCATGTGTTGGTTGTCGAGGCTATGCTTTCATACTGAGCAACGCTATTTTGGAGCTCACATATTCTTGCACCTTGTGATAGAAGTGTTAAAGATTCACAAATCAGTGAGTAGTAATCATACTATTTTAGTTGTGGCCAGCAGCAGTTAAAGGGAGAACAGTTAAATCAAAGTAAACAAAAAAAAGATTGTGTTAAAAAAGCAAAAACTTACTTTTTTAGCAACTGCCTTTAGTGGAGATCAAGGAACTATCATTATAAAACTCAAGTTCTACTGTCACTTTTGCAGCAAAAGCCTTCTAAGGAACATGGGCAAGAAACTGACTGGAGTTAGTGTAGGTTTCTCCAAGTAACCACTTCAAAGGAAAAGGTATTTCATTGTCTTCCTGTGGACATGGGGACCCACAAATTAAGTACAAAAAAATAAATTGAAGATAAAATTATTTTAAAATTATAAATAATATAGGCCTATATAGTTGTGCATTAGGGTTAAAAAGCAGCGTTGGCCGGTCCCAACGCTTCTTTTTAACGCCCGCTGGTATTACGAGTCTTGCAGGTACAGGTGTACCGCTCACGTTTTTGGCCAGACTTGGAAATACAGCAAATCCACTTACGTCAATTGCGTATCCTATATTTTCAATAAATTACAGAAAATAATAAACAAATTACAAGATTTTTAAACTAATTACACCTAATCTAATCCCCCTTACAAAATAAAAAAGCCCCCCAAAATAAAAAAAGCCCTACCCTACACTAAATTACAAATAACCCTTAAAAGGGCCTTTTGCGGGGCATTGCCCCAAAGTAATCAGCTCTTTTACCTGTAAATTTTTTTTACAAATCCCCCCCAACATTAAAACCCACCACCCACACAACCAACCCTACTCTAAAACCCACCCAATCCCCCCTTAAAAAAACTAACACTAACCCCCTGAAGATCACCTTACCGGGAGACGTCTTCACCCAACCGGGCCGAAGTCCTCAACGAAGCCAGGAGAAGTCTTCATCCAACCGGGCAGAAGTGGTCCTCCAGACGGGCAGAAGTCTTCATCCAGACGGCATCTTCTATCTTCATCCAACCGGCGTGGAGGGGGGGGGATTGTAATTTTTTTTTTTGCCCCGCAAAGGCCCTTTTAAGAGCTATTTGTAATTTAGTGTAGGGTATGGCTTTTTTTTATTTTGGGGGGGCTTTTTTTATTTTGTTAGGGGGATTAGATTAGGTGTAATTAGTTTAAAAATCTTGTAATTTCTTTATTATTTTCTGTAATTTAGTGGGGGGTTTTGTACTTTAGATAATTTTATTTAATTGTAATTAATTGTATTTAATTTAAGTAATTAATTTAATTGTAGTGTAGTGTTAGGTGTAATTGTAACTTAGGTTAGGTTTTATTTTACAGGTAAATGTTTCTTTATTTTAACTAGGTAGTTATTAAATAGTTAATAACTATTTAATAACTATTCTACCTAGTTAAAATAAATAAAAACTTGCCTGTAAAATAAAAATAAACCCTAAGATAGCTACAATGTAACTATTAGTTATATTGTAGATAGACTTAGGGTTTATTTTATAGGTAAGTATTTATTTTAAATAGGAATAATGTAGTTAATGATAGTAATTTTATTTAGATTTATTTAAATTATATTTAAGTTTTGGGGGGGTTAGGGTTAGACTTAGGTTTAGGGGTTAATATGTTTATTATAGTGGCGGCGAGGTTGGGGGCAGCAGATTAGGGGTTAATAAATGTAGGTAGGTGGCAGCGACATTGGGGTATCAGATTAGGGGTTAATAAATATAATGTAGGTGTCTGCGATGTTGGGGGCAGCAGATTAGGGGTTCATAAGTATAATGTAGGTGGCGGTGGTTTCTGAAGCGGCAGATTATGGGTTAATAATATAATGTAGGTGTCAGCGATGTCGGGGTCAGCAGATTAGGGGTTAATAAGTGTAAGATTAGGGGTGTTTAGACTCAGGGTTCATGTTAGGGTGTTAGGTGTAGACATAAATGTATTTCCCCATAGGAATCAATGGGGCTGCGTTAGGAGCTTTACGCTGCTTTTTTGCAGGTGTTGGTTTTTTTTCAGCTGGCTCTCCCCGTTGATTCCTATGGGGAAATCGTGCACGAGCATGTTTTAACAGCTCACCGCTAACTTAAGCAGCGCTGGTATTGAGGTGAGATGTGGAACAATATTTTGCTCTTCGCTCACTTTTTTGCGGTTAACGCCGGGTTTGTAAAAACCCGTAATACCAGCGCTGTCTGTAAGTGAGCGGTGAGCATAAACTGCTCATTAGCACTGCACAGCCTCTAACGCAAAACTCGTAATCTAGGCGATATATTGCAATGATTTCTATTAAGTATAACCCACTGCTTAGTGCTTTTTTTTTTGTTTATCTTTATTTGAAAAAAAAGGAAGAGGAAAGAATACACGTATTACACAAACAATCTTTAATATTAAAATGAAAATAATAGAACAGTAAAACAAAATTAAAGCAAACATAAAACCAAAAACGTTTTCATGGTACAAATAAATCAGGTGGAAATTTCCATTTCACAGATCCCTCAACATAAAGTAGAGATATAAGTTTGAAGGAAATATGCTTCTCTACATACCATCTCAAGATTCTAAGACTACTACAAATGCAGACATCCCAACTCTCCCTGAAATTCAGGGAGTCTCCCTGATTGTAATAGAGGCTCCCTGATGTCAGCAAATGGAATGCAATCTCCCTGAAACTCCAAGTACCATGATCCAATGTGGCCCAAATCCGGAAAAGTGTTTCTTTAAGGAATGCCTTTAGTTGCTGGGACGTTATAGAACCCTTAAAGCATTCATCAGTAACCATAAAGTCCCCACTGATTTTAATAAAATAAAAACACAAATACTTCCTTATTTACTGTACGTAATTTAACTTTGTATTCTAAAATATTTAAGCATTCAACAAGCATACGATCACTGGAAAATAGGTTTCTTGTATGTGGTTGAGCAATAAAACTACTTTTTTTTTTTAATGTGACTTTAGAGGGAAGCTACTTTAATGATAAGTCTATCTTATATAGGGTTTCAAGGTGTCCAATATAATATATAACTGCGAGGGGGGGGGGGGTGGCTGCGCAGTAGCGGGTGAAGCCATCTCCCTGAAATTAGTTTTTGCAGGTTGGGATGTCTGCAAATGCGCAAACAATCACATTTAGCTGTATTATCAAGGAGTCTGCAAATTGTAGACAAAGATTAGTAGAGAAAAGTAAGACAGAGCTAAAGCAGGGGAAAATCAGTCATGCTTCCAGAGATAAATAAGGATTGCCACAAAGGTTTGTCTAATAAATTAAAATGGATACTGCACTTCTTTTCTAAGAATATTTAAATTGTTCCCAGTAGTAAATATTGTAAAAAAAAAATGGTCTGGCCAATCTATCCCGGGAGCTGAATATGTATTTGTATGATGTGACTGTATAGGACCGTAGTTGGTCTATGCTCTGGTGGAACCTAGCATAAAGCTCCAATTTGAGGGATTTGAAGGAGCTGCAAGTTTATTGAGGCCCATGCTTTAGAGTGTGTGCTTTTGTGCCAGTCCAATTGTCAGGTACTTACCTTTGTGAGCGCCACTCCCGGTCCAGCTCCCCAATCTCAGTGGACGCCAAGAATGATTGGTTCAATCTTAACATCCCATGTGGAGGGACACCAAGGCTCTACTCCTTCTGCTCCTGCTGCAGCCACATCCCCATGGCACGCTGCCAACATTTAAAACATTTAAAGGCACCATGTCCTAAATACTGGAGCTACCATCTGGAAGTTGGTTATTGCCTTCCCTACCTTGTTCCTGGTTCCTGAAAGCCAAAGCATACTTACCTGATACTTGTGTATGCTCACCTTGTTCCAGAGACCACGCATACCTATCTTGTTACTGTATATGCTCTCCTGTTTCCTTAAAGCCAAAACATAGTTACCTAATACCTGTATGCTCAACTTGTTCTAGAGACCAAGCATATTTACCTTGCATCTGTGTATGCTCACTTGGTTCCTGAAAGCCAAGCAGTCTTGCCTGATACCTGTATATGCTCACTTGTTCCTGAAGCTTTACCTGCTGTACCTATCTGGTATCCCGTGACAGTCTCTCCAACAGTACCCACTGGTTAGCCTGTGCCTACTGAGAATCCTGTGTCTTCTATACCAGTGACACCCTTCCTCAAAACAGCATTATAATGTAAAACAAACAAAAGGGCACCCTAAATAGAGACTGAAATGTTAATGATTAACAATTATCAATATATCAAGTCTGTTATACTCCTTCTATTACAAATCATTTTTTCTTAACAATGAAAATAAAAACAGATGGCCAGATTAATATAGCCATAGTTTGTTTGATTTACACCCCCTATCCCATATGGGGTCTGATCCTCTGTAAATTGAATATGGTATTACAATATACTATAAGAAAGGATGGAGGGACTTATGAAATATATATATATATATATAAATATATATATATATATATATATATTTTAAAAAAAAATTCTTGAAGTGTTTTTTTGTGAGACAATATTATATCATATTAACCGGTGATTTATAAAAAGCACTAATAATGATGCTGATAAAATGTAACAAACTGAAATGTATATTCTTTTGTTTTCTTTTTGAAATATATAAATGAAGTGAAATGTACATTCAATCTTTTATTTTTAATTTTTATGCTACCTTTTTATGGAAAAGATTCTGGGTTGTATATTGTGATCGCCACTTCATATACATTTAGATGGTGCAATATAATATAACAAACACAGCCTGAAGGTTTTTCTAATTATTTAGATAGAATTAGAGTATGCAGATGTATCCAATTAATCAAGTAAAGAACACGCCCCCTTAAGGTTTGAACATGGTTCATTTGTGTTAGGTAGGGGCTATATAAAGCAGATGTATTGGTAAGGTGAATATTATGCCTGAGGAGCCTAGAGCCAAGAAACGCGTTGTTTGTATAGGAGGATATTTGAATCCCCTCTTTTCACCCTTTGTACTTTTAAATCTTTTTAATAAACACCATTTTTATATATAAAAACAACTTCAAGTGGAAACACCTTACCTACCTCCTGTGTTCATTGATTTTGGAGCACATTTACCAGTACTCCCTTACACCTGTATCCTGTTGGGAAACTCCTTGGGGGTGAGCTGACAAACCTATTTGAAATCTGCCAGCCTGCTCCTACCAGCACATTAGTGTGCTTGGACAATATCACATAGGAAATGTGAGCTGTTACACCCGATAATTCTACAGCCTGCACCTTCTAGCACATTCATGTGCTCTACTAATATGTGAGTATCCATTTGGCTCATTTTGTATTGTACTCATATATACATTTGATGATCCTGCACATGAGGTGCCCCTCTATTCTTCTTTATAACCTCAAACCAGCAGTGCCTGCTATACCAATCTGGTATCACATGTCTCACCAACAGTAAATGCTGGGTATCTAGTGCCTGCTGAGAATCCTGTGTCTTCTATTCTAGTGACAGTTTTCTTTGTCTACTGTACCTACTTGGTGCCCCATGAGAGTCTCACCAACAGTACCCGCTGGGTATACTGTGCCTGCTGAGAATCCTGTGTCTGCATTCTTTAAACCAGATGTGTCTGCTGTACTAACCTGGTATCACAGGACAGTCTCTCCAACAGTATCTGCTGAGAACCCTGTGTCTGCTAAACCAGTGACAGTCTTCCTTAAACCAGCATTGCCTGCTATACCTATCTGGTATCCCATGACAGTCTCACCAACAGTACATGCTAGGTATCCAGTGCCTGCTGAGAATCCTGTGTCTTCTATACCAGTGACAGTGATCTTTAAATCAACTGTGTCTACTGTGCCTACTTGGTGCCCCATGAGAGTCTCACCAACAGTACCCGCTGGGTATCCTGTGCCTGCTGAGAATCCTGTGTCTGCTCTTCTTAAACCAGCTGTGCCTGCTGTACTTACCTGGTATCCTGTGACAGTCTCATCAACAGTACCCACTGGGAATACTGTGCTTTCTGAGAATACTGTGTCTGCTAAACCAGTGACAGCATTCCTCAAACCAGCTTAACCTGCTATACCTACCTGGTATCCCGTGATAGGCTTACCCTCTAATGCTCAATTCAAGCACCAGTGTCAACTGGACTTTGTTACTGCAACTAACTTAACCCCTTAAGGACCAGCGACGTACCCTGTATGTCACTGGCCTTTTTTTGGGACTTGATTGTTTTATAGCGCGGTGCCTCGCACCAGCGTTGAGACTGCTCTATTCCACAAAGCCTGCTGGAGGGAGGGCATAAATAGCATGCTCTTGCTAGACTTGTGCTATTATGTCCTGAAAAAACCCTTAACGACCAGTGACATACAGGGTACATTATGGTCATTAAGGGGTTAAGGTTTTTTTTTTTTTTTTTAAATCTTTTTTATTGAGGTTATGATAGGGCGTACAAACAATATGCCAAAATAAAAATCAATTACAGTATACTGGTAAATGGTTACAAGGATCCAACATAAGTATTAAGAAAATGTTCTCCTCATACATATCAAGACTTAGATAGCATGCCCATCAAAATGCAAACCTTCAAAGGAACTCAGGAGGCCCCTTTTGGACCTCATATCGATGGAGAGTGATTATAAGGCTAGAAGGTGTATGTTAAAAAGGAGACCTCACCATATAGTGTAGTTTGATATAATGGAGTATACGCAATTATGGAAGAAATTAAAATTGCTCAATATGAAAGAAAATTTTGATTGCTCAATAAGAAACAGTGACATCAATTTGGTTTTATTAGGAAGTTTAAAAAATAAAAATGCTGGGTGTCAGGACTGATTTATGATGTAATAAGTTATAAAACACTACTGTTATTGAGTGATCTTAATAAGGGGAAACTTTACCATGTGTTAGGATCAACTCTTGAGATCTGTTGACTGACTTAATTAAGGCTGCAATTTGACAAATAAAAGCTAACAGAGATAAAGGTTTGCACATAAAATCTAAAACCTGTGAAAGTCATACACTAGCTCCACTAGTAACAAAAGGGTTAATACAGGTGCTGCCTACTAACAAGCAATATAGTTCACAACATAGTGAAGAGGAGACAAAGGAAAATTCACAGAATTACCACATTAACATTAACATTACTTAAACCCTCTCGTGATAACAAATATTAAAGAACAGTAGCTTAGTGAAAGGTGGCTACTCCATAATAACAAGCTTTAACAAAGGAGCATGTACAACTCCACCGACAGTGGGGCATCTTATTTAGTGGTAGGATTGCATTAACTAAATAATTGTTGCTGGTGGGTACTGCGCATCTGTGGTATAAATAATGTAGGCTAATTATTTCAGTATTCACTGGTGGCACAACACAACAACAATAAGAAAAATAAAATAAAACATTAGCCCAGCAAAACTTTATGATACAGTCTACATGCACATATATGAAGGTCTGAACTATTAAATAAACCAAGTGTCCGCAGAGTCCAAAGATGCAGTTCTCCTCCCATAAAATAGGACTTGTAGGACTTCCTTGCATTGAAGGCACATATATATCCGCCTATAGGCATTATTAGTGAACATCCAAATGACCCTATATTCTCATAGTCTCCTTGAATAGGAAAAGTCTTTAAATCCAGAAATTTAAATGAACTCTATGGGTAGGGAGTATTTTACTAACAGCAGACTAGAGTTTGAGTACAGAATGTGTTGAAAGAATATGTTTTGTATGCCCCTCTATGTGAAGTGCCTAGTAAGAGTTGCGTAGGTGTTATGATGCAAACAAGTACATTACCGTATAGTAAGGATTGTTTCTGCCGGTTGTGCAAGGGCAATCTGCTTACCATTAGTGATGTCGCGAATAGTTCCCGGCAAACATAGCTTGTTCGCGTTCGCCGCGGCGGGTGAACATATGCGATGTTCGATCCGCCTCCTATTCGTCATCATTGAGTAAACTTTGACCCTGTATCTCACAGTCTGCAGGCACATTTCTGCCAATCAGTAGCAAACACTCCCTCCCAGACCTTCCCAGCTCCTGGACAGCAGCCATTTTAGATTCATTCTGATCCTGCATTCTTAGTGAGTGAGAGGAGGGATAGCGTAGCTGCTACTGATTTTATTGGGAAATTCATAGCTAGGCTAGTTTATTCAGTGTCCACTACAGTCCTGAAGGACTCATCTGATCTCTGCTGTAAGGACAGCACCCCAAAAAGCCCTTTTTAGGGCTAGAACATCTTTTTTTTTTTTTGCCTGTGTAATTTTGCCTGTGAAACATCAGTCTGCTAGTATAATCTAATTGCAGTTGCCTGCCTGCCAGCGTGTGTGCCAGGCCCACTTGCTAAGTGCCACCACTCATATCTGTTGTAACAGTAGTGTAAATTTTGTAAAAAATAAACTTTTTTTGACTGTGAAACATCAGTCTGCTAGTGTAATCTAATTGCAGTTGCCTGCCTGCCAGCATGTGTGCCAGGCCCACTTGCTAAGTACCACCACTCATATTTAATGTAACAGTAGTGTAAATATTTAAAAAAAAAACTTTTTTGACTGTGAAACATCAGTCTGCTAGCATAATCTAATTGCAGTTGCCTGCCTGCCAGCGTGTGTGCCAGGCCCACTTGCCAAGTTAGTGCCACCACTCATATTTGTTGTAACAGTAGTGTAAATATTTAAAAAAAAAACTTTTTTGACTGTGAAACATCAGTCTGCTAGTGTAATCTAATTGCTGTTGCCTGCCTGCCAGCGTGTGTGCCAGGCCCACTTGCCAAGTTAGTGCCACCACTCATATTTGTTGTAACAGTAGTGTAAATATTTTAAAAAAAACTTTTTTGACTATGAAACATCAGTCTGCTAGTGTAATCTAATTGCAGTTGCCTGCCTGCCAGCGTGTGTGCCAGGCCCACTTGCCAAGTTAGTGCCAACGCTCATATTTGTTGTAACAGTATTGTAAATATTTAAAAAAAAAACTTTTTTGACTGTGAAACATCAGTCTGCTAGTGTAATCTAATTGCAGTTGCCTGCCTGCCAGCGTGTGTGCCAGGCTCACTTGCCAAGTAAGTGGCACCACTCATATTTGTTGTAACAGCAGTGTAAATATATAAAAAAAAAACTTTTTTGACTGTGAAACATCAGTCTGCTAGGGTAATCTAATTGCAGTTGCCTGCCTGCCAGCGTGTGTGCCAGGCCCACTTGCCAAGTTAGTGCCACCACTCATATTTGTTGTAACAGTAGTGTAAATATTTTTAAAAAAACTTTTTTGACTGTGAAACATCAGTCTGCTAGTGTAATCTAATTGCAGTTGCCTGCCTGCCAGCGTGTGTGCCAGGCCCACTTGCCACGTTAGTGCCACCACTCATATTTGTTGTAACAGTAGTGTAAATATTTAAAAAAAAAAAACTTTTTTGACTGTGAAACATCAGTCTGCTAGTGTAATCTAATTGCAGTTGCCTGCCTGCCTGCCAGCGTGTGTGCCAGGCCCACTGCCAAGTTAGTGCCACCACTCATATTTGTTGTAACAGTAGTGTAAATATTTAAAAAAAAACTTTTTTGACTGTGAAACATCAGTCTGCTAGTGTAATCTAATTGCAGTTGCCTGTCTGCCAGCGTGTGTGCCAGGCCCACTTGCCAACTAGTGCCACCAATCAGAGGAGGAAATTGGCTTGAGGAGGTGGAAGACCAAACACAGCAGGCGTCCCAGGGGGCTTGTTGTCATCTTTCGGGACCCTTGGTGTTGTACGTGGCTGGGTGGAGGAAGAGACCTTCAATGACATCAGTGAGGACAAGAAACGGGACATGGCTAGCTTGGTTTCCAACCTTGTGCAAATGGGGAGTTTGTGGTTGTTCTAATGGACTGTTTGCAGTTGTTTGCGGTGCGTTAAAGGGACAGTCTAGGCCAAAATAAACTTTCAGGATTCAGATAGAGCATGTAATTTTAAACAATTTTCCAATTTATTTTTATCACCAATTTTGCTTTGTTCTCTTGGTATTCTTAGTTGAAAGCTTAACCTAGGAGGTTCATATGCTAATTTCTTAGACCTTGAAGCCCACCTCTTTCAGATTGCATTTTAACAGTTTTTCACCACTAGAGGGTGTTAGTTCACGTATTTCATATAGATAACACTGTGCTTGTGCACAAGAAGTTATCTGGGAGCAGGCACTGATTGGCTAGACTCCAAGTCTGTCAAAAGAACTGAAAAAAAGGGGCAGTTTGCAGAGGCTTAGATACAAGATAATCACAGAGGTTAAAAGTATATTATTATAAATGTGTTAGTTATGCAAAACTGGGAAATGGGTAATAAAGGGATAATCTATCTTTTAAAACAATAAAAATTCTGGTGTAGACTGTACCTTTAAACTGGGAGTTTGGTCTGTCACTGTGAAGCAGGGGTAACCCTTACACTACATGATCGATACAACATCATATCTGATGTTTTAAAGCACGTTATTCCAAACTATTTAGGAATGTTAGGTGATTTATGCCCTTTATGGCTTAAAACCAGACTCTGCATCAACTATGTCATTTTCCATGGGAGTTTTGCCATGGATCCCCCTCCAGCATGCCACAGTCCAGGTGTTAGTCCCCTTGACACAACTTTTCCATCACTATTGTGGCCAGAAAGAGTCCCTGTTGGTTTTAAAGTTCGCCTGCTTATTGAAGTCAATGGCGGTTCGCCCGGTTCGCGAACAGTTGCGGAAGTTCGAGTCCGCCGTTCGCGAACCGAAATTTTTAGGATCGCGACATCACTACTTACCATGGGAACACAGATATTTTCACATGCTGGCACATCAGCCTTCAAAATAATAAGAGGGGATCTGAGTACAACTGAGCCCGGTTGTAGTTCTTGTTCTGACAGGCAGTCGTCTGTTGTGCTAGACAAGGATATTTCCTTTACGGCTGTGTCTGCGGTGTCGATCGGTATACATGAATAAAGTTCACTACACGTATCCCTGAATGCTTCTCCACCTGACGCCGTAGCCTCATGCAGAATAGAACAATCTCTGTCATAAGGCAGGCAGCTGTTTGGGGAATGGTGAAAAGCTGTGATCAGCAGGTGCTCTAATTTAGAGAAGTGATTGTCAAGAAGCAGAAACATCTTTTTTTCCCATGTAGTTGTCATCTTTGCAGCTTATTTGAGAGAGCAGTTAAACACAGGTCAGAAACATAAAGTCATAAAGTTATTAGTAGATGTCAAGTGGATAAAATGTCCATGGGCGAGCAATCTCTTGGAAAACTGTATAAATAAGTATAGCACACTGAGTGCTGCTTAACAACAGGTCCTAAAAGCACCCTGCTGGGGGTATTATGTAGGCTAAGATCTTAAAATTGCTCCGAACACTGATGCCAGCAGCAAATTCTGTTAATACTGGGTTTTTTATGATGCACATTCTTTTGGAGGTCTCATATCTGTTGATTTCCATTATAAATATTACCTTCAGTATGCGATACTTGATAAAAATTGTTAGCATGCTGGAGCAGCAAGCAGATGTGCTTCTTAACATGGACACTGCTAGGAAGTTCCCCCAACTTAAGTATTCTAAACATTGTATTGGACTTTAGTGTTCTGCATTGGGCCTATGTTCAAACTTGCTGTTTCTGCAATCTTCAGTTTGAACTACCAACTGTTCTTTTGCTTATTGATCAGTATAGCTTTTAAAATACTTTTGTTATTCAGTGCATCTGTTCCTGCATTCTAAATTCCACACACCCTAACCTCCTCACACCAATAATCTTTGAAATGTGATTGCTTGATAATAAAGAGTTGCATTTGGTACTCACAAACTTCCATCACTTTTTTTAATGGGATTAATTTAAGATAAACTGGAGATTTTTTTTGTAAGTACATTAAGATTTATATAGGTTGAACTTGATAGATTTCTGTCTTTTTTCAACCTCATCTACTGTGTATGTTACTTTGTTACTATCTAGCGATCGATAAACTATGTTCCTATCAACATGGGGTCTAACTGATCTCCATATAAAATTATTTAAAATTTCTTGGAGTCTATAGAGATAAAATAGAAGTAAGTGGATTAGGATTGCCTGAATTACATATAGGATTGTAGGCAAAATTGTCATTTTATTGCCTTTTTGTATATCTGTTAATCATTTCTGATAGAGTGCCTCAAATTTTTTATTTGGGTGATTATAGATTTCAATCCCAATATACCGTAAGAGATGTTGTTGTTTATCAGAACACAGATCCTGTAGCATATGAAACTCTACATCTGACAACGTTAAATTTAGAATCTCCAATAAAAATAGGTCCAACAAACATGGTTAGTTTATCATCATTTTCACTAAGAGTTATCCCACAAATCTGTTCATTACATCTGATATGCGCCACTAAAACTTCCATCGATAGGATGATTAATAGAGGGGAAAGTTGGCAGCCTTATCTGGTGACATTGCGAAAATTAAATAGATTAGAAAGCCGGCCATTAACTTTCACTCTCACAGTGATGGTATGTGAGTAAAGGTGAGATATATAAGATTTCTTTCATATAGGGGGCGAGAGTCCATGAGCTAGTTATTGATGGGATATACATTCCTACCAGGAGGGGGCAAAGTTTACCAAACCTCAAATGCCTATAAATACACCTCCCTCCTCACTCATAACTCAGTTTTAAAAACGATGCTTTCTTAGGAGGCGGTGAAGCATGATGTGCTTGATTTCTTCAGTGAAAGGTTCTTCTAAGCATATTGAAGCCCAGTTCCTCTCTAAGTGCAGTGTTTGTCTGAGGGATATGAAGGGAGTATTGCCTGATGATAGCATGTTTTCGCCTATGGGAAAGCTTTTCATAAGGCTCTCTGAAAATCGGTTGCAGGGATTCATCTGTTGCCTCCCTTTATAGATCGACAATATACTCTTGTACCATTACCTCTGCTGATATGTTTCAGTACTTGTTTGGCTGTCTGCTATATGTGGATGGGGTTCTTACATGGTAAGTATATACTTTTATTATATGTCACTCTCAGCTATGGATTGGGCACTTTTTAAGTAAAGTTGTTATATATTGCTTTTATACATACCTTGAGTCAGTAATTCAGTGTTCCTTTTTTAGTGACTTTATTTGTGGCTAAATATTTGTCAAGGTTGGTAGAGTCTGTGAAACATACAGGGTTTTTTTTGGAACTAGTACTTTATTTATAAATTAGGATGCAAAGTATTTTGTTAGTCTCATAAAATGTTGATAATCACATGTTATGCAGCTATAATAGAAGTATCCATTAGGCTTTATTTAGGTACATTTTGGTTTTTTTTGTATGTACAATCAAAATTCTTACCTGCTTTGTGATAGGTGTATTAGAAATCCACTACAGCTTTGCATGTCGCACATGTGATGATGCTATTTATGTCATAGTGTGACGTGTCATCATTTTGCTCCATTTTTTTAGCGCCAAAAAATTGCAGTTAGAAGCTCCGCCCCCAGCTCATTCAGTGTTCTCAGAAAACACTTAGAGAGCTTTCATGCAGCATTTTATGAATCAGTTGTTTTTTTTTTTTATAAATTTTTGCTCTGTTTTCCATTCTCTCAAGCCTGTTATATATCATATAGGACCATGGATATACATTTGCAGAATTAATTTATTTTTTTCAAAATTTGGGTTTTTTTTGCAATTATTTCTCAAACTGAACCTGCCTCTTATGTAACCATATGATTTGAGCTGCATGAACATGTATCTACCAAAGCTAAGTGTGTTTGTTGTAATAAAGCTGATCTAAATTCTTCAGCTCAATTATGTGGCTCTTGTTTTGACAAATTGTTAAATGCTGATAATATATCTATGAGTACAAATACAGCCACTGTTATTCCATCTCAGTCTAATGTACATAGCATTACTACAGAAATGAACGTTTTTATTTCTGCAGCATTAAAGAAGGCAATGACTGCTATTCTGGGGCATATGTATCAATGTGCGAGCAGACATGGTACAAAGTAGCGTATTATGTCTGCTGCACATCACTACACATTGATAAATGTCGACTGCATATGGTGTTGGCATTTATCATTGCACCAGCAGTTCTTTTGAACTGCTGGTGCAATGCCGCCCCCTGCAGATTTGTGGCCAACCGGCCGCTAACAGGGGGTGTCAATCAACCCGATTGTATTCGATTGGGTTGATTTCTGTCCGCCGCCTCAGAGCAGGTGGACAAGTTATGAAGCAGTGGTCTTTAGACGGCTGCTTCATAACTTCTTCAAAACATCTGTTGATAATTATGCCCCTCTGCCTTTAAATAAACTTAAAAGGGTTTTGCAACATTTTCCAATCAGCCAATAGAATGCGAGCTCAATCCTATTGGCTGATTGGATCAGCCAATAGGATTGAACTTCAATCCTGTTGGCTGATTGCATCAGCCAATAGGATTTTTTCTACCTTAATTCCGATTGGCTGATAGAATTCTATGAGCCAATCGGAATCTAAGGGACGCCATCTTGAATGATGTCACTTAAAGGTACCTTCATTCAGTAAGAAGACTCCGGATGAAGAGGATGCTCTGCGTCGGATGTCTTGAAGATGGACCCGCTCCACGTCGGATGGATGAAGATAGAAGATGCCGTCTGGATGAAGACTTCTGCCCGTCTGGAGGACCACTTCGCCCGGCTTGGATAAAGACTTCTCCCGGCTTCGTTGAGGACTTCGGACCAGTTGGATGAAGACTTCTGCCACTTCCTTGAGGATGCATGTCCGGTCTTCAGAACAGTAAGTTGATCTTCAGGGGGTTAGTGTTAGGTTTTTTTAAGGGTGTATTGGGTGGGTTTTATTTTTAGGTTAGGGTTTGGGCCTGCAATAGAGCTAACTACCCATTTAAGGGCAATGACCATCCAAATGCCCATTTCAGGGCAATGGGGAGTTTAGTTTTTTTTTTTAAACTTTATTTATAATCCAGATTCATCACAATATGGAAATCACAATATCCAATACATCAAAAATTATATTTGTATGATACAGAGAGGGAATTCGACAACCCTCATCCCCCACAATCTGAGGGAGAGAGCCTTCCCCATGCATGTTATCTCCACACTGAGACGATAATCTGGTTCTTTTCCTTTTTCTATAAAACATCAAATAACTAATACAAACCTTAAACAATGAGTGTATGGCCTAAACAATCCTAACAAGTCCCTCCACTCCAGGGGGGGGGGGGGCAGAAGAACTCCCCGGCACCTTTATCAGAAGGAGGTATGGTCTGCTACGGAGATAGACATATGTTGTCAGGTCGGCAGGGAGGGGGTCGTGGGGGGCAGCTGTGGAGAAAGACACCACTTCCCTCGTAGATTTTCCTCCAAGATAAACATTGAGTTGCGAAAGGGATAAAGTATTTTATGTCTCACTTGTGGTGAGATGTACAATAAATATGGTTCCCATTTGTAAATGTAAAATTTTATTCTCCTATCAAGGTCTCCCTGTACGTCCGCCTGCTCCAACAGGGCCTGAGTGTGTAGCGCACCTAACAGTTTCTTGAAGGGCGGGGCCCTATCCTTCAGCCAATATTGCATGATTAGTTTCCGAGAGAGCAAAATTACAGCGTTTAGAAATTTCTGATGTTGGGGTGAGACCCCCGAATCGGTCAGGAAAATAATATTGGAGGGAGTTAACGTTATCTCCTGCTGGAGTACCCTCTGGAGCCAAAACCTAATTTTGCCCCATAGTCTTTTTAGTTTGGGACAGTCCCATATCAAATGTATGAGGTCAGGTGATGCAAGGGAGCATTTGTTACACTTGTCTATTGCCTGAGGGACCCATCTAAGTCTTAATTTGGGAAGAATATATGCCTGATGCATTAGTTTAGTGTGTGCCTCTCTTGAATAAGCTGAAAGGGTGGCTACCCTAACTCTCTGAAAGCTATCTGTGATGTCTTGTGTCGTAATCTGCATGTCTCTTGCCTCTTGCCATTTGTTATGTATTGCTTGAAGGACAGACTGTTCTAAATGATTTGTGATTTTGTTGTATATTCGAGTTATGGAGTGTGATCCCTGTTTCGTCGTGCGAACTAGTCTATCCACACTAGAGTTAACGTTAGTGAGCTGATTATCTGAGATGAGAGCCCTAACAAAGTGCCTACATTGAAAATATGCAAACATGGTGTCTGCGGGGATAGCAAAGGCCTCCCTTAGCTCTTGGAAAGGGAGAACCTGGAGCGTGCTAGGATTGATGAACTGCGCAATAGAGGTCAGGCCAGAGGCCTTCCATCTCTGAAAGGCTCGAGTGGTGAAGCCAGGTATGAACCTAGGGTTTCCCTGTATTGGTAGGTATTTGGTCACTTTATGATCCATGTTCCAGAATCGACATAATTTGTGCCATGCCCTCAGCGGGTCTCTAAACAATATGTTCTGAGAGATGTGATGGGGCAGAGAAGGCAAGGTAGAGTGTGGGAGGTAGGCTAAATTCAGCGGTGATGCACAGTCCATCTCCACAGCATGGCTAAAGTAATCAGATCCAGTCAGCCAGCCAAGAACCAGCTTAGTTAGCGTTGCCCAATTGTACCACTGAATGTTTGGGAACCGAAGGCCCCCCGCTTCCAATGGCATGGATAGTCTGGTTATGTTGATCCTATGCTTTTTTTGATTCCACACAAACGAGGCAAAAGTAGAAGAGATAGCCTGTATGTCTCTGTTGTGAAGCAGAAGAGGGAGCATTTGCAAGGGGTACAAGATTTTTGGTAAAATTACCATTTTCAATAGGTGGATTCTCCCATGGAGGGAGAGGGGAAGACCCCTCCAACCTCGGATGGTGTCCTGTGCACCGACTATGACTTTTGGGATATTGAGGTGATAAATACGTTTGGGGTCCACATGTAAGTGAATCCCTAGGTACTTAAAGGACCCATCCGTGATTTTTAGGCTCGTGTTCTGCAGTGATGCACCCTTCTGATTTTGAAGCCAAGTGACCTCAGATTTGTTCTCGTTTATTTTGTATCCAGTAAAGGTACCAAACTTTGACATTATCTCCAGTATTGGAGGAACATTAAGATCAGGATTGCTAATGTATAGTAAGAGGTCATCAGCAAATAGCGAGATATGTAAACATTGTGTATGGAGTCCTGCGCAATGTTGACGGATATAGCATGCCAGTGGCTCAATGGCAAGGTCGAATAGGAGTGGGGAAATTGGGCAACCTTGTCTTGTGCCCCTTTCTAGCCTAAAGGAAGGGGAAAGACCACCATTAATAATGATGGCTGCCGAGGGTGCATCATATAGTCTGCGTATAACATCCAAGAAGTGCCTGTGATACCAAAATTTGTAAGAGTAGTGTATAGATGATCCCACTCCACCCTATCGAATGCCTTTTCGGCGTCGACAGAGAGGAAGCAGGCATCTAGTAGTGGGACGTCAGCCTTGTTATTTTGGGCTTGGTGGTACTGCGCAATAACTGCCAGTGCCTTGCGTAGGTTAATAACTGAGGAACGGTGTCTGACAAAGCCCTGTCTGGTCTGGATGGACCAACAGGGGCATAACTTCTGCCAACCGATTTGCGAGAATTTTAGTCATCAACTTATAGTCTCCATTTAATAGAGAAATCGGCCTATAAGACGATGGTAAAGTCGAGTCTCTATCTGGTTTGGGGATGACGCATATATTGGCATCAGTAAATCTAGAGTCTGGTACAGACTTCCCCGCTAAACACTCAGAAAACAGCCTCGCCAAAGTAGGGGCTATTTCGGGACATAGGATTTTGTAATACTCTGCGGGGAGACCATCAGGCCCTGCCGCTTTCCTTAGTTTGATGCTTTTTATGGTATTCACGATTTTCTTGTGCTTGGATGGGGGCATTGAGCGTAGCCAACTGTTCCTGTGTTATGGTGGGAATAGTGACATCGCGCCAGAATGCTTGCTTGTTATGTTCTAGTATATCCTGCTTAGTGTATAATTTAGTGTAATATGACACAAACTCTTTCATTATTGTAGGGCTATCACTGCAAAGACCACTATCCGTGGCGATTGCTGGGATGTTAGATCTAGGGGCGACCACCTTGACCATGTTTGCCATTATTTTCCCCGCCTTATTCCCATACCTATAAAATCTTCCTTGCCTATGTAGTGTGTGGATATTATCTACCATTTGGATATGAGTGTCTCTCTCTTGCTTTAAGTTGTAATAATGTTGCCTCGTTTGGTTTGTCGGATGCCGCAAATATGTGTTATATGCTTCTGTAAGGTTCCTTAACATCTGATCCGTGAGCCTCTTAGCCTGTTTCTTATGGTGCGAAGTGTATGCTGTAATTCTTCCCCTTAGCACAGCCTTTGAGGCGTGTCAAAAGAGATCTGGGTTGTCGTGGTGTTGGGAATTTTCTGCATTGTAGTCTATCCAGTATGAGTGTAACTGTTGGCGAAAATCTACATTATTGTAAAGATGGGAAGGAAACCTCCATGTCTTGCGTAGGCTATCCGGGGGATTGAAATCTAACACCAGTGTGATAGGGGCATGGTCCGATATGGTGATGGATTGTATTCTGCTTGAAGGTATATTGGGGGTGATAACAGGAGATGTAAGGAAATAGTCAATCCTGGACAGTGTGTGATGTGACTTAGACATGCAAGTATAATCTCTAACTTCCGGGTTACGCAATCTCCATAGATCAATTAGTCCCAAGCCCTCCTTGAGCCTTAAAATAATTTTGGATTCACTTTTCTGCCTTTGAGAGCTCGGTTTTACCTTGGGGGAGTGCGAGGGTTCTAGAAATCTATCAAGTGGGGATAGTTGGGCCATATTAAAGTCTCCTCCCATGAGGATTGGAGAGCCATTACGTTTAGTTAGGTGTGATTGTATCTGAGAACAAAAGTGGGGAGAGAGATTATTCGGTCCGTAGACATTACAGAGGGTATAGGTTTTGAAAGATATATGAAACACAAAAAATCAATCCTGGGATTGAAAAAATTGTACACCTGAATAGCACTCTTCCCTTAATCTTGGATAGCCTGAATTGGATAGAGACTGGATAACTTGGGAGAAGGAGTGCTTGGGAATTTTAAAATATAACCTTTATTGGGTAATTTAAAACAAAAACAACAACACAAACACAATCCACATATTTACAATGTTTAAAAACACAGGGTTTGGTCGGATTAATTTTAATCCAATAATCTCTGAATAAAGAAAGTAGTTGTATTATCTTTTTATTGTGATTTAATTTGTCTTAGGTCTGTTGTATCTGTGAGAATCTGTTTTAATCTGATCCTCTTGGACATTGGATAGTATTCATAAAGCCTATACCTCTGTGATAATAAATCAGTTGTTCCTTTTCTTGTGAATTAGAATTAGAATTGACATAATCTTACTGAGTGTTTGAAGTGAACACAAAGTTATACAATTTGATTAGAATTAATCTTGGATTACTTGTAACAGTATCTAGTTTCTATTATGGTTGGTTACTTGTATCTCAATTTTGCCATACACTTTTGCAAATCTGTTATCACTGCTAATATATAGGATTAGATGCTGTGCTTGTTATAAAGTGAGCAGTACTGTCAATCTATAATCACTTTTTTGGTGACAAACTTGATTCTGCCACTGTGTCAACTACTGTCTAACTATACTGACAGTTTGGCTTAATGTATTGTCAGAATATTTGCTGCACTACCAGGCAGTTAGAATAAAATATATATCTAATAATTTACATAAGATCGCATCTGATTCTACGATCGATTTTACTTTATACAAAATACTTGTTAAAGTCTCATAAAATATTTAGTTAGATCTTGTATAGTTTATGGATGTTTTCTGTGCTTGAAAATATATATTTTGGCTGCTTAGTCTACCCAACGAAGGTCCAAACAGAGCGGTTAAGACTCAGCTTAATCTCAGTTTTTTTAAATTTTGTTTGAAACAAAGTGTTACACCTTCCTTGTAATATACTGGTTATCGTAGCAATGTGCTTCTGCAAAATTCTTTATAAGTTACTTTGTAATCGTATCGTATCTAAATGATGTTTTATGGCAGATTGCTCTCAACTGATTATAACAGAGCTCTACTTATAACATTCTTGTATTTCACAGCTTTGTTAATTTGCTTTACTGGTAGATTTTAATAACGAATGGATTTGCTAAAAAAGATATTCTCAGTATGTATTATTATATAGTAAATCCAGTGTTGCTACTACGTTTTTGCATTTTAACATTACTGTTGGAATCCTATGATTCTAAGATTGGCTGTGATAGATGTTCGATGCGTGTATTAACAGAGGATAAAGTGCTTTTGTCAATGTTTTTACCAACACTATGGGTTAGGCTAAATATTTTGCATGTTTGTTCCACATATAATGATTACAGCGGTTAAGCAGATTTACTCTGACATTACTGCAGACTTAATGCATATTGGTAACGTCTATCTGCTTTTACTTCTACAAATAGTCACTATTATTTCAAGTTTTGCGGATGCAGCTTGCAGTTTAACGGCTTTGTAATCACAATTTATTGGGTGTTTGGGGTATTATATTTAAATCCCCTAGCCCCATAACAGTGTCCTTGTAACAACGCCTTGCTGCAAGTGCCGGTTAAAAAAATAGTAAGTAAGCAGAGTTAGATTGAACCCATTTTGAGATTTACAACTTAGCTCTAACTACAACTACATTTGTTTTTTGAAATTAAAGACCAAATGTCCTGCTAATTAAAAATGTTAGGAGGCATTCACAACAAACAAACAGTTCCCTAACATGTTTCGCCACTAACGTGGCTTTTTCAAAGGGTACGGCGCGGCCAAAATTGTGTCTTTTTATTGGCTCGCACTCCTGTTCCTATTGGTTGTCATTGGGCGAATCCGGAGGTTCATTATAAAGAACCAATTGTTCAATATCGAATGATCTGTGATAATGTGAGGGAATATATGATTGGACAGGGTTGCTTTCTCATTCGTACATTGCGTACAATTCAAAGTCCTATAGATGAAACTTACTGTATAGGACAAAAACAGAGGCAAAACCGTCATTTTTCTTATGTGTGATTTATAAGGATAAGCAAGAATATTAAGTAAGAAATATTACTTTTGATTGACTATAAAATGTTTGTGCTTACCAGGTAACTTATTGCATTAACGCATGATACCAAAAAGTGGTGAAGATGAAAGCTGTGTAAAAGAGAACGGGTTAGCTACAAGGAGTGTATCAGAGGGGTGAAAATATTAATCCAAATATGATTATTAACTGTGGTCCATAATTCCCGAACAATGAAAGTAAATTCCATTTGTTTTAAAATAACACATATAACGGATATCGATGGATAGGAAGATGTCATATTGGACAGTTAGTATAGTGACATACTGATTTTAAATGCTCTTTTTGGAAATGACAGGTATCATAAACAATAATGTTAATGAATCCAAATTACTGTTACAATAGCCATTATGGTTGTATACTGATTCCGTACTAGAATTTGGCTATGTGAATATAATGAAAGGAAAGGGCTGAACATCTGCATATTCGTCTGTTGATCAACACTTATTATCTCTTATTGAAGTTTTAAAGTTGCATTGCATTGAATATAGAAATAGTGTAATCCACATAATCGATATGCTAGAATGAAATCTATTATATACCGCTTTGATAGTAACTTAGTGAATATAGTTGGAATGATGCTTGTGGAGATAATAATAGTTTTATGAGATGTTCAGCTGAATATGCCCATGTTAATAACAGATTATTTTCCTCTTGTTTTTATTTTAAAATAACACCTCATAGATATAGGGATAGTGCATTATACAGCATGATGTGCTGATATTAAGTCTCAGTGTGCTTGTGTAGTTGTGTAAGACTTTAGTGGATTATAGGAGATGCCTATTGTGCATATTAATAATAAATAAGGGCAATAATTTTTAATACTATATTAGGTCTCTTAAAGTGATAGGATGCCTGAGCATCTGCTAAAGTGATAATGTGAATTCTACAAACTTAGTGCTGTTTTTTAACAAAAGAAACTAAAAGAATAATAAAAATAAAAAATAAAAAATAATAAACTTAAACAAAGGGCTAACCTAAAAAGTGGGGATGTTCTAATTATGTGATAACTTAGTAAGTAAAAGTTGATCTGGTGTTGTATTGGGTGATACATGTATGGCAGATCATCCAGTTGGGGTGTTCGTGTTGAATAATTAATTTCATAATTATCTTCCTAATTTCTACAGATTCTTGTTTTCATTTCCATTCTTATTTTATAGGTCACTAGAGATTTGCACCTTATTCTTATTTAAAGGTATGAAAAGTAGTTATTATGTTCATTTAGGCAGTTAGGTTGTATGGAGTTGAGCAGATAAATCCATCTACTTTCATGTTGAAGTAGGCTTGTTTCCTTATCTCCTCCTCTGATTCCAAAATTAACTTTCTGTATACCACAACATTTTAACCCTTCAACTTTTCCTTGATGAAATTTGTAAAAATGATGTGCTACTGATGAAATAGCCTTCTTATTCTTTAAATCTTTGGCTGCATTTCTGATATGTTCCTGTAGCCTCGTGCGTAATTTGCGTGTAGTCATCTCTACATAGATTTTTGGACATTGGCATTGTAGGACGTAAATTACACCGGTGGTATTACAATTAATGTAAGATTTGATTGGATGCTTTTTATCAAATCTGTCTGTGATTGTTGTTGTTTTTTTCAGAAATTTACAGCTGATGCAATTTCCACAAGGGTATGAACCTGTTGGTATACTGCTGGCAGTGGTTTTCTTTTTGCGAGTGTAGTGACTGGGGCTCACTAAGTCTTTTAAGTTTTTTGTACGTCGGTAGCTGATATCTACTTTGGGTCCTATGAGCTGGCCCAGGATGTTATCTGCTTGTAGGATGTGCCAGTGTTTATTGACTATTTGGACTACATCCTTGCTTTGAGCATTATAAGTTAGTACTAGTCTGGTTTTGCTGTCATTTGTGCGAATCTTGGGTTTCAATAGATTCTCACGTTCTGTTTTTCTTGCCCTGTTCTTTGCTTTTTTGATTAAAGATTTACTGTACCCCCTCTGGCTAAGGCGATCTGTTGTTTCTTGAGCTCTAATTTTGTATAAATCTGGTTCTGAACAGTTTCTTTTGACCCGTAGAAATTCACCAGTGGGAAGAGATTTCACTGTGCTTGGGGCATGTGCACTTGTATTGTATAGAATAGTATTGGTAGCTGTTTTCTTTCTATACAAATCCGTTCCCAACATGCCATTACTTTTTTTGAAAATTCTCAAATCCAAGAAGGAAATTTCCGTCTGGCTAGATTCATAAGTTAGTTTTATGTTCAGATTGTTTGAGTTTAGAATCTTTAAAAATTTGTCCAGTTTTTCTTTGGGTCCTTCCCAGATTAGCAAGATGTCATCTATGTATCTTAGCCAGAGGGGGATGTGTTGAGTAAATTCATCATTTTCATCAATGAAGACAGTATTGTGCTCCCACCAACCTAAGAATAGGTTGGCGTACGTCGGTGCACAAGTGGTCCCCATCGCTGTCCCCCTTGTTTGCAGATAGAATTGGTCATTGAAAACAAAATAGTTCTTTTTAAGCACAAATTCTAGCAGTTTCATCACGAAATTGTTATGATTTTAATCCTCTTCAGTTCCCAAATTCAAAAAATATTGAACTGCTTCCAGCCCTAATTCATGTTTAATGCTAGTGTAAAGGGCCTCAACATCTGCAGTGACAAGCCAAGATGTAGGTCCTAATTGAATATCTTGTAAATGCTGAAGTGTTTCCATAGTATCTTTTATGTACGAAGGGATTTCTGTTAAGAATTCTCTTAATCGCTGATCAATATATTTGCTTGCTTTCTCCGTCAGATTTTCATTACCTGATACTATGGGGCGGCCCGGTGGATGTTTGGCATTTTTATGTACCTTTGGGATCAGGTAAAAGGTGGCTACCTTGGGATGGTTCACTGTCAGGAATTTTTTCTCTTTTTCATTGATAGTATTGTTCATTTTGGCTTGAGTGATGAGATCCTTATATTGTGTAAGGAATTGTTCAGTTGGATTACTCCACAATTTTTTGTAACAGTTTTCATTGGTTAACTGCATTTTAGCTTCTTTTAAATACATCTCTATAGGCCAAAGAACAATATTGCCACCTTTGTCCGCTTGGCGGACTATTACATCTTCCCAATTTTGAATTTCGGCTAGAGCACGTTTCTCTCCTTTAGTTAAAATCGGTAAGGGTGATTTGACTTGTAAGTTAGAAATTTCTTTGCAGACAATGTTATTAAAAATTTGAACACTTGGGCTTATGGAAGATTTGGGTATGTACTTAGATTTATTAATTAGGTTGTTTCGCCAATTTGTACTGCCTTGTGTTTCATTTTCTTTTAATAAGTCTTCCAAATCTTGCAAGGCTGTTAGATCTTCTATAGTCCATTGGCTTTCTGAGCCTGATTCTTTCTGGTTTTTTGCATCTGCGTATTGTTTGCGTAACAATAATTTTCTTAGATATAATTGTATATCCTTTATGTTTTCAAACTTATCAAGTGAACTGCTTGGGCAAAATGATAGACCTTTAGCAAGTAAAGATAGATGGTCCTCTGACAACATTTTATTAGATAGATTTAACACTTTCATTGTTTCATTTTGATTTTGGAGAAAGGACTGGGGCTCCTTTTGTAAGGCTTGTTGCTGTGTCTGGTTTCTCTGACACTTCTGGTTCTTGTTGCTTTTTTGTTTGCCCCCCCTACCTCTTCTGGTGGGTCTGGGTTTATGTTGGTACCTTCCTCTAAAAAACCTTTCCTCTTTCTATTTTCGGATTGTACTGGGGCAGAGTTAGCAGATCTCTCGGGGGTTACTTCCTCTATAGGGTTGTCAGATTCTTCACCTTCTGTTTCTGTGTCACTTTGTATGATAGTTACTCTTTGACAGTTTGTAGAGGTATTGGAATTAAATTTTCTTTTCCATCTATACACCCTGTTATTTTGGAAATCTTCAATCTCTGTTCAATTTCCCCATTTTTGTCTGTTTGATCTCTGCCTCGTATCTGTCTAATTCTTTTTGATATTTTTTGTAGGAGGTTTCAAAATCTTTAAGTGTCTCAAATTGTTTCAGTTGTTCATTTTGCGATTTTATCAGTTCTTCTAGTCTATCAAATTCTGCAGTGTCATGTTTAATGAGGATGTTCATTAATTTGTTTGAGCACTCAGACAGAGCTTCCTCCCATTCTATAGTCAGTTCTTTTTGTTTAAATTCAAATGCGGGGAAGAGTTGTATTCTGAGTCCTCTGGGAATCAATTTTCGTTCGATGTAAATGATGATTCCCCCATACTTTGTCTTGCTTATAAAGATTTTTGTGAAGTTCCCGTAGTAATTGATCCAATCTATCTGATGTCGGTTCTGTATTGAGTGACTGTGATTCGTTAAAGACCTCTTGAAAGTCTATTAAACGTTTGTTATTTCTGGTTATCCTGTCTTGTTCCAATTTATTAGCCATATTGTTAATATGTAATATTCAAAAATGCGTGCTCTATTAGTAGGACCTAGTGGACTAGGAAAAGAATTCAACAAAGAAAAACAAAAGAACTAATGGCACTGCTGGGGTTTAGAGATTAGGGTAGCCTGTTAATCTCTGGATTTATAGATAATAATACACATATTTGTGTCTATAAGCCAGGTTAAATTACAGTATGGCTGAGGTGCTGTGTACTAGTATAATGAAACACAAAAAATCAATCCTGGGATTGAAAAAATTGTACACCTGAATAGCACTCTTCCCTTAATCTTGGATAGCCTGAATTGGATAGAGACTGGATAACTTGGGAGAAGGAGTGCTTGGGAATTTTAAAATATAACCTTTATTGGGTAATTTAAAACAAAAACAACAACACAAACACAATCCACATATTTACAATGTTTAAAAACACAGGGTTTGGTCGGATTAATTTTAATCCAATAATCTCTGAATAAAGAAAGTAGTTGTATTATCTTTTTATTGTGATTTAATTTGTCTTAGGTCTGTTGTATCTGTGAGAATCTGTTTTAATCTGATCCTCTTGGAAATTGGATAGTATTCATAAAGCCTATACCTCTGTGATAATAAATCAGTTGTTCCTTTTCTTGTGAATGTAGAATTAGAATTGACATAATCTTACTGAGATGTTTGAAGTGAACACAAAGTTATTACAATTTTGATTAGAATTAATCTTGGATTACTTGTAACAGTATCTAGTTTCTATTCTGGTTGGTTACTTGTATCTCAATTTTTGCCATACACTTTTGCAAATCTGTTATCTCTGCTAATATATAGGATTAGATGCTGTGCTTGTTATAAAGTGAGCAGTACTGTCAATCTATAATCACTTTTTGGTGACAAACTTGATTCTGCCACTGTGTCAACTACTGTCTAACTATACTGACAGTTTGGCTTAATGTATTGTCAGAATATTTGCTGCACTACCAGGCAGGTTAGAATAAAATATATATCTGAATAATTTACATAAGACCGCATCTGATTCTACCGATCAATTTTACTTTATACAAAATACTTGTTAAAGTCTCATAAGATATTTAGTTAGATCTTGTATAGTTTATGGATGTTTTCTGTCTGGGCTTGAAAATATATATTTGGCTGCTTAGTCTACCCAACGAAGGTCCAAACATAAGCGGTTAAGACCAGCTTAATCTCATTTTTTTGAATTTTGTTTGAAACAAAGTGTTACACCTTCCTTGTAATATACTGGTTAGTCGTAGCAATGTGCTTTCTGCAAAATTCTTTATAAGTTACTTTGTAATTCGTATCGTATCTAAATGATGTTTTATGGCAGATTGCTCTCAACTGATTATAACAGAGCTCTACTTATAACATTCTTGTATTTCACAACTTTGTTAATTTGCTTTACTGGTAGGATTTTAACCCTTAATGAACAACTGACGTACCAGGTACTCCTGCAAAAACTAACAGTTAGTGACAATGGACGTACCTGGTACGCAGTTGTTTAAGAAGTGCTGGAAGCGATCGCAATCGCTTCCAGCAGCTCTCAGGGTATTGCAGTGATGCCTCAATATTGAGGCATCCTGCAATACCCTTTAACAAGGCATCCGAAGCAGAGAGAGCCACTCTGTGCCCTCTCTGCACCAGTAGCGATGGTGCAGTTCGTTGGTGGGTGGGAGCTTTTCAAGGGAGGTGGGGTGGGCGGCCCATCGCTACCCGGCATCCGGTTCCTGCAAGTGCTATGTGCACGCCGGATAGCTTGGGAGTGTGCGGGGGGCGCGCACGCGCGTGCATGTGGTGTGTGTGCGCGCCGCAGGCAACCACTGCCACCAATGATTAATGAAGAGAGAGGGGGGCAGAAAACATTTTTTTTTAAAAAATACTAATAGGATCTGCTAGGGTAGGGGGATGGGGTTAATTGGGGGGGGGGGGAGCTACACTACAGAAAACTATGTATTTAAGAAGAAAAAACAAAAAAAAAACAACCTCTCTTTTTTTGGGAAAACTGGGGTACTGGCAGAAAGCAGCTCCAGTACCCAAGATGGTGGCAAATAGGTATGGATTGGGAGGGTTTTGAGAGCTGTTTGGGGGGGGGGGGGATCAGGGAGGTTTGGGGCTAAGGCAGGGGTCCATCACAGATGAGATAATAAAAAAACAAAAACAAAAAAAAAAAAAAAAAAACTTTTAGTACTGCAGACTTCTGCCAGTACTTAAGATGGCAGGGGACAATTGTGGGGTGGGGGAGGGAAGAGAGCTGTTTGGGAGGATCAGGGGGGTGGGAGGTGTTCAGGTGGGGAGGCTGATCTCTACACTAAAGCTAAAATTAACCCTGCAAGCTCTCTACAAGCTACCTAATTAACCCCTTAACTGCTGGGCATAATACAAGTGTGGTGCGCAGCAGCATTTAGTGGCCTCCTAATTGCCAAAAGCAACGCCAAAGCCATATATGTCTGCTATTTCTGAACAAAGGAGATCCCAGAGAAGCATTTACAAACCATTTGTGACATAATTGCACAAGCTGTTTGTAAATAATTTCAGTGAGTAACCTAAAATTGTGAAAATTTTAACTTTTTTTTTTATTTGCTCGCATTTGGCGGTGAAATGGTGGCATCAAATGTACCAAAATGGGCCTAGATCAATACTTTGGGTTGTCTACTACAATACACTAAAGCTAAAATTAACCCTTCAAGGTCTCTACAAGCTCCCTAATTAACCCCTTCACTGCTGGGCATAATACACGTGTGGTGCACAGCGGCATTTAGTGGCCTTCTAATTACCAAAAAGCAATGCCAAAGCCATATATGTCTGCAATTTCTGAACAAAGAGGATCCCAGAGAAGCATTTACAACCATTTGTGCCATAATTGCACAAACTGTTTGTAAATAATTTCAGTGAGAAACCTAAAGTTTGTGACAAAATTTGGGAAAAGTGAACGATTTTTTTTTATTTGCTCGCATTTGGCAGTGAAATGGTGGCATGAAATATACCAAAATGGGTATAAATCAATACTTTGGGTTGTCTTCTAAAAATAAATATCTACATGTCAAGGGATATTCAAGATTCCCGGACAGATATCAGTGTTCCAATGTAACTAGCGCTAATTTTGAAAAAAAGTGTTTGGAAATAGCAAAGTGCTACTTGTATTTATTGCCCTATAACTTGCAAAAAAAGCAAAGATCATGTAAACATTGGGTATTTCTAAACTCAGGACAACATTTAGAAACTATTTAGCATGGGTGTTTTTTGTGGTCGTAGATGTGTAACAGATTTTTGGGGTCAAAGTTAGAAAAAGTGTGTTTTTTTTCAATTTTTTTCCTCATATTTTATAATTTTTTTTATAGTAAATTATAAGATATGATGAAAATAATGGTATCCTTTAGAAAGTCCATTTAATGGCGAGAAAAACGGTATATAATATGTGTGGGTACAGTAAATGAGTAAGAGGAAAATTACAGCTAAACACAAACACTGCAGAAATGTAAAAATAGCCATTGTCATTAAGGGTTAAGAAAATTGAAAATGGTCCGGTCATTAAGGGGTTAATAACAAATGGATTTGCTAAAAAAGATATTCTCAGTATGTATTATTATATAGTAAATCCAGTGTTGCTACTAAGTTTTTTGCATTTTAACATTACTGTTGGAATCCTATGATTCTAAGTTTGGCTGTGATAGATGTTCGATGCGTGTATTAACAGAGGATAGATAAAGTGCTTTTGTCAATGTTTTTACCAACACTATGGGTTAGGCTAAATATTTTGCATGTATGTTCCACATATAATGATTACAGTGGTTAAGCAGATTTACTCTGACATTACTGCAGACCTTAATGCATATTGGTAACGTCTATCTGCTTTTACTTCTACAAATAGTCACTATTATTTCAAGTTTTGCGGATGCAGCTTGCAGTTTAACGGCTTTGTAATCGCAATTTATTGGGTGTTTGGGGTATTATATTTAAATCCCCTAGCCCCATAACAGTGTCCTTGTAACAACGCCTTGCTGCAAGTGCCGGTTAAAAATAATAGTAAGTAAGCAGAGTTAGATTGAACCCCATTTTGAGATTTACAACTTAGCTCTAACTACAACTACATTTGTTTTTTTGAAATTAAAGACCAAATGTCCTGCTAATTAAAAATGTTAGGAGGCATTTCACAACAAACAAACAGTTCCCTAACATGTTTCGCCACTAACGTGGGCTTTTTCAAAGGGTACGGCGCGGCCAAAATTGTGTCTTTTTATTGGCTCGCACTCCTGTTCCTATTGGTTGTCATTGGGCGAATCCGGAGGTTCATTATAAAGAACCAATTGTTCAATATCGAATGATCTGTGATAATGTGAGGGAATATATGATTGGACAGGGTTGCTTTCTCATTCGTACATTGCGTACAATTCAAAGTCCTATAGATGAAACTTACTGTATAGGACAAAAACAGAGGCAAAACCGTCATTTTTCTTATGTGTGATTTATAAGGATAAGCAAGAATATTAAGTAAGAAATATTACTTTTGATTGACTATAAAATGTTTGTGCTTACCACGTAACTTATTGCATTAACGCATGATGCCAAAAAGTGGTGAAGATGAAAGCTGTGTAAAAGAGAACGGGTTAGCTACAAGGAGTGTATCAGAGGGGTGAAAATATGAATAAAATATGATTATTAACTGTGGTCCATAATTCCCGAACAATGAAAGTAAATTCCATTTGTTTTAAAATAACACATATAACGGATATCGATGGATAGGAAGATGTCATATTGGACAGTTAGTATAGTGACATACTGATTTTAAATGCTCCTTTTTTGGAAATGACAGGTATCATAAAACAATAATGTTAATGAATCCAAATTACTGTTACAATAGCCATTATGGTTGTATACTGATTCCGTACTAGAATTTGGCTATGTGAATATAATGAAAGGAAAGGGCTGAACATCTGCATATTCGTCTGTTGATCAACACTTATTATCTCTTATTGAAGTTTTAAAGTTGCATTGCATTGAATATAGAAATAGTGTAATCCACATAATCGATATGCTAGAATGAAATCTATTATATACCCGCTTTGATAGTAACTTAGTGAATATAGTTGGAATGATGCTTGTGGAGATAATAATAGTTTTTTGGAAGATATATGCAAGTCAGTGATGATGTATCTACCCTGTACATCTATTTGGTGTCCTGGTAAACGTAATAGATAACCCTGTTCCTAACCAGGATCGCCACCCCTTAGTTTTTCTGCCTGTCGTTGGGTGTATTTATGACTTGACCCACCCATCTAACCTTCAGCTTGTCATGTCTTCCTGTGTCAAATGAGTCTCTTGCAACAGTGCAATGTCTGCATGGATTGAATTGAGGTAGTGGAGAATTTTGCTTCTTTTAGCTGGAGAGGTGATACCCCCAACATTCCAGGAAACCACATTATAGCGCTGCGCCATTATCTAAATAAAATATGGAATGTTCCACCCATCCCCACTAACCTAGGAGATTGCCTCAGGAGCAGATGGACTAGTAAGAGAAAATATGGACATCCTGAGGTGTAGGGAGAATTGCGGTATGGGAAAAAAGTACCATCAATTTGTGCCAGGGAGTTGTACTTACAGTTAGGCCTAATGGATAAAGTCGAGAAGTCAAACCCCAGGCTTCCCACGTGTCAAGGATTACATGGTGCGGGGGGCCCCCCAGAGTGGAGGAACAACTGCTGCTGATGGGAGAGACACAAAGGCATTAGTGCATCACATAGTACAGATATTGAAGCCAAATCATACACACATGACAAACAGATTCTAACCAAACATCGGTACATCTCACCAACTTGAGTGAGAGGATGAAGTCCCCAACTTATCTTAAGATTATCTTGGTAGCAGGGCGGATTTTTAACAATAACTATGTTGAGCTTAGCAGGAACCTCTATAAAGGAAAACTGAACAGCCGTAAAAACTGCAGGCAATCACATGCTAGGGACATAAAGTAAGCTGCCCACCATACCCATCTCTCCAGGGGGGTCAATGGTAAGTGGGGGTCTAACTGACTAGAAGCTTTACTATTTTGATCCATCTTCCAAGCTTTGCCACTATGGTGTGTGCAGTGGCCATATATACATGTTCCCTTAGACATTAAAATACAACAGGGGGCCCAGTATAAGGGTTTTAGCGTAATGCCTTGTGACGATCTCACTACATATTGGCTGCCGGGTATATATGACTCTAAACAAGGAGAGGGAAGTTTACCAGCCATGCAAGAGGTTAGGGATCCTACGTATGGCTCAGCTCTGAAACTTGGGAGGGGGGGGAAGAAATGCCACTTCACCATCGTTATGCGTAGAGGAGACTAGTGCCAAACATGAGAGACAAAAAGCATAAACGTTACCTTCATAAATGCATGTAAAACATAACTTTTAACACAAAACAGAAAAAACATTGAGAAACCAAACCATTAGCTTCCCAAAGTCTAAAACTTTGGCATTCCTGGACCAAGAAGTGGAGAGCGCATAAGCACCCATAGCATAGTTCCTGTAAGCAACGGTCTATCACTTGTTAACTGTTCAGGCAGTCCAGGATTCCTAAGTTCAATCCCAGCCACTCTCTCTGACGGTGGGATATGTTGCAAACACCACATTTCTCCATTGTAAAACAGAGAGTTTGGAAAAGGTGAGGATGACAGAGAAACCTTCTGCATTCAGTGTACATCTTGCTGATCATTCTTATCTAGATACTCTTGCAGATCTTTGGGGGGAGCTGAAAAACTTGGGACCAAGCTAGGAGTTTGCAGTCTTAGTTTAGCAGGATACAGCAGGGAAGCCTGTCTCCCCCTCTCTGTGTAGGCGAGAGCACAGTGGAGCAAATTGCTTCCTGAGTTTGGTGACCTCTGCAGAAAATTCCTGAAAAATTAATATTTTCTTGCCTTCAAAGATCAGATCCCCTGAATGAGCTCTATATGCTCGTAACAAAGCGAGTTTCTCTTGGTAGTTGAGGCATTTATAAATTACTTGGCGCGGGCGGGAGTTCAAAGTCTCTAGGCCTCTATCCGGGCCTATACGATGAGGCTCGTTCTATGTCTAGGGGCAGGTGATCTGAATTCATTTTTAGCAACTTATGGATTGTTAAAGCAGTAAATTCAAGCAAATCTTTATTCTTTACTGTTTCAGGAACACCAACCATTCTGAGGTTATTCCTCCGGCTCCGATTTTCAAGATCATCCACCTTGTCTTGTAATATTTGGTTTTGGGCACTGCAATTGCCTTACTGAGATGGAGGTTGAGTTTTGTCTATCCTCTACATCAGATACACGTTGCTCCACGTGAGAAATTCTAGTAGAGAATTGGCGTATTTCGCTGGTTAGCGTATCCACCCCAGCCTGAAGGGACCTCCATCTTTGGTAGAAAGAATGATTTGAGTTCCTGGAGGAGCGCAGAGGAGTCAGTTGTAATTACGTGTGAGGATTTGGGGGAGGATGGGGATTCAGTATGTGACTCTGGTGCAGGCCTCTTCTTATCTGATTGCTTATGTCTGGATGTCATTTTGTCAGCCAGTGAGCTTGATATAGGTTTGAAGTATTAGATCTAGCTTCATGCAAAACTGCACCAAGTTGCTGACAGTATAAACAAAGATATCTTGTTATGAGTGTGAGAGTCCTCTAGATGCAGTATTAGCCCCTGAATCAGCAATCCAAAAGAAACAAACCCACATCCAGTGAACTGAACACCAATGCTTCATGAAACAACAGTTTTTCCTTCAACTTTGCTGTTACAATTAAACCTCTTAAGGACATATGCGCAATACAGTATGTGCAGATAGAAAAGAGAAAATGCAGCTGGTAAGGAATAAGTCTCTTTGTCAGAATAAAGCCCAGAGCCCCAATGTGCTTGAAACACTGCTCCAAAAATTGTAATGCTTCTTTACAATGAATTGTACAGTCCAGCTATATCAAGTGTCCCTTACAAACAGATAGGAATCTGTAGGGGTGCGTTCAGGCGGAATCGTATGTAGATGTCAGTTTTTACACAGTCCCCTGCATGCATTTACACCTCCGGTTTTGCACCTTTTACTGTTATATACTGTTAGTGTGGGGGAAAAATGCACTCAGTTGTGCGGCCAAGTGGCTTGTACTCACTCCCTCAGGCAGGTTATAGCGTCGGGGTTTCCCTCTTGTAGCCGGGTAGCAGCCGTGTCCACTGCGGGGGTAGCATGGGCCTCACTCCAAAGATTGGCGCCCGCGACTTGCGCTCTATTGCGCACTTTCGTCCCTTCCAGGGGCTAGGGCGATATTCGGCCCTTCACACCTTTTTGACCAGTTGGGGCTAGAGTCCGGGTAGTAGCCCAACAAGGATGGCGGTGTGTGGGTAGCAAGGATCGGCAGCTTTTTAGATTTTAAGCGGAGCACGTTCTGAGGAGCTCTTTCACTTTGCTGCCGGTCTGTAGCTCCGCCCACCGGAAGTCCTCCGGGAGCTTAGGTTTTTTAGTTAGTATTTTATTTGGGAGGTTGGTTGTGTGGGTGGTGGGTTTTACTGTTGGTGGGGTTGTTTGTATTTTTTTTTACAGGTAAAAGAGCTGATTACTTTGGGGCAATGCCCCGCAAAAGTCCCTTTTAAGGGCTATTGATAGTTTAGTTTAGGCTAGGGTTTTTTTATTCTGGGGGGGACTTTTTTTATTTTGATAGGGCTATAAGATTAGGTGTAATTAGTTTAAAGATCTGTAATTTGTTTTTATTTTCTGTAATTTAGTGTTTTTTTTTGTGATTTAGCTAATTTTATTTAATTTATTTAATTGCTTTTAATTAGTTAATTTACTTAATTGTAGTTGTAGTGTTAGGTGTTAGTGTAACTTAGGTTAGGTTTTATTTTAACAAGTCAATTTGTATTTATTTTAGCTAGGTAGTTATTAAATAGTTTAATAACTATTGTACCTAGGTAAAATAAATACAAACTTGCCTGTAAAATAAAAATAAACCCTAAGCTAGCTACAATGTAACTATTAGTTATATTGTAGCTATCTTAGGGTTTATTTTATAGGTAAGTATTTAGTTTTAAATAGGAATAATTTAGTTAATTATAGTAATTTTCTTTAGATTTATTTAAATTATATTTAAGTTAGGGGGTGTTAGGGTTAGACTTAGATTTAGGGGTTAATACATTTAATATAGTGTTGGGGATGGCAGGGTTAGGGGTTAATAAATGTAGCTAGGTGGTGGCGATGTTAGGGATAGCAGATTAGGGTTAACTAGTGTTTGCAAGGCGGGAGTGCGGCGGTTTAGGGGTTAATAAGTATATTATAGTGGCGGCAATGTCCGGAGCAGCAGATTAGGGGTTAAAAATTTTATTTTAGTATTTGCGATGCAGGAGGGCCTCGGTTTAGGGTCAATAGGTAGTTTATGGGTGTTAGTGTACTTGTTGGCACTTTATTTATGAGTTTTATGCTACGGCGTTGTAGTGTAATCTCATAACTACTGACTTTAGATCTTGGAGGTAGAGGGTGTACCACTCACTTTTTGGCCTCCAGGACAGATTCGTAATACCTGCACTATGGAAGTCCCATAGAAAGTTTTACGAAGTTTATGTAAGTCGTTTTGTAGTAAGGCCAAAGAAGTGTGCGGTGCCTCCTAAACCTGCAAAACTCGTAATAGCAGCGGGGTGTAAAAAAAAGCAGCGTTAGGAACCTGTTAACGCTGCTTTTTTACCTTAACGCACAACTCGTAATCTAGCCGATGGTGTCTAAAACTAGATTTTTATCTCTCTCTATTCAAGGTAAAAATCTTTTTGGTGGGGGCGGAGCCTGGCCACGCAGGGTGATGGCAGCATAAAACTTGGCTCTGATGCTCCACACCCGGTTAATATCTAATAAATCACTATCAAACATTCTAGAATTTGACAACTTTTGTAGCTGATCTTATCTACACAACACCCTGCACCTTTCTGAGGGCTGAAAACATCCTGGGGCTGAGCTTTTTCTGCCGCCAAACAAAACCGGAGCTTTCAAACTGAGGCCTGGTCCACATCGGCACACTACTGCGACATGGAGAAGTCGAATCGGCTGGCGGGACAAACCCGCTCTTCTAACTACACACAGAAGACAATATGATACTCATACAGTGATCCTGCGGGAGATACATCGAGCCACTCAGTGGGCCTAACCTTAAACGGCTTTGGCTGCTGACAGCTGCACCACATCACGGAGGAAAACAGCACACGGCGATCACCACTGAGACTGAGAAACCATTAACGGGAGGCTGGTCGAGTACTCACAGAAGCCGATTTCATTGGGGATAAAAGCACCAGCTTTTGAGAGGAGCCGCAGCACAACTTAGAAACTGGCTCACACTGGGTCGCAAGTCCTCACATATACTCGCACTACGTAAGATACACGGCAGATAACAGAGTGAGTGGAGGATAATCACCGGAACCCGGTTGCAGATCTACAAGAGCCGGTAAGAGTCCTCCTCCTGCTACAATTATTGTACTGTGTACCCCATACGCTCATTATATAGAGCTGAAATAACTGAGACTGTGGAACACGGTTTAGCACAGAGCCCCACACTGAAGGGATTATCTAACATATTGAGAGCTTTTCCTCACATTTTGCCTGGGCCACTGACTAAGATCTAAAATCTATCCTCACCCATGCTGATTTAAGGAGGGCCTATATCAGTTAGACCGCCTGATCTAATTAACAGGCCTACTGCAGAATTACACTGCGCTCTCCCTGCAATCCACATTGAGCATTGGCAACTTTACGTGCCTAGACAAACATGGCCAGCAGAAAGAACAATACTAAACCTGAAAAGGGCACCAAATCCACCAGCCTTACCACAATTTCCTTAAGATTACACCACCTAGCATAGAGTCATCGGACTCGGGGCCCCCCTCTCCCATCCATATGGCTACTGAGCCGCCCGTCGCAGATGCCCCACAACAACAACAGCACATGTACCTTACTAGACACGACCTTAACACCATTTCCTCTAAAGAGGATATTGACAAAGTCCTCTCAGAAATGAGGACTCTATTTGGAGACATAAAAAAGGACATAACCCAGGTTAGTCAGCGTGTGCAGAACTTAGAAACCAAACATGAAACCCTCCAAGCTACAGTTAATGCCAACTCCCAACTAATTAGTGATCATGAGGAACACATTCAGTTTTTTACTCACTAAAGTCGAAGACTTAGACAACAGAGGGCGTCGCAACAACATCAGGATAAGGGGGGTCCCTGAATCTGTCTCTCCAAAGGCCTTGGAGGGCTACCTGCAGGACTTGTTCCGCACGATGAAAGGTACCCAGAGTCGCCAAACATACCTATTGAAAGAGCCCATAGAGCCCTTAGACCCAGACCTCCACCTAAGGGCCCCGCCAAGGGACATTATTGTAAAATTCCTTAAGCTACAAGGACAAGGAAACAATTACATCAAAAGCAAGGAACATCAAAAATGTCACCCATCGCAGGAATCCCCTTACAGATCTTTTCTGAGCTAAGTCTAATAACTCTACAAAAAAGAAGGGACCTTAAATTCATCACATCAGAGCTACAGGCCAATGGAATACTATACAAATGGGGTTTTCCCCGTCTGCTTGGTGCCTCTAGAAAGTGGCGCTCAAGGCCATATATAGGTCCCCTATCTGATCTACCCGAGTTTTGCAAGGACACTTGGACGTAAATATCCAACAACCAGAGCCTTCAGGGTCTTCTTTTCAACACTCTTCTTCCCGAGCTCGGGAGACTCCTCTCGCACTAAGGACACCTGAATAAACTAGTCTTTCTGAGACTTCATCGTTTTGGTGCACTATTCAGGGGTATTGACTATCATTTTTACCTCAATGCACTGACTATACCTAGGGGATAGCTACACACTGTGTGCCTTGGATTTAAATGTTATTGGTTGCTGTTGTTATTTGTTCTTTTTTCCCTTACAGTTATTTAAGTTGAAATTTACCATGTTAGACAGTTTGCTGATGCCCCTTTGTGTGATGATCCTAACATACTCGAGTGAGGGCTGGAGGCCCATTGGGACGTTCTTTTCAATCTTACAAGTATGTTGATTATCTTTAGTTTAATACCAATTGGACTTTGATTTCTATGGATACATTCCTTTCAGTTCTCTTGATCTATCAGATGGAAGCTTTATATATGCCCAGCAACTTGGTATGTACATAACACTAACTTCTGGTACGCTTAACTCCCTGTGGTCTGCCCAACATGACCTCACAACCAGTGCCCATACAGTACTAGAGTTTAACTTAAAAATTATCATGCACCTTGTCCCCCAGGCAGATAACTATGGGATCTAATACACTCCCATCTCCTACCCACCCGAGAAAGGGCCGTGCCTAGCTTCCCCCAATCATGTATGGGCCTTTACCCAAGTTAAAAGAGGACACCGAGAGACGGGCCTTACGCCCGATCCCTCTGGAAAATCCTATATATCTAGGCCCACGCATACGGGCACTGGAATCCCCCTTTTCGAGGAACCTTCCCGCTAGTCTAGCTTTTTTACCCCCCCACGGCCCGTACTTAACAAGCGTGACACCTGTTCTGGTAAATTTTATTGCCCCTCAGGCTTTTTTTTTTTTTTCCCATAAAATGTTGTATCTGTTTCTACAATTATAGATTTCTTCAATCATTCAGTGTTGATTTTTTTTTATTATATGTATATTTGCTTATTGACCGGGTGTGGAGATACTGACCCCACACTTGCTTTGCTTTGTCCTCCTGCCCCTCTTTTCTCACGGGCTGGAGGAATAGTATAAGTTTATCTCTCTTCAGTTCTTTTCACACTATTAATATTCTGTTTCTTCTCTAGACTAACCTCTTACCTTTCACTTAACTCTTCACTTTTCCCCTGTCTCCCCTTCCTTCTCTTCTTTCCCTCTCCCCCTCCTTCGCACCCCCCCCTTTTTTTTTTTTTTCTCTACTTTAACTCTCTTTTCTCTTCTCGGACCCACATCACCATTAGAACCCATAGGTACAAAATGGCTTCTCAGACAGCCCATAATCTGTCCATCATGTCCCTAAATGTTAAGGGTATTAATATCCCGGAGAAAAGGTCTCACTTACTAAGAGATGCTACTAGACTTCACTGCGACATCTTACTCTTGCAGGAGACACACTTCAGAAAGGGTAGGGAACCGAGTTGGCTATACTCCAAATTCCCCCAAACCTTTTTTGCATCTGGCCCCTCTAAAAAGAACGGAGTGGGGATACTCATCCACCATTCAACACCATTTATTGCACAACAGGTAGACAGGGACCCAGATGGCCGCTATTTAATAGTTGTAGGCACTCTACATGGCTGCCCAGTCACTCTCACTAACGCATACTTTCCCAATCAAAACCAACATAAATTTATGTCAATACTCACTAACAAAATTTTGGACCTTCTGCAGGGAGCTTTACACCTAGCGGGAGACTTCAATCTGCCATTGGACCCTCAACTGGACACCTCCAGGGGGGTGGCCTCCGTCCCACAAAGAATCATCAAACAGTGCAACGGTAGATTAGAGGACCTAGCAGTTCACGACACATGGCGCACTCAACACCCTACAAGACGAGACTATACATTCTTTTCACATCCCCACGACATATACACAAGAATAGACTATATATTCACAGACCAGTCAACACTAGCATCAGTACTGAACACCCAGATCCTGCCCATGACCTGGTCAGACCATGCCCCGGTTCTATGTAGACTGAGATGGCCTGCAACACCTGACCGGCCCTTTATCTGGAAATTCGACGATTTTATGCTCAACAACCATTAATTAGAAGTAAGATTGAAAACACTCTGACTGACTATTTCACTCTGAACGACACACCTGAAATTCCCAAACATACAATATGGAGGCCCATAAATGTGTCCTGAGGGGGGAATTGATCAAACAAAAAGCCATTCTGGCACGACAGACCAGGTTAAGTACTCCTCCCTTTTATCTACCATTAGAGACTTAGAAATCAAACACAAAAAAGACCCTAAAGACAGATCCACCCTCTCCGCACTGACACAAGCTAGGAAAGACATCCAAGACATCCACACGATAGAACACCAGAAAATGGCACTTAAGACCCAACAAAAATACTATGAATTTGGTGACAAACCCGGGAAATTGCTGGCGCGAGCCATCAAGAGGAAGTCCTTGAAATCACATATCCACTCCCTAACCGACAAACTAAACAACACACACACACCAGTAGTCCTGGCATAGCTGAAACCCTAAGGACATACTATTCTGGCCTGTATAATTTGAAGGACTCCCCTTGTCTCCCATCGGGGGGCGACTACGGACAGCCCCCCCTTATATGGACCTATACCTGAATTCAGTCACTTTACCCACTCTGTCGCAGACAGAGGCAGCGGCTTTGGATGATCCTATTTCCACTGAGGAAGTATTGCATACTATAGAGGATTTGCCCTCTGCAAAAGCCCAGGCCCAGATGGTTTTGGGGTTAAGTACTATAAAATTTACAAAACAGTCTTGGCTCCCCACTTGGCCTGCCTATTCAATTCTATGGATGCCTCTCGGGGCTTCCCTCCCTCCATGCTTTTAGCCCATATAACGACTATTCCAAAGCCAGGCAAACCTACTAACAAGCCAGAAAACTTCCGCCCAATTTCACTCCTTAATGTGGATATCAAGATATACGCAAAAATCCTTTCAACTAGATTAAATAAATTCCTACCCAATTTAATATCACCTGACCAGGTGGGGTTTGTCCCTGGTCGTGAGGCCAGGGACAATACCATAAAGGCCACTCTCCTTGGAAACTTTGCCCAGTTAAATAAGATCCCCGGCGGTCTTGGTATCAACAGATGCCGAGAAAGCCTTCGACAGGATCAGCTGGCAATTTCTGGAGGCGGTCCTGTCGAAGATGGGGTTTGGCCGGACCTTCACACGCAGAATCTTCTCCCTTTATACAGCCCCCTCAGCACAGATCAGGGTTAACAATATCCTTTCTGACACATTCAGCATAACAAATGGCACCAGGCAAGGGTGCCCTCTATCGCCGCTACTATTTGTGCTGGTGATGGAGGTTCTGGCTCAAAGAATTAGAAACAATATCAAAATTGAAGGAATCAAGATCGGGGACAAAGAACACAAATTGTCCATGTATGCGGACGATGTCCTGATGTCATTGACTGACCCTTGCAGGTCTTTACCTGAGGCCTTACGAGAATTTGAGGAATATGGTAGACATTCGAACTTTCATTTAAATAAAAACAAATCTGAAATTCTAAATATCAACCTCCCCCCATCAGAACTTAGCCAACTATCTTCCCTATGCCCCTTACGCATTCAGACACGTAAATTAAAGTACTTAGGGATCAACCTCACCCCGTCTGCAGAGGGACTTTTTGAGGCAAACTACACTAACTTGCTTACTACAATCACAGGCGATCTCTCTTCATGGAGAAACAAGCCCATTTCGTGGCTTGGGAGAATACGTATTATTAAAATGAACATTTTGCCTAGAATACTGTACTATCTCCAAACTCTCCTAATCCCCATACCGTCCCATTTTTTACATAAATTACAAAACGTACTAGAGGAATTCATTTGGAGGGGGGGTAGACCAAGAATAGCTCGGAAGACCCTATATCTGTCAAAAAGAAAGGGGGGGCCTGGGCGTGCCTAATCTGGCTTACTACAAAAGCGCTATCCTCTTATCTTATCCTCTTGGTGTCATAATGCTCATGATAAAACTTGGGTTCAAATTTGTGGAGTGATTTTGGGTAAACAGAACACTGGGCTGTTGGGATGGTTATCGCCTAAGTCCAGACCGAAACTTATCAGTAATTACCCCTTTCTCAGGGAATTTTTTGCAGGGTGGGACAGATTGCTAGTGGAATATCCACACATCTCTACATACCCCTCACCTCTTACACCTTTCCTAGACAACTCCGACATACCCTTTACTTGCATGCAAAGAGTGGGATTGGACAGATTCACAGGTATCTCCGGTTTCCTTCCATCGACTCATTGCAGACGGCCAACTTAGAAATAGGACTGCGTTGGAGGGTTCTGGCCTTGCTCTTTCTTGGTACTTCTATACCCAAATCCAGCATTACTTGACGACACGTAAAAAACCCCACATAATATCACTAGGAGCCCTACTACTTTTGAATCCTTGTGCCTGCTACCCGCATACTCCAAAACATATGATCTCCATTGCCTACAGATTGCTCTCCTCCCATGCTGACACCCCCCTGCCTACCTACACACGACAATGGAACAGGGAACTTAATAAACCCCTGACAGACAAAGAATGGGGGAAGATATTCAGAGTGCATGCAAAAAACATCGGTCTCAGCAAAAGTATTGGAGTCTAACTTCAAATACTTATCTGGATTGTATCTAACCCCTGCCAGATTACAGAAAATATATAAGCAAACAGACGGAAAATGCTGGAGAGGCTGCGGTGAATCAGGCACCCTTTTACACATCTGGTGGAGATGTGATTCCATCAAAACATACTGGCATTCGGTGCTGTCTGCCATGGAAGGGGTCGTCGAGGACCTCCCTGCCCAGGTCACCCGGTCTCCTTCTGTTCCACGACCCTTCCCAAATTTAAAGATAAGGCCCACAAAATACCTTTTTTATTTAATGCTCAACAGCGCAAAATCCCTTGTCCCCAAAAATTGGAAAAGTGCGAATGTGCCTACCCTTAAAGAGTGGGCCGACCAAGTAAATAGATACCTTCAACTAGAGAGATTTAGATATATGAGAGATGAAAGGATAGAAATCCACAAATACATGTTGGAGATGTGGAAACGGAGAGGGCCTGGGGATAGCCCCAAGGCCTAAGCCCTTATAGACTGAAGTGGATTTAATAGTTCTGTCACTGTGGTGTGGTTTCATACCCCCTTCTCCCTCTGGGAGATGAGTCTGGTTTTCCTCCCCCCCCCCTTTTTTTTTCCCCTCCCTTCCCCCTCTCTTCTACACTTATCTTTCCCTTTTCTTCTTTCCTTGAGTATGGGCCTGAAAGTTCCCCAAGGCCCAAAGCTCTATTATCTTTTCTGACTAAATTTGTCTTATAAATATTATGCTGTTATGGTACATCGAGACGAGCATTAATGAGCTATCAGATTTAACTAACCTCTGTTTAAGGTCACAAATTCATGGATACTACGTTTCTTTTTTGCACACTATTGGACTCCACAGAATCACTTGTATATGTATCTTTTTTGTACCTCATGTCTTTTGATGTACGCATTTTGTTTGTTTTCTGCTTATTCTTCAATAAAGCTTTGAAAATCAAAAAAAAAAAAAAAAAATCTTTTTGGTTCACAATTGGATTATATTATCTCCACTGTTACTGGGGTTAAGTGAGTTTTTCTGTCCCAAGACAAGAAAACTAAGGGAAAATTTAAAGCCCCCCTGTTTCATCAGCCACTGGTTGGCTGAGAAACTTGTTGCTAAATATTGTAATATTTTAATAAAGTAAGTTTTACACTTACCACTTGCTGCCGAACTATATTCTATCTCTACACCATTATCTTGCTACTGGATAGCTTGGAGTTCCTGATCACTGGAGAATTAGTCTACTGGGTGACTAAATTGATCCCAGCTTGGTTCTATTGCACTACTATATGTGAGTGCATTTTTTACTATACCATACCTTGCTTGTACCAACAGTACTAGGCCATATAGGCACCCCTTGTGCTCTGTTTTCTCCTCTACACATTACTGATTAATTACTTACCGGAGGTCAGTCTCCTGGTGACTGTTTGTGATCCCAGGCCGCTCCCTCTACACCATCAGGGGTGTCTTACGACATGTGAGTACAATTGTCACACATATTATTTCTGATTGTATCCAACAATATTGGGCCATGTGGCACTTCTGTCCTTTTATATCTACTGCAGGGTATTGCAATGTTTCCTTATTTGGACAATATCTTGGTACTAGCTCAATCTTTTCATTTAGCAGAATCTCAAATGAAACAATTTCTTGTTTCTTCAAAGACATTTTTGGAGGATCAATTTACCAAAGAGTTTCTTGATTCCTCAGACAAAGGTCACCATTTTAGGTTTACAGATAGATTCAGTGTCCATGACGCTATCCCTAACAGAAAAGAGACATTTAAGATTGGTTTTAGCTTGTCTAAATCTTCAGGCCCCTATTTAAAAAAGGTCTGTCAGACCTCATCCGACAGTGTGAATCAGGTCCGACAGACCTCGCTGAATGCGGAGAGCAATACGCTCTCTGTATTCATCATTTCACCAGCAGGGGGTGTCAATCAAGCCGATCCTACTCGATCGGGTTGAATTGTGTCGAGCCTGTCCGCCTGCTCAGAGCTGGTGGACAGGTCATGGAGCAGCGGTCTTTAGACTGCTGCTTCATAACTGGTCTTTCTGGTGAGGCTGCAAGCTCGCCAGAAACACGGGCGCTCAAGCTCCATCTGGAGCTTGACAAATTGGGCCCCTCAGTCTCTTGTAATTTCCTTCAGTTGTTTTCATATGAGACGTCTACAGCTTTGCATGTTGCACCAATGATGCAGGGACTATATTCAGAGATCACAACTGATATACTTAATTCCCAACAATCACTTTATTGTTCAAGAGGCCTCCTTTGTTCATCCTACCTGGACTGTGATCATAACAGATGCAAGTCTCACAGGTTGGGGAGTTGTCTGGGGGTCTCCGACAGCACAAAGAGATTGGAATCCTCAAGAGGCGAGGTTACCAATCAATTAAAACTTTGTGCTATTTTCAGAGCTCTTCAGGCTTGGCCTATATTAAAGAAAGAACCATATATTTGGTTTCAAATAGACAATGTCACAACAGTGGCATATGTCAATCATCAAGGGGGGGGGGACTCACAGTCCCCTAGCAATGAAATAAGTGTCTCTAATACTTTCTTGGGCGGAATCAAACTCTTGTCTAATTACTGTGATTCATATACCAGGTGTAAACAGATTCTACATTCGGGGAAGTGGTCTCTCCATCCAGATGTATTTTTTCAGATTGTGCAGATGTGGGGTCTCCCAGACATAGATCTGATTGCCTTGCGTCTAAACAAACTTCCCAGATACCTTTCCAGGTCCATAGATCCTCAGGCGGAAATGATGGGTGCTCTTGCAGTTCCATGGTTTTACCAACCTGCTTACATTTTACCACCTCTGGTTCTTCCAAGAGTGATCTCAAAGATTATAATGGAACAATCATGTATCTATTCTGATAGCACCAGCATGGCCTCACAGGTTATAGTATGCGGACCTTGTCAAAATGTCCAGTTGCCAACCTTGGTCACGCCCTCTAAGACCAGACCTTCTGTCTCAAGGCCCGTTTTTCCATCTGGATCTCAAATCTCTAAATTTGAAGGCATAGAAATTGAACGCTTAGGGGCATATTTATCAAGCTCCGTACAGAAAACGGAAGTTATGAAGACCACTGCTCCATAACCTGTCCACTTGCTCTGAGGCGGCAGACAGAAATCAACCCGATCAAATATGATTGGGTTGATTGACACCCCCTGCTAGCGTTCTGAAGATTGGGGAGATGTGTAATTAGCAAATCCCGGATTTTATAGTTATTAGTAAAATCATCGGGACCTGGACTTTTTCCTGATGGTAGAGATTCAATAGTCAATTACACATTTGTTGCAGAGATAGGTGCTTCTAACTCTTCTGCTTCCTTTGTCAAGCACGAAAGGTCCGGTTGCTCAATATAAGAGTATGTATACTAAAATGAAACAGCTGATTTTGTTTGAGAGCTATTATAGAGGGATCCATAATATTTATGAAACATTTAAGCTATGCTTTTACTATCTACTACCATTTAACCACTGGAGGTATTAAGTTTCTAAACAAAGGAATAGGGTTTGTTTATATGCTTCTTTAGTTAAATGTTCATTAAGAGCTTCTCTGGCATTTTGCAAATTTGTTGATAATTCTGCATTGTATGGGCGGATCATATGTTTAGCATCTGCCTACGTGATTTGTTGCAGGAGGAGCTTATACTGTTCATTAAAAGTATGTTTAAAATGAGCTTTAAAGTGAGTGATTAATAAATTAAAGGCCAGTATCAAAAATAATCTAAAAAAACAGGAGAACTTTAATTTATTAAAGTTTACAAAGATGCTTATTTTAAAAAAATACTTACCATTGCATCTCCTGCTTTTGTTAGCATATGGATGACAAATCCGGCTTCCTCCGATCGTTGCATGCCCCACGAGCTGCACACCCAAGGGGGCATCCAACTATTGGAGGAGATCATCGATCTTCTCAATAAAGAAGAAGATGTGGGCGGAGGATCGATGTTATGTTTACCATAATGCAAAGGTAGGTATTTTAAAAAATAAGCATCTTTGTAAACTTTAATGAATTAAAGTGCCCTGTTTTTAAGATTATTTTTGATACTGGACTTTAATTCATTAAAGTTTACAATCACATCAGGCTTAATATATTAGCTTCTCAAGACTGATTTATGAGCGTTCTATGTCAATGGAGACCTTTGAAGAGAAGTAGAGTTCAAATAAATTTATTTCTGTATTGCCAAAGAAATGTCTTCTACTACCCTATTATTGTGTAAAATAAGTATTAAGGTTCCAAAGAGGAGTTTGTGACCAATCAAGGTCTAGAATCAGCATAGCATGGTCTGACCAAGTGGTAGTACAAGCTAGTTTGATTTAAAAAGAATTTGTCCAGTCTGGAGTAAACTTTTTTGGGGATGTAGGACAGGGTTCTTCATGATACCACATACCTTTGCGACCCTGTTTTTATGTTTAGTCTGAAAATTTCTGATGTAACATACAACAAGATAGCTGCAATTTTTTTTACAAAGTGACTAAAATGTGTGTACTTTATTCCTGATTGTAGTCAAACTTAAGTGTTGTAAAAGGTAATAACACACACACACCACACAAAATCTCATACAAAACACACACTATACATCGTCTCATGCAAAACATACTCACTCTCATATCATATAACACACACACCACACACTCTCATATAACACACACACTCTCATATAACACACACACCACACACACTCTCATATAACACACACACCACACACACTCTCATATAACACACACACCACACACACTCTCATATAACACACACACACCACACACCCTCTCATGCAAAACACACTCACTCTCATAACACATACACCTTACACCCTCTCATACAAAACACATACACCATACACTCTCATACAAAACACACGCTCATACAACACACACACTCTCATATAACACATACACCACACACACTTTCATATAACAAACACACACCATCTCATACAAAACACACAGACATACACCCTCTCATATAATACACACACACTCTCATATTACAAATACACACACCACATACACATTCTCATATAACACACACACCACAACACTCTTCTACAAAACACACACAAGTCGCGACCCAGTAAACAATCGCCTAGATTTAGAGTTCTGCGTTAGCCATCAAAAGCAGCGTTAAGGGGTCCTGACGCTGCTTTTGGCCGCCCGCTGGTATTTAGAGTCAGACAGGAAAGGGTCAAACGCTCACTTTCCAGCCGCGACTTTTCCATACCGCAGATCCCCTTACGCCAATTGCGTATCCTATCTTTTCAATGGGATCTGCCTAATGCTGGTATTTAGAGTCTTGGCTGAAGTGAGCGGTAGAGCCTCTACCGACAAGACTCCAGCCGCAGGAAAAAGTCAGTAGTTAAGAGCTTTATTGGCTAATGTCGGTTTATAAAGCTCTTAACTACTGTGCTCTAAAGTACACTAACACCCATAAACTACCTATGTACCCCTAAACTGAGGTCCCCCCCACATCGTCGCCACTATAATAAATATTTTTAACCCCTAATCTGCCGACCGCACATCGCCGCCACCTACATTATCCCTATGAACCCCTAATCTGCTGCCCCCAACATCGCCGATACCTACATAATATTTATTAACCCCCTAAACTACCCACCCCAAACGTCGCCACCCACCTAACTACAAGTATTAACCCCTAATCTGCCAACCGGACCTCGCCGCCACTATAATAAATGTATTAACCTCTAAACTGCCGCACTCCCGCCTCGCAAACCCTGTAATAAATTGTATTAACCCCTAATCTGCCCCCCCCCAACATTGTCGCCTTCTTACTTCAAGTATTAATCCCTAATCTGCCGACCGGACCTCGCCGCTACTCTAATAAATGTATTAGCCCCTAAAGCTAAGTCTAACCCTAACACCCCCCTAAGTTAAATATAATTTTAATCTAAAGAAATAAATTAAATCTTATTAACTACAGTATTCCTATTTAAAACTAAATACTTACCTGGAAAATAAACCCTAATATAGCTACAATATAACGAATAATTACATTGTAGCTATTTTAGGATTTATATTTATTTTACAGGCAACTTTGTATTTATTTAAACTAGGTACAATAGCTATTAAATAGTTATTTACTATTTAATAGCTACCTAGTTAAAATAATTACAAAATTACCTGTAAAATAAATCCTAACCTAAGTTACAATTAAACCTAACACTACACTATCAATAAATTAAATAAATTACCTACAATTACATACAATTAAATAAACTAAACTAAATTACAAAAAAATTTTTTTACAAGAATATTAGGCTAATTACACCTACTCTAAGCCCCCTAATAAAATAAAAAAGCCCCCCAAAATAATAAAGGTCCCTACCCTATTCTACATTACAAAGTAATCAGCTCTTTTACCAGCCCTTAAAAGGGCTTTTTGCAGGGCATGCCCCAAAGTAATCAGCTCTTTTGGCTGTAAAAAAAAATACAATCCCCCCACATTAAAACCCACCACCCACATACCCCTAATCTAACCCAAACCCCCCTTAAATAAACCTAACACTACCCCCCTGAAGATCTCCCTACCTTGAGTCGTCTTCACCCAGCCGGGCCGAAGTCTTCATCCGATGGGGCAGAAGAGGACATCCAGACCGGCAGAAGTCTTCATCCTATCCGGGCAGAAGAGGACATCCGGACCGGCAGACATCTTCATCCAAGCGGCATCTTCTAGCTTCATCCATCCGACAAGGAGCGGCTCCATCTTCAAGTCCTCCGGCGCGGAACATCCTTCTTCCCCGATGACTACCCGACGAATGAAGGTTCCTTTAAGTGACGTCATCCAAGATGGCGTCCCTCAAATTCCGATTGGCTGATAGGATTCTATCAGCCAATCGGAATAAAGGTAGGAAAAATCTGATTGGCTGATTAAATCAGCCAATCAGATTCAAGTTCAATCCCATTGGCTGATCCAATCATCCAATCAGATTGAGCTCGCATTCTACTGGCTGTTCCGATCAGCCAATAGAATGCGAGCTCAATCTGATTGGCTGATTCAATCAGCCAATCAGATTTTTCCTACCTGAATTCCGATTGGCTGATAGAATAATATCAGCCAATCGGAATTCGAGGGACGCCATCTTGGATGACGTCACTTAAAGGAACCTTCATTCGTCGGGTAGTCATCGAGGAAGAAGGATGTTCCATGCCGGTGGTCTTGAAGATGGAGCCGCTCCTCGTCGGATGGATGAAGCTAGAAGATGCCGCATGGATGAAGATGTCTGCCGGTCCGGATGTCCTCTTCTGCCCGGATAGGATGAAGACTTCTGCCGGTCTGGATGTCCTTTTCTGCCCCATCGGATGAAGACTTCGGCCCGGCTGGGTGAAGATGACTCAAGGTAGGGAGATCTTCAGGGGCGTAGTGTTAGGTTTATTTAAGGGGGGTTTGGGTTAGAGTAGGGGTATGTGGGTGGGGGATTTTAATGTTGGAGGGGGTTGTATTTTTTTTTACAGGCAAAAGAGCTGATTACTTTGGGGCATGCCCTGCAAAAAGCCCTTTTAAGGGATGGTAAAAGAGCTGGTTACTTTTTAATTTCGAATAGGGTAGGGACCTTTATTATTTTGGGGGGCTTTTTTTTTTATTAGGGGGCTTAGAGTAGGTGTAATTAGCCTAATATTCTTGTTATCTTTTTTTAGTTTTTGTAATTTAGTGGGGGTTTTTTTTATAATTTAGTTTAGTTTATTTAATTGTATGTAATTGTAGGTAATTTATTTAATTAATTTATTGATAGTGTAGTGTTAGGTTTAATTGTAACTTAGGTTAGGATTTATTTTACAGGTAATTTTGTAATTATTTTAACTAGGTAGCTATTAAATAGTAAATAACTATTTAATAGCTATTGTACTTAGTTAAAATAAATACAAAGTTGCCTGTAAAATAAATATAAATCCTAATATAGCTACAATATAACGAATAATTATATTGTAGCTATATTAGGGTTTATTTTACAGGTAAGTATTTAGTTTTAAATAGGAATACTTTAGTTAATAAGATTTAATTTATTTCTTTAGATTAAAATTATATTTAATTTAGGGGGGTGTTAGGGTTAGGGTTAGACTTAGCTTTAGGGGTTAATACATTTATTAGAGTAGCGGCGAGGTCCAGTCGGCAGATTAGGGGTTAATACTTGAAGTTAGGTGGCGGCGACGTTGGGGGGGCAGATTAGGGGTTAATACTATTTATTATAGGGTTTGCGAGGCGGGGAGTGCGGCGGTTTAGGGGTTAATAACTATATTAGAGTAGCGTCAAGGTCCGGTCGGCAGATTTGGGGTTAATAAGTGTAGGTAAGGTAGCGGCGACATTGGGGGGGGGCAGATTAGGGGTTAATAAATATAATATAGGGGTCGGCGATGTTAGGGGCAGCAGATTAGGGGTACATAGGGATAATGTAGGTGGCGGCGGTGTCCGGAGCAGCAGATTACGGGTTAATAATAATATGCAGGGGTCCGCGATAGCGAGGGGCGGCAGATTAGAGGTTAATAAGTGTAAGGTTAGGGGTGTTTAGACTCGGGGTTCATGTTAGGGTGTTAGGTGCAGACTTAGAAAGTGTTTCCCTAAAGGAAACAATGGGGCTGCGTTAGGAGCTGAACGCTGCTTTTTTTCAGCCCAAACTGCCCCATTGTTTCCTATGGGGGAATCGTGCACGAGCATGTTTTGCCAGCTTACCGCTACCCGTAAGGAATTGACTATTGAGGGTTGAAGTGGTGGTTCATTTGGCTCAACGCACCCTTTTTGGAGCCTAACGCAGCCCCTCAGATAACTCTCAATACCAGCGTTGTCTTAAGGGTGCGCTGGGAAAAAAAGCAGCGTTAGCTACGCGGGTCTTTACCGACAAAACTCTAAATCTAGCCGAAAGTAATGGGTCCCGACCCATGGTTTGAAGAACCCTGATGTAGGACATGCCAAGTATCAATTAGAGTTGTTTCTAGACAAGCAATTCGTTTTGGCCGAATTTTGGCCAGTTCGGAGATTCGGATAAATCTGAATTTCCGAATCGGCACCATAACGAAAATTTCGAAAACAAATAAATCAGTTTCCGAATTTTCTGATCCATTCTTTATTCATATTCAGAATTTTTCATTGTTATAATCTAAACCGCAGTTCCCAAACATCACCAACACTAACTAAAACATTAAATAAAGCTATTACCCCTAAACAGCCGCTCCCTGACATCGCCGACACTAACTAAAACACTCAATAAAGCTATTAACCCCTAAACCATTGTTCCCCAACATTGCCGACACTAGCTAAACCTATTAACCTCTAAACCGCCACCCCCCACACATCGCCAAAACTAAATAAACCTATTAACCCCTAAACAGCCATCCCCCCACATCGCAACCACTAAATAAAATAATTAACCTCTAAACCGCCATCCCCCCACATCGCAACTAGCTAAGTTAAACTATTAACTCCTAAACCTAACACCCCCTAACTTTAACATAATTAAAATACACTTAAAGTAAAGTTATAATTATTAACTAACCTATTTAAAAATAAATACAAACTTACCTGTGAAATAAAAATAAAACCTAGGCTAGTTACAATATAACTATTTACTAACTACCTAATTAAAATAAATGCAAACTTACCTTTGTAATAAAAATTAAACCTAAGCGTAAACTAAAAAATCTTACATTACTTGTATAAAAAAAATCTAATACCTAAAATAAAAAACCTAACATTACTAAAAATAATAAAACCTAACATTACAAAAAAAATAAAACTACTATTACAAAAAATAATAAACACTAAAATTACAAAAAAAACTACTATTAGAAAAAATAGCAAACAAAATTATCCAAAATAATAAAAATAATTCCTATTCTAATACCCCGTTTAAAAAATTAAAAAAACAAACGCCCCAAATTAAACCCTAACGACCAATAGCCCTTAAAAGGGCCTTTTGTAGGTCATTGCCCTAAAGTTAACAGCTCTTTTGCCCCCCAAAATTAAACAAATACCCCTAAATTTACAACCCCCCACTTCTCCAAACCCCCAAAATGAATAAAACCTAACTAAGAAAAAATCTAATTTACCCATTGCCCCAAAAAGGACATTTGTATGGGTGTTGTCCTTAAAAGGGCATTCAGCTCTTTTACAGCCCATTAAAAATTAAAAAAGCACTAATCTAAAAAAAAAACACCCCCCAAAAAAAACTAACAATGAAGATTGAATGCAAGGTAACCCTTTTATATTAGGGAACCGTTGCATTCCTATTGGCTGAAAATTTCAAATCAGCCAATAGGATGAGAGCTGCTTAAATCCTATTGGCTGATTTGAACAGCCAATAGGATTTAAACAGCTCTCACTCCTATTGGCTGATTTGAAGTTTTCAGCCAATAGTAATGTGTTATTTTTGGGGGGTAAGTGTTTTTGGGGTAAGTGTTATGGTTTTGTTTTGTTTTTGGGGTGTTCTTTTTTTTTTAAATTAGGGCTTTTTTATTTTTAATGGGCTTTAAAAGAGCTGAATGCCCTTTTAAGGGCAATGCCCATACAAATGATTTTTTCGGGCAATGGGTAGATTTTTTTTTTTTTTTTTTTACAAATTGTAAGTTCCCACGGGAATAGGGCCCTCAATTCCTCCTGTATGTGTTTGTAAATTTTGTCCTGTTTCTTACAAGTTTTCTATCATTGTTTTATTGAAATAAATTGTATCCATGGACAGTGCTGCGGAATATGTTGGCGCTTCATAAATAAAGTATAATAATAATTAATGTTTGGGGCAATGGGTAGATTTTTTCCTTTTTTCCTTTTTTTTTAATTTGGAGGGTTGGGGGGGTGGGCGTTGTAATGTTAGGGATATTTGTTTGATTTATTGGCAAAAGAGCTGTTAAATTCAGGGCAATGCCCTACAAAAGACCCTTTTAAGGGCTATTGGTAGTTTATTATAGATTAGGGTTTTTTATTTTGGGGTGTTTTTTTTTTTAAAACGGGGTATTAGAATAGGAATAACTTTTATTATTTTGGATAATTTCGTTTGTTATTTTTTGTAATGGTAGTTTTTTTTTAATTTTTGTAATTTTACTGTTTATTGTTTTTTTTTTTTTTTTTTTTATAACATATCTGTATTGGATTACCTCCAAATACAATTGAAACGTAAAACAGGGTAATAAATTTCTCTGCAAAGTACATCAACAAGTTAGGTACATCTTTCACAATCAATAGTTATCAATGGAGTCCCCAGAGTCCTCGGGGTTCAAATATAGGAAGTTTACATTCAACTGTCCAGTAAGTTCTATTTAGTGTTTAAGGCACTGGAGTTCATTTTATGCTTCTCTGAACCTTGCCTTACACGATATAGTCTCTTTGCAGAAAATATGTGTGGACTATGTAAATAAGACAATCCAAACATTTTTCATTTTCAACTAAAAATACATCAAACAAATAAATAATAAAAAACAAAAAAACAACATGTCTTAATAATATGCTTTGCATACAAAGAGAGAAGCGCTCTACCAGGAACGAACAACAGCTCAGTGACTTGTTCTATGGCGATTTACCACCCGGAAGCAGCCTCTTTTAGACCAGTGTGCTTTTCACAGAAGAAAACTTTCCCGAAGTATATCAGTCTGATCCTGCCAAGTAAGGTCAGTCCAGCACCGAAATACCAGGCAATTCTCCTCTGAACAAGGAACATGACAACCCCAGACGATCGTTTCGGCCTCCTATGGGCCTCGTCAGTGAGGTGCAGCCACATTCCTCTAAGCACACTGGGCAAGGAGTCCACGTCTGGTTTCCCCCATCACCCATAGGGAGACTTCCCCAGGGTCATAATAATTTGCATACAAAGAGAGAAGCGCTCTACCAGGAACGAACAACAGCTCAGTGACTTGTTCTATGGCGATTTACCACCCGGAAGCAGCCTCTTTTAGACCAGTGTGCTTTTCACAGAAGAAAACTTTCCCGAAGTATATCAGTCTGATCCTGCCAAGTAAGGTCAGTCCAGCACCGAAATACCAGGCAATTCTCCTCTGAACAAGGAACATGACAACCCCAGACGATCGTTTCGGCCTCCTATGGGCCTCGTCAGTGAGGTGCAGCCACATTCCTCTAAGCACACTGGGCAAGGAGTCCACGTCTGGTTTCCCCCATCACCCATAGGGAGACTTCCCCAGGGTCATAATAATTTGCATACAAAGAGAGAAGCGCTCTACCAGGAACGAACAACAGCTCAGTGACTTGTTCTATGGCGATTTACCACCCGGAAGCAGCCTCTTTTAGACCAGTGTGCTTTTCACAGAAGAAAACTTTCCCGAAGTATATCAGTCTGATCCTGCCAAGTAAGGTCAGTCCAGCACCGAAATACCAGGCAATTCTCCTCTGAACAAGGAACATGACAACCCCAGACGATCGTTTCGGCCTCCTATGGGCCTCGTCAGTGAGGTGCAGCCACATTCCTCTAAGCACACTGGGCAAGGAGTCCACGTCTGGTTTCCCCCATCACCCATAGGGAGACTTCCCCAGGGTCATAATAATTTGCATACAAAGAGAGAAGCGCTCTACCAGGAACGAACAACAGCTCAGTGACTTGTTCTATGGCGATTTACCACCCGGAAGCAGCCTCTTTTAGACCAGTGTGCTTTTCACAGAAGAAAACTTTCCCGAAGTATATCAGTCTGATCCTGCCAAGTAAGGTCAGTCCAGCACCGAAATACCAGGCAATTCTCCTCTGAACAAGGAACATGACAACCCCAGACGATCGTTTCGGCCTCCTATGGGCCTCGTCAGTGAGGTGCAGCCACATTCCTCTAAGCACACTGGGCAAGGAGTCCACGTCTGGTTTCCCCCATCACCCATAGGGAGACTTCCCCAGGGTCATAATAATTTGCATACAAAGAGAGAAGCGCTCTACCAGGAACGAACAACAGCTCAGTGACTTGTTCTATGGCGAGTTACCACCCGGAAGCAGCCTCTTTTAGACCAGTGTGCTTTTCACAGAAGAAAACTTTCCCGAAGTATATCAGTCTGATCCTGCCAAGTAAGGTCAGTCCAGCACCGAAATACCAGGCAATTCTCCTCTGAACAAGGAACATGACAACCCCAGACGATCGTTTCGGCCTCCTATGGGCCTCGTCAGTGAGGTGCAGCCACATTCCTCTAAGCACACTGGGCAAGGAGTCCAAGACAGGTTTCCCCCAACACCCATAGGGAGACTTCCCCAGGGTCATAATAATATGCATACAAAGAGAGAAGCACTCTACCAGGAACGAACAACAGCTCAGTGACTTGTTCTATGGCGATTTACCACCCGGAAGCAGCCTCTTTTAGACCAGTGTGCTTTTCACAGAAGAAAACTTTCCCGAAGTATATCAGTCTGATCCTGCCAAGTAAGGTCAGTCCAGCACCGAAATACCAGGCAATTCTCCTCTGAACAAGGAACATGACAACCCCAGACGATCGTTTCGGCCTCCTATGGGCCTCGTCAGTGAGGTGCAGCCACATTCCTCTAAGCACACTGGGCAAGGAGTCCACGTCTGGTTTCCCCCATCACCCATAGGGAGACTTCCCCAGGGTCATAATAATATGCTTTCACATTAATACCTTGTAATCCTTGTGTCCTGGCCACTCCGATCTCCCAGATATATCTTAGAGTTGCTATCTTCCTGTTCTATTATAACGTGAAACGTCTTCCGCTTCCCCTTAGAGTGTCTAATCCCATAGTTTCCACTATCCCTTAAGTTGTGCGTTAAGAATGTACTCTGTATTTCTTAGGGGTGACAAAATTTGGTTTTGAGTAGAGATGGGTAGGGATGTATGGTTCCCATTTTTTGATGAAGTTAGTTGTTCTAACAGTTCTATCTCTCAGAGAGTCAGCTTGTTCACAGAATAGCTGACGGGTAAGTGTATTTTTGAGTTTTGTGAGAGTCAGGGTTTTTTTTCTAACCAGTAGCATAGAATAAGTTTCCTTGCCATCAGGATTACATTTCCTATCAGCTTCCTCTGGGAACTGGTGTGATCCTTGAGGTCTAGAAATATCACCTTTTCCAGGGTGAGTGCTGTGCGAGTGTGACAAAGTGTGTTGACTCAGTGTGAAGTCATGTGCCAGAATTTCTGCAGGAGTGGACATTCCCAAATCATATGAATGAGATCTAGTTTGGGGTGTCTGCATTTGCTGCAATATTGTGGTTCCTTGGAGCCCCATTTTTTATATTCTTTCGGTTTGATATATGCGTTATGTACCAGTTTTGTGTGCGATTCCTTAGAGTCCATAGACAGTGTGGCCTTCCTAATTGCTTCAAAGCTCCTCACGATCTGGAATCCCGTGACTTTGAATCCCAGTCTATTCGACCAGTCTAATGCTAACTCTGCTACCATAGTGTTACTATGGGTTTCCTGCAATAAGTTATAGATGGGTGTGATAGATCGATTGCCTTGTTTAGCCAAGGAGACTATTTTGTCAGTCGTGTCTATGTTGAGTCTTAATGTCTGTGAGTCTCTTAGAATGTGTATATAGTGATTAGCTTGTAGATAAGTGAAATGGAGGCCCGTTATAAAGCTCGGGTTGCCTCTTAGAGGCAAGAATTAAGACTTGTGTGGAGAAATGTTGAAATGTTTACATAATCTCTGCCATGTCTTAATCGGGACTGTGAATTGTATGAGTCCTTGAATCCTCTGACCTAATTTATTAAGTGGCGAGTGTGGGAGGAAGGATAATGAGCAGGGTTGGACCATTTCTTTTTCAAGGTCATGGACTGTGAAGGTTTCTGTATCGTGCCACCAGTCTACTATATATTTAATTTGGGATGCCCAATTATAAAACTGTAAATTGGGGAGTCCCAGGCCACCTTTCAATATTGAGATGGTCAGTTTGTGGAGGCCTAATCTATGTTTTTCCCTCTACATACAAAATTGGTGATTATAGAATTTAGCAGTTTTAGGTCTCTTTTTGACAGTGGCTCGGGAAGCATTTGGAACAGATAAAGCAATTTGGGAAAAATTATCATTTTAATGAGGTTGACCCTTGCCGTGAGGGTCAAAGGTTGCTTGTTCCAGGTCTTGAGTAATGCGGTGATGTCCAGGAGTAAAGGTTTATAGTTAGAGTCATACCAAGAGTCTGTGTTGGCTGAAAGTTTCACTCCCAGATATGTAAATTCAGTGGTAATTGGTTTGAAGTCAAGCTCTCCAATGGTTTGAGTATGATGTGGATTGAGCCATAAGTGCTCCGATTTAGTTTTGTTAATTTGGTAGCCTGAGATATTCCCAAAGTGCTCCACTATGGACATAATTTAGGGTGTATTAATTTGGGGATCCGTGATATGCAGTATCATGTCATCTGCAAACAAGGAAAGGTGAAGTTTTGCATTTCCCAGTTGCAGGCCCGGAATTTGTTTTCTAATCTTAATGGCTAAGGGCTCGATTGCCAGATCGAATAATAGGGGGATAATGGGCATCCCTGTCTAGTACCACATTTGAGCGGGAAGGGGAATGTAGTGCCACCATTGTTAAGAATGGAGGCTGTAGGGCTTGTGTAAATCGTTTGTATGGCTGATATAATTTGTCCCTGAAATCCGCATTTTGCTAGTACTGTGTAGAGGTGGTCCCATAAAACTTTATCAAAAGCTTTTTCTGCATCGAGCAGGAGGAGACAGGCCTCTGGTAATTCTTGTAATTTCCCTTCCTTTCTCCTCTTTTCATAGTAGGAGAGGATTAATTGTACTTTCCTTACATTACAAACTGAGGATCTATATTTGACAAAACCTGTTTGGTCAGGGTGTATCAGAGAAGGGAGTATGGGGGCAAGCCTATTTGCTAATAATTTAGTGAAAATGCTGTAGTCTGTGTTAAGTTTGGAGATTGGCCTGTATGAACCTGGTTTTGGGATAATAGTTATAGTAGCTTCAGTGAACCTCTGGGAGATTGTTTATTGTTTTTAGTAATTTTAGGTTTTATTATTTTTTAGTAATGTTAGGTTTTTTATTTTGGTATTATTAGATTTTTTAAACAAGTAATGTTCGTTTTTTTTTTAGTTTAAGCTTAGGTTTTATTTTTATTTCACAGGTAATTTAGTATTTACTGTATTTTAACTAGGTAGTTAGTAAATAGTAATAATGTAACTAGTTTAGGTTTAATTTTTATTTCACAGGTAAGTTTGTATTTATTTTTAAATAGGTTAGTTAATAATTGTAACTTTACTTTAGGTGTATTTTAATTATGTTAAAGGTAGGGGGTGTTAGGTTTAGGGGTTACTAGTTTAATTTAGATAGTTTTGATGTGGGGGATGGAGGTTTAGAGCTTTATTATTTAATTTAGTGTTTGCGATGTGGGGGGACCAATATTTAGGGGTTAATAGGTTTATTTAGTTTTGGCCAAGTGGGGGGTGGTGATGGATTAGAGGTTAATAGGTTTAGTTAGTGTCGGTGATGTTAGAGGGTGGCGGTTTAGAGGTTAATAGGTTTAGTTAGTGTTGGCAATGTCGGGGGGTGGCGGTTTAGGGGTTAAAAGGTTTAGTTAGTGTTGGCGATGTCGGGGAACGGTGGTTTAGAGGTTAATAGGTTTAGTTAGTGTCAGCAATGTGGGGGACGGTGAGGGTTTAGGGATTAATAGCTTTATTTAGTGTCTGCGATGTCGGGGAACGGTGGTTAATAGGTTTAGTTTGTGTCGGTGATGTTAGAGGGTGGCGGTTTAGAGGTTAATAGGTTTAGTTAGTGTTGACAATGTCGGGGGTGGCGGTTTAGGGGTTAAAAGGTTTAGTTAGTGTTGGCGATGTCGGGGAACGGTGGTTTAGAGGTTAATAGGTTTAGTTAGTGTCAGCAATGTGGGGGACGGTGGGGGTTTAGGGATTAATAGCTTTATTTAGTGTCAGCGATGTCGGGGAACGGCGGTTTAGGGGTTAATAAGTTTAGTTAATGTTGGCGATGTGGGGGGCGGCGGTTTAGGGGTTAAAAAATGTAGTTAGTGTTGGCAATGTTGGGGAACGGCAGTTTAGATCATTTTGTTTCGGCACATTAGTTATGTGTTATGTTAAATTGTTTTTCGGATCCGTTCGTTATTTCGGATCCATTCTTTATTCTTATATTCATTATTTTATTGTAAACTTTAGAATAGAATAATGAATATGAATAAACAATGGATCCAAAATAACGAACGGATCCGAAACATTGAATGGATCCGAAAAACTATTTAACTTAACTAATTTGCTGGAACGAAATTATTTTTTTAACAACTAATTTCCTGAAACTAAATTATTTATTCATCTAATAAAAATGAAACTAAACACATTTTTTAGCGTTGCACATGTCTATTGTAAACTTTAGATTACAATAATAATTATGAATAAAGAATCTATCCGAAATAACGAACGGATCCGAAATAACGAATGGATCCGAAAAACGATTTAACAACTAATTTGCAGAAACAATTTTTTTTTTAACTTAACTCATTTCCCAAAACAAAATTATTTATTCAACTAATGAAAACGAAACGAAAGTAAACTAAGTTTTTAGCGTTGCACATGTCGTTTCATTTAAGATGTTTGCCTATCCTGCAAAGAGTATGGGGGAGACTGTATTATGGTTATGAGAACAGTCTAATATTATTATTATTACTATAATTATTATTTTTAATTTTTAATTTATTTATAAAGCACCAGCATATTATGCAGCGCTGTATTATTAAAGGGACAGGAAAACTCATTTTTTTTTCATGATTTGGATAGAACATACAAATTTAAACATCTTTCCAATTTACTTCTATTATCAAATTTGCTTAATTCTCTTGTTATTCTTTGCTGAAAGAACAGCATTGCACTACTGGCAGCTAGCTGAACATCAAGTTAGCCAATCATAAGAGAGAAATGTGTGCAGGCACCAATCATCAGCTAGCTCCCACTACTGTACAAGCTGCACTTACCTGGTATCCCATGCCAGCTTCACCACTTGTACCTGTTGGGTTCCCTGTACCTTCTGAGTCTCCTGTACCTGCTGTACGACCTGCAGCTGCCTGGTAATCTGTGCTAGTTTCATCTGCTGTATTGTCAATACTCTTCTTTTGTCATCTCCTTTAGTACCTTGTTGCTGTACTTATCTCCTGGTACTCAGTCTTTGGCCTCTCCTTGGACTCTGCTTTTGCTTTACACCTTGATACATTATTGCTGTACTGATCTCCTGGTACACAACCTTTGACATGTCCTTGGACTCTGCTCTTGCTTTACCCCCTGTTTCCTTCTTGATGCACTTATCTCATGGTACCTTAACTTTGGCCTATTTTTAGTTTCAGTGTTTCTTGTTTTATTAAAACTTTTAACTGATTTTGGTTTTGTTTGTGTCTATTCCTGGACTTGAGTTCCACTTACATAAAGCCTCACATATTCAGCATGAAACTGGAAAAAGCAATCAGATTTGTCAGTTTTATTAGAACCCTGGAAAAACTGAAAATTTTATTAAATTGGTTCTATAATTTTGGAGTTGAAAAACATCCTCTGGTAATGCTGCAAAATTTAACAAAACAAACAGCAAAAAACTGTGCCAATTCTTTTTTTTTTTTTTTTCAAAAATGAAGTGCAAATAGTTTTTATTGTATTACTTTATTGTATTTAATTTGTTTTGGTGAAACAAACAATGGTTTCTGAGATACACAGGTTTAAGTTAAAGGAATAGTCTGGCCAAAATTAAACTTTTTTGATTCAGATATATACCCACTACACAAACACTGATTACACACACACTCATTCACATTACACATACCCACAATACACAGACTACACATACACTCCCCACTACACAAACACCGGTTACACACACGCACTTACATTGCACCGACACACAATACACAGACTACACATACACTACCCACTACGCAAACACTGATTACACACACACACTTACATTACACCGACACACAATACACAAACTACACATACACTACCCACTAGACAAACACTGATTACACATACATACATACTCACATTACACATACACACAATACACAGACTACACATACACTGATTACACACAATACACAAACTACACATACACTACCCACTAGACAAACACTGATTACACATACATACATACTCACATTACACATACACACAATACACAGACTACACATACATTGATTACACACAATACACAAACTACACATACACTACCCACTAGACAAACACTGATTACACACACACACGATTACACACACACACATACTCACATTACACATACACACAATACACAGACTACACATAATATACCCACTACACAAACACTGATTACACACACACACTTACAATACACCGACACACAATACACAAACTACACATACACTACCCACTAGACAAACACTGATTACACATGCATACATACTCACATTACACATACACACAATACATAAACTACATATACACTACTCACTAGACAAACACTTATTACACACACATACATACTCACATTACACATACACACAATACACAGACTACACATACACTCCCCACTACACAAACACTGATTACACACACACTTACATTACACCAACACACAATACACAGACTACACATACACTACCCACTAGACAAACACTGATTACACACACATACACACGTACATTACACCAACACACAATACACAGACTACACATACACTACCCACTAGACAAACACTGATTACACACCCACACATACTCACATTACACATACACACAATACACAGACTACACATACACTACCCACTACACAAACACTAATTATACACACAGACACTCATTCGCATTACACCTACACACAATACACAGACTACACATACATTACCCACTAGACAAACACTGATAACACACTTACATTACACCGACAAACTATACACAGACTACACATACACTACACAAACACTGATTACACACACATACATACTCACATTACACTTACACACAATACAGACTACACATACACTGAGCACTACACAAACACTGATTACACACACACACACTTGCATTACACAAAAACACAATACACAGACTATACATACACTACCCACTACATAAACACTGATTATACACAATACGCAGACTACACATACACTATCCACTGCATAAACACTGATTACACACACACACACTCACTCACATTACACACAATACGCAGACTACACATACACTATCCATTGCACAGACACTGATTACACACTCACTCACATTACACACAATACGCAGACTACACATACACTATCCACTGTACAAACACTGATTACACACACGCACTTACTCACATTACACATACACACAATACACAGACCACAAACACTACCAACTACACAAACACTGATTATAAACACAAACTCACATTACATACACAATACACAGACTACACAAACACTAAACACACACAATACACATTTACTAAGCTCAAACACAACACCCATAACACACTTTTTTCCCCCACGATTAAGAAACTAGGGAAAAAAATTAAATGAATGCCAGAACTTACTTTCCCAATCAAACCTTTAAAAAAATAGGAAAAATCTGAAATAAAACCCCAACACCTCAGACAAATGTAATATAATATAATACATTATTTAATTGAGGAATTTAGTTTCACGTTTTTCTGTTTTTTTTTTACTTTAAATTATGGTATTGTTTTTTTTTATTGTAGTACAAGAAATGAGAAACCCATGTAACCCTTCACAGCTCTTCCATATACAGTATATAAAGCTGGTATTATATTCTTGAAACAATTTTTTTTTATCAAAACCTCTAATGAAACACTGATTAGATGGACATGTTTTCCCATCATGCTCTAGGAGCAGTACCATCACAAACAACACATTACCCGCTATTAATCAATGACAGTTCTTCTAGTAGGAAAAATCCATCCATGACCCAGATATTTCTTACTTATGTCAGTGACATTTGTTCATTTTGGCCTTTAGAAAGAAAGCATTTAAGCTATTCTGGTCAGAAGTGAGGAAAGCTACACGTTTCTCCCTCAAGCTCATCTAATACCATATTCTTGCTGTCATCTAAATGTTTTTCACTTTTTTTTTCTAATGAGAGTCAGTTGTGAACCCGGCAAGGGAAACAAAATCCTGCTGTGACAAGATATAAGAAACAAATACTTGGCTGTGATTTACTGCAAAATGAACATGAGGCTGTGAGAGGTGCATGTGATGTATAAGTCTACAGGACACTAATATGAAATAAATGTCACAAAGGCTCAATCTGACATCCCTTGTGAGTTAAGTCAATGCAGGGTAACGGCTGACAAGCAAAAAAAAATCTCTGGAAATGCCTGCAGCATTCTTTAGAAAACTGTACTGAATGTACATTTATTCAATGCTATATAAAAATAGATTTAAGTTCTATTTTCCTAGATCTGTGCATCATGCATAATAAATAGATAATGTAAAGGCACATAGGGGCCGATTTATCAACCCCCAAATGCTTCTAATCATGAGTTAAGAAGCAGCGGTCATGACTGCTGTTCCTTAGCTCATCCACAACCTCTGAGGCAGAGGACAGCAATCAGCCCGATCAGATACAATCGGGTTGATTGACAACCCCTGCTAGCGGCCAATTGGCTGCAAATGTGCAGGGGGCGGTATTGCTCAAGCTGTCGGCATTTATCGATGTGCGGGGGACATGATCCACGACAACGGATCATGTTCGCTCGCACCATGATAATTCAGCCCCTTAGTATGAATTTCAAATGAGCAGTAGATTTTTTTTTCCCTGACAAAATTTTCAAATTTCCATTTCCCTGCCCCTTGTATCAATCAGCCAATAACAGAGTCACGTATGTATACACTGTAAACTCTTGCACATGCTCAGTAGGAGCTTATAGGCTTAATTTATCATCATGCGGGTAGACGAGGTACGCTGACATAAACCTTGCCTGCTCAGGTTGTGGCATTTAACAGTGTACAGGCCGCTGCTTTTGCAATGTCGCCCCCTGTTCTCACATGGCCATTCACACGCAAGAGAGGGCTGTCAATCATCCTGATCTGATCTAATTGGGATAATTAAAATCTGCCACACTTTAGGTAGTGGAGAGGTTAAGTAGTAGCTTGATAAATGGACTCCTATGCCATAAGGTGTGAATACAAAGTCAGTGCTGAATTGAAGAACATTGATTTTTTTTTTCTTAAAGGGACACTGAACATAATTTTTTTCTTTTGTGATTCATGCAATTTTAAGCAACTTTCTAATTTACTCCTATTATCAAATGGTATCTTTATTTGAAATGCAAGCATGTAAGTTTAGATGCCGGCCCATTTTTGGTGAACAACCTGGGATGTTCTTGCTGATTGGTGGATACATTGATCCACCAATAAAAAAGTACTGTCCACAGTACTGAACCAAAAAAAGCTTAGATGCCTTATTTTTCAAAAAAAGATAGCAAGAGAATAAAGACAAAATGATAATAGGAGTAAATTAGAAAGTTGCTTAAAATTGCATGCTCTAGCTGAATCACAAAAGAAAAAATTTGGGTTCAGTGTCCCTTTAAATTTTGTGAAATATGAAATAAGCATTTTGACTTTAGTTTCCTTTTAAAGAGACAGAAAATGTTTGAATGCATTCCAGCATATTATTATTGAACTACAGCATTCATGTAAATTAATTTAGGGTTAAACACATAGTTAAACTTATCTCCATACTGACAATGCACTACTTTCTCAGATCTTGAGTAGCATATGTGTATAGCCACTGACTGTGCTCAGCTCAGGATATGCAGCATATTGTTGCTCTGGAACTGATTTCAACAATATGTTTTACCCCTTTTCCAGAGTTAAACACATGGGTACAGGCAAGCAATAATACAATAAGAAAATACTCAACGTATTAGACCATTTTTTTAATAACATCTTTATGTCCATTAAATAAAAAGAACTTTTTAGCCATAACATGAATGTGGGGGAGTAAATTACTGTACATTTAAATTATATCTGTCTGGTCATAGTCAATGACGAGGTGGAATTAAACAGTACAAACATCATCATGTATTTTGTAAGGAATTTGCATCTCTTTTTCTGTTAATCTTGCAGGAAAATGTTGCACTGCTTATAATCTTTTTCATCCAATTAGCAGCAATATCATAGAAAAATAGAAATCAATAATACAACCCTCTGGAGGGAAGGAAAGCAAACAAGATATAATGTAATGAAAGAGCCAGTGTTTGTTCTGATAGAAAGTAAACAACTTAAAATACTTCTATTTTTCACATTTTTGTCATCCCTTCGCTAGTTAAGTGTCCCCCCCAATCGGATTCGATTCATTGGGTAAACCAAATCTGGAAAACCTGTGGTTGTTGAGTAATGCTGCGTATGTTTTAGCACTATTATTAGGTGCACTGATAAACTCTACCCATTTGGTGAATAAGCATGTTACTGTCAACATGTATCTGTTACCTCTGGATGACTTAGTTACTGGACCAATAAAATCAATTTGTATATCTGACAATGAAATTACCCTCCCACTTTTCTGCAATGGTGCTCTATGTGTTGGCACAGTGGGTTGGAATTGTGGACAGATTAAACAACCTTGACAGTAGGTTTGAACATCCTTCAACATATGCGGCCAAAAGGTGTAGTCATGCAATATTTCATATGTTAATTTGGCCTCACGATGGCCAGATTAAGGGGCATCATGTGCATGTTGAAGCATGAGACCCTTGAACTGGGTAGGTACAACCCATTGTTGGATACCTGTTTTGGAGGTTGATGTATACCTGTTTTGGATGTTCTAATTAACAAACCATCCTGTAATTTGAGTTGTGATTTGGACGTCATCAAGATTCTAAGATCTTCCTTACCAATAGTGTAATCTTTTGAAATGGTTTTGTTTTCAGGGTTTTCTATATGTTTATAGAAAATAGCTATAATGGGGTCTTCTTTTTGACCAGTGATTAGGTCCTCACTAGGATAATCCTGACTCTATTGTAACAGGTTAGGCTCATTTTGTTGTTTAGCCTGGTTTCTGGTAATGGCTTCTACATGAATTGCACCCATTAAACGGTCAATATTAAGGAGCTCTCGAGTTATGGCTCCTTGTTTGGCTAATGAATCTGCAAGATCATTGCCTTCCTTATCAGGACCTAGAATCCTGGAATGACCCTTGGTCTGTTTCCAGTGTATGGTTAACCCATTGGAAACCACTAACATCAATTTTGCAAAACAACTTTCAACAACTGTTGACTGGTTTGTTGCTAGTATTCTGCATGCCATTTCTTTCCCAAGTTGGTAGGTATTCAACAAAACTGTCATGCACATAATTTGATTCAGTAATGATCACAAATTAATGAATACCTTGTTCAATAGCCATCTCAATGGTGTTTAGAACAGCAGTTAGTTCTGCAACTTGACTGGATCTTGGTCCAATGTTTAAACCTACAGAAATACTTGGGAATCCATTTGCCCAAGCTATACCAATGCCAGTGACTAATCTGTGCTCATTATCAATAGTGGCAAGGTAAGAACAACCATCAACATATACCCAACGTAATGTTTGACACTAGTCCTCATTGTATATTTTCTATGGGGAAAGCAATTGTTCATCCAGGATATCATCTTCTATTAAATCTTTCCCATGATCTTTAGCAGTACAGTCATGGAGCTCAGCAAGCCCCTGTGCAACATGATTCTTATTGTTTTGCTTATAGCGAATTTCTAAAGGCCAGTCTTGTAAGGAAACAGTCCAAGCTGTTATGCATCTATTGGATAGGTTCCCATCTCTTATTCTCTCACTTTGCAAATATAGCAAAGGCTGGTGAGCCATTTCTACAATAATTTTCTTGCCCTGTATATAGCTGCGGAAATTTTGTAGAGCCCATACATTAGATAAGAGGGCTTTTTCGCAATCACTAGATTTTATTTCCATTGGGGATAAAGGTTTGCTCACATAAGCAATAACTTTGCTTAAACTTTCTGTTTTTTTTATATAAAACAGCACTCATCCTTACATCAGTGTAACCTGTTTCTAAGTAGAAAGGTTTACCACCTTCAGGGTAAGCTAAGCAAGGTGCTTGAGTGAGTTTTCTCTTCAGCTCTGTCTCTTGAGCCTCACTCCAGTGCCATACTACATCCTTCTTTAGAAGATATAGCAGTGGTTTAGCTGATTCGGCATAATTATCAATACATTTGTGAGAATAATTTGTCATACCCAGGAATGATCTCAATTGCTTTAAATTAGTGGGGGGTTTAGAATTTATTATGGCATCAAACCTTTTCTTCTGATGATTTAACCCTTCAGAAGTAACTTCATATCCCAAGAAGTTTACACAGGTACAGCACCATTGGGTTTTTTGTAGGGATAATTTGACACCTGCCCTTTTAAGTTGGCTGAGGACATGTTTAAGCTCTGTGATGTGTTTTTCAAAGTCTGTGCTTTTAATTAACACATCATCAACATAAGATAACGTCCCCCTTTCCATGAATACTCCAAATTCATGTCCTGAATTTATGTATCCAAACGGAAGACTTTGGAATGCATATTGGACCTTCTAGAAGGAAAACGCTAGCTTATACTGGTCTTCCTCATGTACCTTTATGGTCCAATATCCCTGCGCACAATCAATGGCAGTGAATATCTTAAATCCCTGCATCTGCGCTAGGCAATGTATGGCACAGGCCAGCCAGACATGTAGACTCGTTTCTTTAGCAGTCTTAAGTCAGCACACAAATGCCATTGTCAATTGGCCTTAAGAATACCTAGAATAGAATTATTATAAGAACTAGGCACCTGTCTGATGATACACCTTTCTTCCAAGTCTTTTATGATTTCTGCAAGTGAATCATAAGAGGCCAAAGGAAGTCTGTATTGTTTAAAAAATACAGGTGGTGCATTGGGATCTTGCAATGTGTAAGCCTGTAGTCCCTCAGTCATACGAATCCCTAGCAAAAATATCCTTGTACTCCATCAGGAGTTCTGGTAGCAGTTGCCATTCATCATCACTGGAACAGCCATTGGCTAAGGAAATTTGCTCTTCGACTATTTGCTGAAATCCTGGAGAGATTTCAGGCTGTCTTATCTCATAGACTTCTTCAAGCCTAGAGGTGAGGTCCCCTTGATTATAATTTACATTACCCCCATGACTCTGTGTATTGGGGTATTCTTGTTCTCTGATAGGCTGATCAAATACCAGGGATGCTTCTTCAATTTTACAGATCCCTTCCTCTGAGTTGAAAGGGTAAATAGATTGATTTGTATATAATCCTTCTGGCATGGATGCAAAGGATTGTTCTCTTAACTGTTCTTCAGTTAAGTACCTTTCAGGTATTAGCCCGATTACATTATTCTGGAATCTGAAAGTATAATAAATGGATTCCAGAGCATATCCTATGGTAGTTCCTTTGGATAAGGTGATCTCCTGTGGGGTTATATTATGCACAATAACATGTATTGGAATAGTTCCAATATTTACCATAGGAGTATGGGTCATTGTTATACCCATATTTTGCATTTTCTGGGAGATGCCAATTAGCGCTTCAGACATTTTTAACTTCTGACCCTTTTTTACCTGTAAGTGTAAGAGAAATTTATCAGCCCCAGCAGGGATTACAATATCACTAGACACCTGTATATTCATAGCATATGGCATGTGCTGGTTTGATTTCAGGGCTGCATTTTCATCCTGAAATATTTCAGGGTCCCCATTTAACCTGCTCCAGAGGCAAAAGTTAATTAAATCTATTTGTATGGCATATATATGAAAGAGATTATTGCAAATATATATTTGATTATGGGATTATTTAAAACTAAAAACAGGTGTTTCACTGATTTAACTATAGAGATAGATAATAAACATTTAGCTATAATGTTATAGCTTTCAGAATTATCATCTAGGTCATTGACCCAAGGATCTTGGGGAGAAAGATATTTAATTACTTTAGGTTTCGCTATCTGTGCCAATAAGCCTTCGCTTATATAGATAGCTTCCTGTCAGGCATGCTTGGTTTTTCCCAGGTCATGCACTTGCATAGGGATAAATAAATCATCCTTAATTTTCTCAACTTCTGCAAGGAATTGAGAGTGATTGCCCTCTTTAGGGAATTTAGGATATCCTTTGTGTAGAGATATGGTTAATACATTGCTGTCTAGGGAAAAATTGGCTATTTTCACAGGTGAAAATGTAATGGTATGACCATCAAAGCCACTTATGGGAGCTTTATCATCTAGTTGTAGGACAGTTATTTCAGGTACAGAGCTATTCCTGACATGAATCTCAACAGCATCTGGCTTCTCTTCCATCACATGACAGTTATGTCTGGTGTGAGGTATGCTGGACCGTTCATAATTAATAGGTCTTTTAACTTGTGACCAAATAATATTATTTATGCAATCAATTACGGTACTTAATCGCTTAATAAGGTCAATGAAGCCGGATAGATAGCTCAGCATGCTAAGGCAGTGTGGCTGAGCTCTGTAGCTACCTAAGGGTTGCAGGTTCGATTCCCTGCAAGGTCCACTCAGTCTTTCATCCTTCTGAGGTTGATAAAATGAGCAGCACCTTGAGACCCTTATGGGTGATTAGCTGCACTTTACAAGTACCCAATACAATACCAATTATTAAACAATCATTTGGCAGATCCACTATAATGACAGGGTGTCTTGTTACCCGGTTTTAGCTTTAACCATGCCATGCCCCAGACTTTGAGAGAGTCACCCCCAACGCCTATTAATAAACCATCAAATTCCCTGAGTTTAGGCATGTGGGGCGTTAGTTCATTTAGCTGTGTGTAGTACCTGTGACATAAAATAGTTGCCTGAGATCCAGTATCAATTAATCCCATGATAGGGTTGGTGTCTGAATCATGGAGCTCAGCTAACACATCATATCTCCCTGCAGTTTCCACCATTGCACACATAAAATTAGCATGTTTACGGGGGGGGGCGGAGCCAGCGCTCAAACGAGATGGCTGCACTTGTGTGAGCTCCGCTAGTGCAAGGGAGCTACTTTCATGATTCTTGCTGCCTAAGTAAAGACAAACAGCTCAAAACATCGTCTCAGTGTGGGCAGACACTTATGGTCACTAAGACTGGTGACATTTGACCTCCGATCCCACATCTCACTCGGCTCCATTTACAACAACGCCACGGAACAACAGGCGACGGCCACCATCACTAAATCAGAGACAGCACGAGGGCGATTAATCCTTATGACCCCATCGGATAGAGGTGATACAGGGGTGCCAGACCTCTCTGGAACAGACCGCTAACAGCTCGTGTAAGCCATCAGAGATGCCGCTCCGGAGAAGATGAGACAGAGCATGGCCTCGGAGATCGTGAGTAATCCCACACATGAGACAGTTTGATTTTAATAACACATAGACGGGAGAAGGGACAGGAACACTACTCTCAAGTTATAGCCACAGATGGATCTTTAGTGGCCGGGAAAGATAACCCAGAACATTCTTATAAACAACATGAGACACTCTAGATCAATCCTTGGATTGAAAAAATTGTGCACCTGAATAGCACTCTTACCCCAATCTGGAGCGGCAAGATTTGGACAAAGGCTGAGTAACTATAGAGTGGGAGTGCTGAAGAGTATTTAAAATATAACTTTTATTTGAAAATTTAAAATAAAAAACCAAAAACACACACACATACATCTACATATATACAATGTTAAAAAATACAGGGTTTGGTCGGATTTATCTTAATCCAATGTATTCTATTTTAGATAAAGTAGTGATATCTTAGGTTTTGAAATAATTATTTCAGAGTCTGTTTTTCATTTAAAGTTAGTATAGGTCTGATATAGCGTATGTAATACGTGGTATTTATACACCTTATACCACTGTACCGATGACTCTGTTATTTCTTGTCTATTGTACTTAAGTTACAGTCGGTCTTGTCTTGCGTGGTAATACGTGGTTGTGTGTGGTATTACAGGGAGTGCAGAATTATTAGGCAAATGAGTATTTTGACCACATCATCCTCTTTATGCATGTTGTCTTACTCCAAGCTGTATAGGCTCGAAAGCCTACTACCAATTAAGCATATTAGGTGATGTGCATCTCTGTAATGAGAAGGGGTGTGGTCTAATGACATCAACACCCTATATCAGGTGTGCATAATTATTAGGCAACTTCCTTTCCTTTGGCAAAATGGGTCAAAAGAAGGACTTGACAGGCTCAGAAAAGTCAAAAATAGTGAGATATCTTGCAGAGGGATGCAGCACTCTTAAAATTGCAAAGCTTCTGAAGCGTGATCATCGAACAATCAAGCGTTTCATTCAAAATAGTCAACAGGGTCGCAAGAAGCTTGTGGAAAAACCAAGGCGCAAAATAACTGCCCATGAACTGAGAAAAGTCAAGCGTGCAGCTGCCAAGATGCCACTTGCCACCAGTTTGGCCATATTTCAGAGCTGCAACATCACTGGAGTGCCCAAAAGCACAAGGTGTGCAATACTCAGAGACATGGCCAAGGTAAGAAAGGCTGAAAGACGACCACACACAAGCTGAAACGTCAAGACTGGGCCAAGAAATATCTCAGACTGATTTTTCTAAGGTTTTATGGACTGATCAAATGAGAGTGAGTCTTGATGGGCCAGATGGATGGGCCCGTGGCTGGATTGGTAAAGGGCAGAGAGCTCCAGTCCGACTCAGACGCCAGCAAGGTGGAGGTGGAGTACTGGTTTGGGCTGGTATCATCAAAGATGAGCTTGTGGGGCCTTTTTGGGTTGAGGATGGAGTCAAGCTCAACTCCCAGTCCTACTGCCAGTTTCTGGAAGACACCTTCTTCAAGCAGTGGTACAGGAAGAAGTCTGCATCCTTCAAGAAAAACATGATTTTCATGCAGGACAATGCTCCATCACACGCGTCCAAGTACTCCACAGCGTGGCTGGCAAGAAAGGGTATAAAAGAAGAAAATCTAATGACATGGCCTCCTTGTTCACCTGATCTGAACCCCATTGAGAACCTGTTGTCCATCATCAAATGTGAGATTTACAAGAATGGAAAACAGTACACCCTCTCTGAACAGTGTCTGGGAGGCTGTGGTTGCTGCTGCACGCAATGTTGATGGTGAACAGATCAAAACACTGACAGAATCCATGGATGGCAGGCTTTTGAGTGTCCTTGCAAAGAAAGGTGGCTATATTGGTCACTGATTTGTTTTTGTTTTGTTTTTGAATGTCAGAAATGTATATTTGTGAATGTTGAGATGTTATATTGGTTTCACTGATAAAAATAAATAATTGAAATGGGTATATATTTGTTTTTTGTTAAGTTGCCTAATAATTATGCACAGTAATAGTCACCTGCACACACAGATATCCCCCTAAAATAGCTATAACTAAAAACAAACTAAAAACTACTTCCAAAACTATTCAGCTTTGATATTAATGAGTTTTTTGGGTTCATTGAGAACATGGTTTGTTGTTCAATAATAAAATTAATCCTCAAAAATACAACTTGCCTAATAATTCTGCACTCCCTGTATATGACCCTATATCACTGTATTGAGGACTCTATTGTTCCTGATATATGATCTTAAGTTATAGTCGGTCTTGTCTTCCTAAGTTCTTTGTTGAACATACATGAAGTAGTACAATTTTGTAGAGACTAGTTTAAACGTGATATGCGGCAGAGTCTAATTTGTCTTATTATAAATATTGATGTTTTGGACTTGCACATTAGATATCACTGTTGTTACCAGAATGATTTTTCAAATATGAAATGGGTGATGTTCTGTATTTAAAGCTTTGCTTACAGTAGTCAGCTGATTCTTTTGCTAACAGCTACTATCTTGATATAATATAAGTTATGCCTGATATATTCCTCTGGCTGTTAGATTGAACTGTGGTAGCTGCTATCTAAGTATGCTAGTCCCAGTTACTCAGCATATTATTGGATTGTTATACTACGTTCTCAAACGCTTTGAAAAGCATATATGTATATGGTTTCTTAAGCTCTTTGCTATTGGTTTCGCTTAGTATCTAGTGCTTATCTAAAGTCTCTCACCATATATTTAGTAAAATGTTCTTTAATGTTTGAAAGTGTGTATAGAGAAGTTAGAGTGGATTGCTGAGACTTAGCTGGATAGAATTGACTGTTTCTATCAAATCAATTATTTTTATCTTTCTTGTGATTTTGCTAGTTCACAGTAGCAATGTGCTTTGACAAACTTTTTGTTATTTAGTTCATCAGTTTGTATGGCAAACTATTGTTAAGTTGCTTATGTAGATGTGCCAGTAATATCACTTTAATTATTCAAACACTACATAAATTGCCTTTGCTAATATATTGTTGGTCAACATTGAATTTACTTAAAAATGGATATTCTCAATATCAAATGATCCAAAATGGATCCGGTATTACTACTGGTTTTGGCGTTTTTTCTACTAGGTTCTATTATCACATATATTTGCTGTGATAAATATTAGATATGTATAATCGCAGACAACTTTTGAAAACAGTAATGCAAGTATTAGCACTATAACTTTAAGTTGGATTGTATCCTGTCTTTTATCACCACTGCTTAATTTAGCGTTAGAGAGGGTACGCTCTTACATTGTAGCAAAATATAGCTAATAGTGTCAAATTTCTTTGCTATATCATCTTTCACTCAGTTGTTCTAACTTAATATAGATGCGGCTTACAGCTTGGCGTTTTTTCGTATTTTTCAAAAGTTAAGTATTGGGGTATTATATTTCATTCCCCCCTTCCTCTTGCTAGTATGCTTTTTACAACGCCTTACTTATAATTGCCGGTTAAGAGTAGTGTCTGATATACGGTATTAAATCAAATCCTATTTCAGGGATTTTTAGCTCAATTCTGATGGTACCACTTCTTGTATTTTTAAATTATAGACCAAACATCCTGCTATTTAAAAAATGTTAGGACGCATTCATAACAAACATTTCCCTAACATGTTTCGCCACGTTAATACGAAAAACGCCAAGCTGTAAGCCGCATCTATATTAAGTTAGAACAACTGAGTGAAAGATGATATAGCAAAGAAATTTGACACTATTAGCTATATTTTGCTACAATGTAAAGAGCGTACCCTCTCTAACGCTAAATTAAGCAGTGGTGATAAAAGACAGGATACAATCCAACTTAAAGTTATAGTGCTAATACTTGCATTACTGTTTTCAAAAGTTGTCTGCGATTATGCATATCTAATATTTATCACAGCAAATATATGTGATAATAGAACCTAGTAGAAAAAACGCCAAAACCAGTAGTAATACCGGATCCATTTTGGATCATTTGACATTGAGAATATCCATTTTTAAGTAAATTCAAGTGTTGACCACAATATATTAGCAAAGGCAATTTATGTAGTGTTTGAATAATTAAAGTGATATATAACTGGCACATCTACATAAGCAGCTTAACAATAGTTTGCCATACAACTGATGAACTAAATAACAAAAAGTTTGTCAAAGCACATTGCTACTGTGAACTAGCAAAATCACAAGAAAGATAAAAATAATTGATTTGATAGAAACAGTCAATTCTATCCAGCTAAGTCTCAGCAATCCACTCTAACTTCTCTATACACACTTTCAAACATTAAAGAACATTTTACTAAATATATGGTGAGAGACTTTAGATAAGCACTAGATACTAAGCGAAACCAATAGCAAAGAGCTTAAGAAACCATATACATATATGCTTTTCAAAGCATTTGAGAACGTAGTATAACAATCCAATAATATGCTGAGTAACTGGGGACTAGCATACTTAGATAGCAGCTACCACAGTTCAATCTAACAGCCAGAGAATATATCAGGCATAACTTATATTATATCAAGATAGTAGCTGTTAGCAAAAGAATCAGCTGACTACTGTAAGCAAAGCTTGTAAATACAGAACATCACCCATTTCATATTTGAAAAATCATTCTGGTAACAACAGTGATATCTAATGTGCAAAGTCCAAAACATCAATATTTATAATAAGACAAATTAGACTCCGCCGCATATCACGTTTAAACTAGTCTCTACAAAATTGTACTACTTCATGTATGTTCAACAAAGAACTTAGGAAGACAAGACCGACTATAACTTAAGATCAATATACCAGGAACAATAGAGTCCTCAATACAGTGATATAGGGTCATATAATACCACACACAACCACGTATTACCACGCAAGACAAGACCGACTGTAACTTAAGTACAATAGACAAGAAATAACAGAGTCATCGGTTACAGTGGTATAAGGTGTATAAATACCACGTATTACATACGCTATATCAGACCTATACTAACTTTAAATGAAAAACTGACTCTGAAATAATTATTTCAAAACCTAAGATATCACTACTTTATCTAAAATAGAATACATTGGATTAAGATAAATCCGACCAAACCCTGTATTTTTTAACATTGTATATATGTAGATGTATGTGTGTGTGTTTTTGGTTTTTTATTTAAATTTTCAAATAAAAGTTATATTTTAAATACTCTTCAGCACTCCCACTCTATAGTTACTCAGCCTTTGTCCAAATCTTGCCGCTCCAGATTGGGGGTAAGAGTGCTATTCAGGTGCACAATTTTTTCAATCCAAGGATTGATCTAGAGTGTCTCAGTATACAAGTGCACAGCACCTCAGCCATTCGGTAATTAAACTAGATTTACAGATACAAATGTACATAGAATCTATCTCTAATTCCAGAGATTCATAGGCTAACCCCAACCTTTTACCCTCAGCAGTGCCATTAGTACTTTTTTCTTTCTTTATAAACAACATGGCCTTTCACAATAGCCACGCGGCATATACCCACACACTACCAGTAACTGAATGGAGAGAGGAGCCTCGGCTAATTAAGTGTAAAGTGAATTAATACACTTGAGAAACAGGATTACTGGATGCCTTAATTAACAGGCCTTCACATACAGTTGATAGATCTTTTGGGATATAGAGACGGTCGCACCACAGATTTTTGGGAAGCACCCTAAACAAAACAGAGCCGCATAGCAGCCACGCAACATAGCGGTGCATTTTTACTGTGAGACCCTGCTTAAATATTTACTACAGATTTTGAACTGTGCCTAGGGCAATTCTGTGGTGTTAGGCCAGGCCCAAATATTCTTTGTGAGCTTATTAGTTTGAATACTGAAGATAATAGCAACTATGTCCCCAAAAAAAGGGTACACAAGGGAGAGAATCCAGTTAGGAAGAAAAAAAATAATACAACGCCATCAGTGAATACATTTTTCAAAAGCCTTGATTCTTCACAAGCACATACTGAACTGGATATAGAACCTAGAGCAAAGGCAAGACTCAACATCTTCAGACTCAGAACAAGAGGATATGCAACAGGCAGTGACAATCCCTAAAGCACTGCTGGATTCTTTACCTTCAAAAAAAGGACTTTTCTTCTTTAATACAGCAAGTCAGAGAGTGTATACGCGAAGAAATCGCAGACATCAAGAAAGACCACACAGAAAGTGGGGGGAAAGAGTAGTAAAATTGGAGGAAACAACAGAAGCACACCACACAGTAATCTCCAAACTTTTCAAATAAATTCTCCCAGCAAGACAACACAATCCTCCAATTAGAAAATAAAAATAGACGACTTGGAGAATAGAAGCCGCAGGCAAAATATCAGGATGAGAGGAATCCCTGAGGAGGTCTCCCCCCCAAGAACTTGAACCTTATGTGCAAAGCCTATTCGCTTATTTAACTGATACAGGGGATGATTCCTCATATGCCTTAGACAGAATACACAGGGCACTAAGAGCAAGACCTGCTGAGAACCCACCCTCCACGAGATGTGATTGTGAAAAGTATCAAGCTATCCAATTAAAGAAACTTTAATGAAAAAGGCCAGAATGAAGCACCCGATTAAATTTAAAGGCACAGATTTGCAACTATTTGAAGACTTGTCCTCAAGGACACTCCAAAAGAGGAGAGAAATGAGACCGTTGACGAATGCAACTCCGCAAGCAGAATATCCCATATAGATGGGGTCACCCCTTCAACCTACAGATCCAATGGAAAGGCAGGCCGCCTTGTATGTGACAATCCAGATGATATACCTTCAGTGTGTAAAGAGTTACATCTAGAACTCCCTCTGCAGGACTAATATCAACAGATCTCGGCCGGATAGACACTACAAGGGGATACACCTCTACCACCAAAGACCGGAGTGGAGGAAGGTTCCTGTGAAAAAGAACGATAAATTCTCTAAGCCGTTACCCAACAGAATCTACCTCAAGAGAAGTTATTTGAAAGTGACTATAGGGTTCTCTTTTTGTCTTTCTTCCCTCTCTTTTCAGGTTGTTTTTCTGCAAGAACCATGTGAGTAATCCCTGGGGTGATATATCCCCCAGTCAGATGTGAAAGGAGGGTGAGTATACTCACCATGTGGTAATTAACAGATCAAGCGAGGGCTAAACATTGCTCTCTTTTCTTGTATTTTTAAGATAAATGTGTTTATGATAATGTCCTTTTCCCTGTTTCTCTTCTTCTTTCTTTATCCTTTTTTTGTTAATATGTTGATAACGCAACAGGATGTAATTTAATTTAAGTTTCAATGTTATTTGTAGCTCCAAAGTATGTTCTCCCTCACTACTTTGAAGCTTTATGCTTCTATGCAATTGCAATGTTTTTGGTTTAAGGTTCTTATTTTTGTTACTCCAGGGGTGTATCCACAAACCTATACATTTCATGTCATACCTAATGAATAGAGGGGAAAATCCCATCTCCAATCCTAATGTTGAAGGGTACTGGTGATCCACAACTCCGCATAGTCACCCAAAATGTTCAGGGTTTCAACTGCCCAAACAAGAGGGCCATGGCACTACGTGATATTTATAAATGGGGAGGACAGATTGTACTATTACAAGAAACACATTTTAAGGCAGGCAGAATTCCAAAATATCTCTCATCACAATACACACAACATTTCCATAGCACTAATTTTTAAAAAAAACTAATGGAGTAAGCATCCTATTACACAAATCTATTCCATTTAAAGCATTGCAGATTAGTAAGGATAATGAAGGTAGATATCTGGGTGTCATGGGGTTGTTATATGGAAAACCTGTCACAATAGTCAACCTGTATGCCCCCAATAGGCACCAAGAGGGTTTCATGAACAAAGTCAGTACAAAAACTCTAGAAATACTAAAAGGCCCACTTATTGTAGGGGGGGATTTAAATGCCCCACTAGTCCCTGAGGTGGACTGCTCCAGTGCCAAATCCAATGTCCCCCAGAAAACCCTCAAATCTCTTTGGAAAAATTTTAAGTTGTTAGCCCTACACGACGCTTGGAGGTACCTGCACCCAGATAAAAAGGACTTTACTTTCTTCTCTCACCCACATAACGTCCATTAGAGAATAGATTATCTGCTGGTTGACCATAGCGCCCTTTATTACATCACCCAATGCAACATAAAACATACTACTTGGTCAGATCATTCCATGGTGGAATGCACATTACGATGGCCCTCTATGCCCATTAGATCATTTAGCTGGAAATTAGAAGATGCTTTGTTATTGGATTCGGCTAATTTAGAAAACTACACAAAGCATATAAAGACGTACTTTGATATAAATAATACTAACGACACGACGCCAGGCATGCTCTGGGAAGCCCATAAAGCTTATATGAGAGGCGAATTTATAAAATCTAGGGCAATTAAACAGAGAGAAAATAGGAAGGCCTATTCTAATATGGCTAGGGAAGTCTCAGAATTAGATTATCTAGTCAAGATGAACCCGGTAAATACTCAATACCAACAACTACTTACCGAAAAAAGGAACAATTTGAATAAATTACTACTTATAGAAACACAACGAAAACAACTGTTTCTAAAACAGAAGTTCTATGGAGAGGGTAACAAACCTGGGAGACTTTTGGCAAGAGCCCTTAAAAAACAGCAGTTAAAATCTTACATTCATGCATTACATTCACATACAGGCAAAAGAGTAGAAGACACAGTGGGTATTGCGAAACTATTTCACGACTTTTACCATAGACTATATAACATCTACCCTGATAGACCATTTAAATCGCATAAAGAAGCATGTGATAAATATCTACACAATATAGAACTTCCTCACATTTCTAATGAAGAGGCGTCTGCATTAGAGGCACCTATATCAGTAGAAGAAGTCATGACAGCTATAATAGATATTAAACCCAATAAGGCACCCGGCCCAGATGGCTTTACAACCTTATATTACAAAACATTTAAAACTTTATTAAGCCCACAGCTAGCTAATTTGTTCTCATACATAGCCAGTGAACACACATTCCCGGATACTATGCTCCAGGCACATATAACGGTTCTTCCGAAACCTGGAAAACCAGCTTCTACGCCAGCAAATTTTAGGCCGATATCTTACTAAATGTAGACCTAAAATTCTATGCAAAATCTTAGCAGAAAGATTAAATAAGTTACTGCCGGCATTGTTGGATGGGGGATCAAGTGGGTTTGTCCAGAATAGGGAAGCAAGGGATAATACAAGTAAAGTCGTCACCCTTATAGATTATATCAAAGATACAAAGACCCCGAGCTGTGTTACTATCGACAGATGCTGAAAAAGCTTTCGATAGGACTAGATTGGAACATTCCTACACGCTACACTGATCAAATTCGCCTACCCTCCAAATTTATTTCCCTAGTATTTGCTTTGTATTGCTAACCCCACCGCCCGTATTAGAGTGAATGGCCATCTATCTGAAGAATTTGTAATTCGTAATGATCGAGACAGGGCTGGCCCTCTATCCCCCTTATTATTTGTTCTGGCACTAGAGCCACTTGCAGTTAGTTTGCGAAACAAACCCCAATATTAAAGGCATAGAGGTTGCGGGTAAGTCACACAAATTGGCTATGTTTGCCTGATGACGTTCTAATGACACTATCAAATCCAGTCGAATCCCTACATCATGTCCAGAATGGAACTTCATGGTATACGGGTGCAGGATCAAATTTTTCTAGTCAATCCCACTAAATCAGAACTGTACCCAATCCATATCCCACCTTCCACAATAGGGGAGATCAAGGCTAAATGTCCCTTTAAAATTAATACTAAAGCCCTAAAATATCTTGGGGTATACCTAACCTCTGACAGCGAAAAATTAAGGAGCTTAAACTATGGGAGAATAATAGAGGAGTTTCAATCTTTAACCTCCAAATGGATGCCTAAAAAATAATATATCATGGCTAGGAAGGATAGCAGCAACGAAGATGACACTCCTGCCCAAGGCAATTGTATATAATGCAAGCCTCCCCATAACTGGGTATCTACATATATCCGGAAGTTACAGAGGATATTAAATACTTACATATGGCAAGGAAAAAAACCCAGACTATCACAAGCCACTATCTACACACCCAAAGTAGATGGAGGCCTAGGTGTACCCAATTTGAATTGGTATAAACTTGCTATATCCCTATGCAGGGTAGTGGATTGGGGTTGGACAGGGCAAGCATGCTTTTAAAAAGGTAACCAACCCGTAGATCACAGTTACTGGAAAACCACACACATTGGGGGGGTTATGCTGGACACCCCTTACACCCAAGGCATAATTCTGGAAAGCAAAACCCTATACCATTGATTAGTGAAACTTGGAACACCATAAGGAGGCCTTAGAAACAAGTTCCCCAGATTATTCCACAACATACTCACCCCTCACTACATTGTCAGATAACAGAGAGATTGGCGCAAATTGGGCCCCAGAATAATCTTATAGATGGGGAAGTGAATGAGTTTCATGACTTAGTCCCCATCTATGCAATGATGGAGGATGGGAAGATTAGTGATAAACAAACGCTGTTGGACAGAGGATTTGATAGTTTCTCGAATTGGTTGAACCTACATCAGGCCAGGACATTACATCTTAACACATAGAGACAGAAAGTAATTTTATACGAAATCTTACACCTTTTGAAGACCTATTGCCTAAAAGGTAAAACAACAAAAAGGGGTATTATGTCTTCAAATACCACTCAATTTTGTCGCTAGAACTACCAGATAAACCAAAATATAATAAGGAAGTGGGGAGGATGATCTATGAGATACAAATTAGGTACACAACAGTGGAAAAAATGGGCTAGATTTACAGCAGGTTCTGCTACGCTCGGCACATTACCTAGAGACGAATATAAAGATTCTAACAAGGTGGTATCTAACGCCACACAGACTAAAGTATATGTTCCCAAGAGCAATTGACAAATGTTGGAGGGGGGTGTGGCCAGATTGGGACTCTATCACATATATTGGTGGGACTGCCACGCCTTTACCCCCTTTTGGAAGCATATTTTTGAAGCGGTTAAGATCACCACAGGTATAACTCTAGCTTTCGATCCCATGATTCCTTTGTTTAAAACGACCTCTCCGGTATCCAATGCAAGATAAGACGCTGCATTACTCAGATTATGTTTAAAGTAGCTAAGAAATTGATCCCAAATTTTGGAAGTCATCAGTGGTCCCCAGTTTAGATAAATGGAGACAACAGGTAGATCACGTTATTGCACTGAGAGATATTTTTACCTAGGCAATTTTAATTTATATCATGACATAGTATTTCTATGGGAACATTTATAAACACAGCAACAATGGATAAGATGGGTAGATCATTGATATCTGTAGGGAGGTAGATATACTTTATGATACTTGTAAGGCGACTTTCTTGATTAATGTGTTTATGAATGATAGAAACGTTAGGTATTTATGCTCTTTACTGTGGATACACCCTGGAAGAAAGATTTTTTTTTGTTTTGTTTCAATCCTGTTTTTTGTTAATGTTGTTTTATTTTTTTATATATTACATAAATTTCTCAAATTGTTATGTACATTATATTCTCTATGGATCAAGACCCGTATAGTCATGCAATGTCCAATTCACAAATTTATTTATTTAAACAAGGAACTTCAGTGAGTTACAATAAGCAGTCTTTGCTTCATGCTACTACAAACAATGAATACAATACGGTTAATAACTGTGTTAAATGATAAAGGACACTCTTAATCATAGCAATTGGACTCTCAGACTTACAAAATCACGTTATACATCTGAAATACATTGTTATACTTTTATTTATATTGTTTGACAAAGATATCTTGTATATGTTTTATATTGTTGTAATGTATGATCAGTATTATTTTCAATAAAAAAGAGAACTATAAAAAAAAAAAAAAAAAAAAATAGCATGTTTACAAATTTGTGGGCTTCGCCACGAATTACCTGAACAGCCACGTTATCTGATATGGCATAATTCTTACCCACCATCTCCTCTGTAATAGGGATGACAGGTTTTCCTGCTAATTGCATCGCAGTCAGGAATCCCTTCTCCAGGTGAGGATTGCACTGCACATCCACCTGTGGGAATAAGGCTTAGGGAGAACTGCAAAAGAGGAGAGTTATTGAGTACTTCCAGGCTGAGGACACCTGTCATCACAGGTCAGGCCTTCCGTTGCTTGGCTGGAGGGAGAGAATTTTGATTAGTATTATTAATAACATTTATTATCCCCCTTTGGTATTTCTCTCCCCACAGATAATATTTGGAGTATTTATGGCTTGCGCCTGTGGCATATTGTTGGCCACTGGCGTTACACCTATAAAAAGGATTATTGGTTTTTGAGGCCGTAACAGCTTGACTCATATTAGCTAACTGTTCACATAATTGATTTAACTGCATACAAAGTTGACCCACTTGATTATATAAGCTATTTCTACCCATGGGCCGATTTTTTGATGCCCCAGGGTATTGATTCTTGATCCCTCAGAATCATAGCTATTGTGTCTATCTTGACGCGGTTGTCTTTGGGGTTCAACTTGTCTGGCGGTTAATATCCTGGGGTGCACTATTTAATTGGGGTGTCTGGTTATCCTGAGTATATGCGCCACTTAGGTATCTACTTCTATGGGATACATATTAACCTTTGTGGGTGCTTGTCTCTTTGGGGATATATATTTAATTGGGTTTACCTCCATTTTAAATATATTCCCTCCTATCAGCTTGGCAGAATCTGCGTCTCAGCCCTTGGAGGGGGAGGGCAGACTCAAAACTTTGTGGGAAAGGCCAGTTTCCTCTGGCCACTTCTGCATATAATTATTTTTGGATTCAAATTGAGGAGGCTAGGGGACACCCTAGATTTCTGCCACAATTTTAGGGTTGGACCTCAGGTTTCTTTGTAACCCCCCTGTTTACCAGACTGCTGAATGGGTTATATATTTTTATACTTTTTGTGATCAGCCAATCCAATGAACAGTTATCATTAAAGTCTCTAGCCAAATTTACTTTGATGTGTGAGGGTAAATGCTTCATAAAATAAATTTTACACATTCTGAGCTTTCAAATTTAGGATTGTTTTCGGCCGATACTGTAAACATCTTTTAGTGTAGAAAGGAATTCGATAGGGCTTTGATTTTTTGCCACATTTTAAGACTATATAACAGCAGCTTTAGCAGCGGTGGCGGTACGGGTACTACCCAAACATCCTTTTGCACTGTGGTTTATTTCAATCTTAGTATGAATATTCATATCTTTAAGTGAAATAAAAAACTTACGATATTTACCTATCTAGATACCCATAGGCAGAAATTCAATTTTAGACTGCTCACTATGAACATTTAGTATAGATAATGCATTGTTCAAAGGCCTTCTATGTGTTGATTATAGAAAGTGGTCCCCGCCTTTTTGAGAATACAGGTACTGCAATCCTGATTTAAGAATTTAATTATCTTATGGGTGTCATACACTTTATTAGGTACATCTTGGTTCTCCTAGGGACCTTATTATTAGGGCTTGAGCACCCCCTATCTGTCCTATATTTGCTATGGGGCGATCCCTTATGTGTATTATTATTATAGGGCCATCTGGTAGCTTGGCCTCTCTGCCCTCTGACTCACCTAGGAATAACTGTCTACAAACCCTCTGAAGTGTAGGAAATTCCCTGAATGTTAAAACATTTGTTGACGTGTCTTGGTGGGAAGCATATTTCTGAGCCATTCGGGGGGGTCTCTTATACCTTGTATCTCACCTCTCACAAATTCTTTTAGGGATTTCATAATCTCTGTATTATTTTCATTACTAATGGAGGGGGGCTTATTAATGCTGAGTTCTCATTTAAACTTTTTTATTTTATCGATTGATTTTTGGGTATGTTTATCTAAGACCATGTCTTGTTTAAGTGTAACAATTTCATTTTGGGATATTTCTAAACGTTCTTTGCATTTGCATGATGAGCACATTTCATCTCTTAGATGTTATAATTGCAATTCCTTTTCTATAAGGTGAGTGGACATTTTGTCATTAATGCATTTATCAACTGCCAAGATTTGAGAATTATCTCATCCCATTTTTTAGAATTCTTGCATTGATTCATTTTTAATAATTCTTGTAATAATTCACTTGTTTCATTCCACATTCTATTATCAATAGCAATATTATTGGCCTTGGTAGTAAGCATAACAATATACTCATTTTTAAATCAGCCGAAATATTTACATTTATTTTTCATTGTGGCCGATAGCGTCCATTCCAAGGGAGTCTGCTTTGTAAGGGGTAATCTTGGGGAACATATTTCAATAAGGCGAAATGATTCATTTGAGTCACTTCTAGTGATTGACATTTTGATTTTAGCTTAGTATTTAGTTAATTTACAATGCTAATTACAATTTTTAAATATCACTAAAAAAAATGTTTTATAATAATTTCTAATTACTACTACAAAATATATTATATCAATGTGATAAAGATGTAATGATTTATAGCTGTGCCTCCAACGTGTTCCTAGGTTACAATATTATTTAATTTTATCCAAGCAGTAATCTCCCAACGTGTTATATATTTTTATGTAACAATATTTTTAATTAATGGAATTATGAATATTAATAATCGATCATAAAATTATTGTCATCAATATCTCCTATTAATATAGTGAAATTTGTCAATACACTCCAGTGAAATGTTATATAATAATTGGATACTTTGTATAGCACACCAACCTCAAACTTAATCGACTCGCAGCACTGATAACAGGTATTATTATTACCCAACTTAATGGTAATCATTTTACCGACCTCGGAAGGATGAAAGGCTGAGGTGGACCTTGCCAGGATCAAACCTACAACCCTTAGGTTGCCAAAGATGTGCCGTTAGCACAATGAGCTATCTGTTCAGCCTATATCGAGATATCTAGAAATTATGACAATAAAATTATTATAAACATTAATATTTTAATCTCAACTTAAATTAATTCCTGAGTTCTGACCAGGTAATTTCTATAAACACATTGATTATATTTATGCAGAAAATAGTGTATAAATTATGGCCAAATATATATGTTCTAGTTGTAACAATATTCTATTTTTAAATGTATATTTTGGAGTAAAAGTTAAATTTTACTCATCCAAGTTACTGGCAAATTATTATCTTTTTTCTTTTTTTCTGGCTAGTTGTAGCAATACTCAATATAAAATTTTAAGCAGGCTATAGAGATGTTTAGATTAATTACTATTCACTAGATATTGGCTTTTATCCCATGAATGGATTAAATATTTCTATAAATTAACCTTTAACTCAAAATTAATCACTTAACAAATATCCCACATGAATTTTACCAGAACATTTGTATTTAACCAGCAACACAACTCCATTACCAAAATATGGACTACTAACTTAACAATGCTTAGTTAACAATATAACCAAATCTTTCTACACAAATCTTACCAAATCTCAATAAATCTAATGGAATGTCTAGAAAAATATAATTAAGCTATTCAGCCCTAAAATAGTCTTATAATACTTAAATAAGCATCCAGAGATTGTTGCACAGTGCTACAATTCACCATATTAATCTAGCATAAAATAACTTCTAATTTAGCCACAATAAAAACAAATTCTAAAAATATATCACAATAACTACATATAACTCATGACATTAAAATACATAAATCCTTTCCTTTAATAATAATATTTAACACTAGTATAATTACTACCCTGGTCTAATTAATATTAAAAATAAAGATAAGATACCATTTTAAATTCACAGTTGCAGCTATACTATGATATAAAGAATTTCTTTGCTAAGGCCTATTTAATATATAAAAGAAATTAGATGCACATACATTACCAGATACCAATAAGAGAATTTCAGCTTTTCTTACCAGAGATTTTCCAAAGTCATACGTTGAAGGTATTTTTGCAAACAGGGTATCACAAACACAGAGGTATTTCACTATTTTCCAACAGAGTTATTCCAAGTCAGGCCCAAAACCAAAGTGTGTTTTTGTCCTCTCTTCCCTTCTTTGCATAGTCTTTTTTGTCTGACCAGTTTCACCTTCATTTCTAAATCACCCAGTGGAATTCTCTAGGTATGCCCTTTTAGTCTGAGCTTATCTCTCATTAGCTACTGGAAATGCCATCTTTTGGCTGTATTACTGGTTTTAGCTCATTGGGGGAACAACAATAGGAATTGGAATGAGACGTACCTTAAAATATTCTGTTACATTGTTCAATTACATGGATATACTCTGTTCATATTACATGGATATATAAACAATATCTATTCAATGCACTCATAATTTCCTAGCTTTAATAAACTATATGTTCAAATACATGGACCATCTAATCTACTGAGCACATATTAACAAGTCCAAATATGGGTATATTTAGAATATATATATATATATATATATATATATATATATATATATATATATATATAAAAATAATATATGCATGTAAGAAGTATAATTTGGATTACAATTTCTTGTTGAATTCAGGCTTAATATCTAAACCAGTTTCTAGGTACAAATTAAACTAACTAGAGATGGATATCTCTGAACAGAGTTTCAAAGGATGAAGGCCTGTTTCCTCAAGAGTGGTATCTCATTGCAAATATGTACTAGACTGAAATACAACAGATTGTATCTTTGAACAGAAATTCATATGATGTCCTTATCACAATCACCACAGAGATAAAGGCTTATGGAGTCCTTGGGTGGTAACTGCATATCATTCCTGGAACTTCAAAGGATCATAAACAGCATTGTCCAACATTCAAACAGTGTACGCCCTGGAGTCCTGTCAAGTGTGTTGTCCAACATCAAAGGAGGTTAACAGCTTATGCCCTGGAAGTCCTGTCAAATGTCAATTTCTTGGACAATGGTGACACCTACAGGTAGCTGGCTACTTTTGCTGGGACGTATCAACTGGACATTTAAGCAATAACAGCTTATGCCCTGGAGTCCTGTAAAATGTAATTTCTTGGACAACGGTGACACCTACAGGTAGCTGGCTACTTTTGGCTGGGACATTTAAGCAATTATCAACTGGACATTTAAGCATTTGATTGGCTAAGACATTCTTCAAGGTGGGACTATATTTCTTTAAATATGCTGTGGAAAGAACAGACAGGTAGGAAGGACACATAACACCAACCGGTAATATACAGACTTCAGCAATCTTTGCATGCACCCACCCACAGGCATTAGTTTATAGTGTAGACAGGTTAGACGAATAGAGCCTTGGATACCAGACGCTTCTCTTACTCTTATTGTAATTTCCTAATGTTTATTAAATTTACCACATTTAAATATTATGTGTAAGTGAAATTTATTTATTTAAAAAACAGTTTGTTGTTAAAGGAAAAGCCTGACAGGTTTCAGTCATATCCCGGTATTTAGGGGGGCTTTTTCACAATGCATATTATATATATTTCCTACTATTTATATCATAATATTGTCCTGTAAGTAGCAGTCTGATGTGATTAATCATTTAGCCATATTAATAGGTAATTATATTCTTAATTATTTGCTTTTTTATATCCTGGTATTACATGCATTTTTGAGCATATCTCTATATTCCATACATACCTGCAATCAAACGGCTAGATTACGAGTTGTGCGTTAAGGTAAAAAGCAGCGGTTAACAGGTCTTAATGCTGCTTTTTTACGCCCCGCTGCTATTAACGAGTCTTGCAGGTATAGGTGTACCGCACACTTTTTTGGCCTTACCGCAAATCAATTTACGTAAATTTCAATAAAGCCTTTTTTTCTATGGGACTATAGCTCTGGTATTACGAGTTTGTCCAGGAAGGCCAAAAAGTGAGCGGTACACCCCTCTACCGCCAAGATTCTACAACGCTGTAGCATAAAACTCCTAACTAAAGTGCTACAAGTACACTAACACCCCTAAACTACCTATTAACCCCTAAACCGAGGCCCTTCCGCATCGCAAACACTATAATAAAGTTTTTAACCCCTAATCTGCCACTCCGGACATCGCCGCCACTATAATTAAACATATTAACCCCTAAACCGCCGCAACTCCCGCATCGCAAACACTAGTTAAATATTATTAACCCCTAATCTGCTGCCCCCAACATCGCCGCCACCTACATTGTACTTATTAACCCCTAATCTTCCACTCCGGACATCGCCGCCACCTACATTATATTTATTAACCCCTAATCTGCTGCCCCCAACATCGCCGCCACCTACCTACATTTATTAACCCCTAATTGGCTGATAGAATTCTATCAGACAATCGGAATCTAAGGGACGCCATCTTTGATGACGTCACTTAAAGAAACATTCATTCAGAAGAAGCCGTCGATTAAAGAGGATGCTCCATGCTGAATGTCTTGAAGATGGAGCAAACTGCGCGTCAGAAGGATGAAGATAGAAGATGCCGTCTGGATGAAGACTTATGCCCGTCTGGAGGACCACACTTCTGCCCATCTGGAGGACCACTTCTACCGGCTTCGTTGAGGACATCTTGCCGCTTGGATGAAGACTTCTCCCGGGTAAGTCAATCTTCGGGGGTTAGTGTTAGGATTTTTGTAAGGGTGTATTGGGTGGGTTTATTTTTTAGGTTAGGGATTTGGGTAGCAATTAGAGCTAAATGCCCTTTTAAGGGCAATGCCCATCCAACTGCCCTTTTCAGGGCAATGGGGAGCTTAGTTTTTTTTTAGTTAGGCTTTTATTTGGGGGAGTTGGTTGTGTGGGTGGTGGGTTTTACTGTTTGTATTTTTTTTACAGGTAAAAGAGCTGATTTTTTGGGGGCAATGGTAGTTTAGTTTAGGCTAGGGTTTTTTTTTATTTTAGGTGGGCTTTTTTTATTTTGATAGGGCTACTTAGATTAGGTGTAATTAGTTTAAAGATCTTGTAATTTGTTTTTTTTTTTTCTGTAATTTAGTGTTTGTTTTTTTTGGTAATTTAGCTAATTTTATTTAATTTATTTAATTGTATTTAATTTAGCAAATGTATGTAATTTTATTGTAGTGTTAGGTGATATTGTAACTTAGGTTAGGTTTTATTTTACAGGTAATTTTGTATTTATTTTAGCTAGGTAGTTATTAAAATAGTTAATAACTGTTTAGTAACTATTCTACATAGTTAAAATAAATACAAACTTGCCTGTAAAATAAAAATAAACCCTAAGCTAGCTACAATGTAACTATTAGTTATATTGTAGCTAGCTTAGGGTTTATTTTACAGGTACGTATTTAGTTTTAAAATAGGAATAATTTAGGTAATGATAGTAATTTGTATTAGATTTTTTTAAAATTATATTTAAATTAGGGGGGTGTTAGGGTTAGACGTAGGTTTAGGGGTAATAACATTTAGAATAATGGCGGCAACGTTGGTGACATTGGAGGAGGGAGATTAGGGTAGGTGTCGGCGATGTTGGGGGCAGCAGTATTAGGGGGTTCATAAGTATAATGTAGGAAGGTGGCGATGGTCCGGAGCGGCAGTATTAGGGGTTTAATAAGTGTAAGATTAGCGGTGTTTAGACTCTGGGTTCAGGGTGTTAGGTCTAAACATAACTTTAGTTTCCCCGATAGGAATCAATGGGGCTGCGTTACTGAGTTTTATGCTGCTTTTTTGCAGGTGTTAGACTTTTTCTCAGCCGGCTCTCCCCATTGATGTCTATGGGGAAATTGTGCACAAGCAGATACACCCAGCTCACCGCTCATTTAAGCAGCGCTGGTATTGGAGTGCAGTATGGAGCACAATCTTGCTCTATGCTCACTTCTTGCCTTTTAACGCCTGGTTTAGGAAAACCTGTAATACCAGCGCTGCAAGGAAGGTGAACGGTGAGAAAAACTGCACACCGAACAGCTCATAAACGCAAGACTCGTAATCTTGCCGAAATTTTGTTGGAACCAATATTACCAATAGATATATACATATATTTAGCGTCATTATTATTTACTATATAATATATATAATTTTATTTGAAGTAATTCCTTAATAAGGTACAGGAATATGGTCATATATCTGTGATTTCAGTCAGGAAAGTTTATCTAGTATGCATTTATTTCAAACCTCATTTTCACACAGATTCTGAAAAACAAAAAACAAATGTAGTTTTATTCTGAAATTTTTCAAAACATTTTATATTCACCAATACAATTATTTGTTTAATTATCAGACACGTATTTAATATAGGATATTAGGCTTTTCTCTGAGACTTATATATATGGAAATACATTTTATAGAGTATATTAACCTCTATGAAACTTTACAGATACCAGTTATACTTTAATATCTCAATTTTTTATAAAAACTTATTTTTTCCCTGAGAGTATGAGGGTGATTATATTCGACTCAGCATGGGTAATTAAATATTAGAGGATAAAAGCTATGATTCCCTGAAAATCAGCTAGCTTCAAATACTGATCACTGCAGACTGTCCCTGACATTGCAGGGGGTCGTCATCTAGGTATGGAGCTTGTAGGCAATTCCTTTAATTGCATTATTTAGGTATACATCAAAGTGCAATCTGCATAGTGAGTGGGGACATTTGTCTGCTTTGAACTCTGATGTGTAATAAGCAGAGGAGGGTGGTGTCACCTAATTTCTGACATCAGACTTGCAATACAAATGAATGTACCTAGCAATGGTCAGAGCATGTCCAAGTTTAATATTTAATATAAAAATTAAATTGTTTATCTTATCATATATATATATATGTGTATTATATATATATATATATATATATATATATATATATAATCTAATGTCACTCAGCAATACCCTGACAATATATTCTGTTATATAAAAATATTAAACTTAATTATTCAGATAGAGCATGCCATTTTAAACAACTTTCCAATTTACTTCCATTAACAAAATGTGCACAGTCTTTTTATATTTAAACCTCTTTGAGTCACCAGCTCCCACTGAGCATGTGCAAGAATAAGTGTGTATGCATTTGTGAATGGCTGATAGCTGTCACATGATACGTGTATGCATTTGTGATTGGCTGATGCTTTCACATGGTACAGGGGGAGTAGAAAAAGACATAACTTTTAAAATTGTCAGAAAAAAAATCTACTACTCATTTGAAGTTCAGACTAAGTGCAATTGCATTGTTATCTTGCATTTGGTTGATTATGCAAATCTACTATGTGACTGGTCCTTTAACACACACTTTACCGTTGTGATCACTCAAGAAACTCAGCTCCCAATTTGATCGACACCATAATGTTTTATTAGAGCAAAATGTAGAATTATTTGTAAAATTTGCACTTCACCATTTTGTGAAATGTTATTCTGACTGTGAAAAAATCATTTTGAGGAATAAAGAGAGGTAAAATACACTGTCAGCCATTGATGTTATCCCTGCAACTGAAAGTAATTGAAAATCACTTTAATAAATGTATACTGTGTCTTAGAATGTTTGGGAATGGCAACACCAATGGCTATAAGAGCTAATGTAACTATTTGAACAATGGCCCTAACAATGACCCAGTCCCTTACAGAATAGGATGACCCTTAAACTCCTTCAGGTTTTAAAATTTACTTTTGGCAGGTGACTAAAATTAGGTACTATTGGTTTTTGACATAAAGAAAATCACAATTGGCTTCAATGAAGCCCTGTTCAAGTCCATCATCTAAGAGTTGAAATAGTTCTTAATTGTCTACAGGCCGACCCAGTACTAATGTGTGGACACCTAAACAAAAGAAGGTAGGTTTTCTAAAACTAGGAGTTAGAGAGGCAAATCAGGTGGCAATACAAGAAGATCAAGTGATTATATTGTCCTAAATCTTGAAGGACTTCCTAAATTATTGGGTAATTTGAAATGAATGGCTATCTATGAATAGATAGCAATTTAGCATGTACTGTTTATATTTAAAGAACTGTTATGCCTTCAAATCAATGAAACATTGGATGTCTCTACATAATGGTGGACCCACCAATTGTAAGTTACATATATGAATGTTTTATATGAAATGCACTGATTGTGACACCTAGACCTTCAAGTGCTTTTGGTTTTGAGAAAGGTTTATTTGATTATCAAAGACATTAGAAAACAGTATACAATGATCAGGAATTGTCATCTGTAAGATGTTAAAATGTATATAGAAGGGGGCGGAGCTAGCCATCGAGGAGACAAAACGTGTGTAACAGGAGCTACTCAAATAGTTTCCATAATTTTGTTTGCTAGCCAAAGTAAATTTCAACATATATATAAAGTCCCAGCAAGAAACCTATCTGAAAATGTTTGAGACTATCTTTTGACATATCTGGTGAGACATAACCTCCAACCTACAGTCTTTAATGTGGCCACGAGGGTGGCGGTACGACATTCATCTTATCAAGGCTGTAGTTATCTGTTTGAATTACTTGACAGACTTTGAGAACTGTGGTGCTGGTCCACAGGGAAACTAGAAGAAATCTAAAGTATTTACCAACATTAAAGTTCTCACTTATCCGATAGACCTCATGGAAGGTGTTTACCAACTGGGGCGAGTTTTAAGAGGAAGCAGGCCGTAAGGGCTGCAAACAGATTGCTGTCTGAGACATTGCAACCTTTGATGGATCATCTTAACAACCTTGAAATGGCAGCTCCTAGAGGTGTGTGGAACTGTGTTCAGGGATAAAGAAAATTTGAAACATAACTTAGAGCAACCGAAAGCAGTGCACTGCAACTAATCACTTGTGGTGTAGTGAAAGATAACGGCAGCGTGGGGTGATATCTCCTGATTACCGGAACCACGCAGTGGCTACACTTACCCAGGTCAGATTGCTGGCCATAAAAGCTTGCAGATCTCTTTTTCACAACCCTAAAAGCTTGCAGATCTCTTTTTCACACCCTAGAAGACTACTGCAACTTACAAACCAGAGCTGCACTTACAAACCAGAGCTGCACAATGCGGGACTCATTGCTTTATATTAAAAGGTATTATGCTTATTTTTTAGACCCTCTTATGAATACCCAATGCCATAATGGTCCTAAGTTCCGTTATGGGTTATGGGTAGCTCTCTGTGGAGTACAGGATGTGAGGCAACGACAGGAGGCAAAGGATCTAATATGCCTGCAGATAATGATTAGGAAGATAAAAGTTATGTGGTTATTCGATGTTAGTCTATAATTATGTTTAAGTTTTTTACAAGATTATGGGACAGCAGTCATTCATTTATATATACAGTCTCCTCTTATTAGCTACGTTATTTCTGGAAAATGTGGTTTCGTTGCGACTGTCTGTTTCAACATTATCGCCTAGATTTAGAGTTATGCGGTAGCCGTCAAAAGCAGCGTTAAGGGGTCCTAACGCTGCTTTTGGCCGCCCGCTGGTATTTAGAGTCAGGCAGGAAAGGGTCTAATGCTCACTTTCAAGCCGCAACTTTTTTCCATACCGCAGATCCCCTTACGCCAATTGGGTATCCTATCTTTTCAATGAGATCTTCCTAACCGCCGAGGGTATTAGAGTCTGGCTGAAGTGAGCAGTAGACCCTCTACCGACAAGACTCCAGCCGCAGAAAAAAGTCAGTAGTTAAGAGCTTTCTGGGCTAACGCCGGTTTATAAAGCTCTTAACTACTGTGCTCTAAAGTACACTAACACCCATAACTACCTATGTACCCCTAAACCGAGGTCCCCCCACATCGCCGCCACTATAATAAATATTTTTAACCCCTAATCTGCTGACTGCACACCGCCGCCACCTACATTATCCCTATGAACCCCTAATCTGCTGCCCCTAACATCGCCGACACCTACATAATATTTATTAACCCCTAATCTGCCCCCCCAATGTCGCTGCTACCTTACCTACACTTATTAACCCCCTAATCTGCCGACCGGACCCTCGCCGCTACTCTAATAAATGTATTAACCCCTAAACCGTTGCACTGCCCGCCCCTCGCAAAACCCTATAATAAATTGTATTAACACCCTAATCTGCCCTCCCTAACATCGCTGCCACCTAACTTCAAGTATTAACCCCTAATCTGCCGACCGGACCTCGCCGCTACTATAATAAATGTATTAACCCCTAAAGCTAAGTCTAACCCTAACACCCCCCATAAATTAAATATAATTTTAATCTAACGAAATAAATTAAACATTATTAACTAAAGTATTCCTATTTAAGCTAAATACTTACCCTGTAAAATAAACCCTAATATAGCTACACTATAACGAATAATTATATTGTAGCTATTTTAGGATTTATATTTATTTACAGGCAAACTTTGTATTTAATTTTAACTAGGTACAATAGCTATTAAATAGTTATTAACTATTTAATAGCTACCTAGTTAAAATAATTACAAAACTACCTGTAAAATAAAATCCTAACCTAAGTTACAATTAAACCTAAACACTACACTAGCAATAAATTAATTAAATAAATTACCTACAATTACCTACAATTAAATAAACTAACACTAAATTACAAAAAAAAACAAAAAACACTAATTTTACAGGTAAGTATTTAGCTTTAATAGGAATACTTTAGTTAATAATATTTAATTTATTTTGTTAGATTAAAATTATATTTAATTAGGGGGTGTTAGGGAGAGGGTTCAACTTAGCTTTAGGGTTAATACATTCATTATGAGTAGCGGCGAGGGTCCGGTCAGCAGATTAGTGTTAATACTTGAAGTTAGGTGGCGGCGATGTTAGTGAGGGCAGATTAGGGGTTAATATAATTTATTATAGGGTTTGCGAGGGGCGTGAGTGCACGGTTTAGGGGTTAATACATTTATTAGAGTAGTGGCGTGGTCCAGTCGGCAGATTATGGGTTAATTAGATTGTAGGTAAGGTAGCGGCGACATTGGTGGGGGCAGATTAGGGGTTAATAAATATAATATAGGTGTCGGCGATGTTAGGGACAGCAGATTAGGGTACATAGGGATTAATGTCCGGTTGCGGCGGTGTATGGAGCGCCAGACTAGGGGTTAATTGTGTAATGCAGCGTGTCAGCCGATAGCGGGGGCAGCAGATTAGGGGTTAATAAGTGTAAGGTTAGGGGTGTTTAGACTCGGGGTTCATGTTAGGTGTTAGGTTGCAGACTCACAGTAGAAACTGTTTCCCCATAGGAAACAATGGGGCTGCATTAGGAGCTGAACGCTGCTTTTTTGCAGGTGTTAGGTTTTTTTCCAGCCCAAACCTGCCCCAATTGTTTCCTATGGGGGAATCGTGCACGAGCACGTTTTTCCAGCTAGCCGCTACCATAAGCAACGCTGGTATTGAGGGTTGAACTGGCTGTAAATTCGGCTCAACGCTCCCCTTTTTGGAGCTAATGCAGCCCCTCAGAGAACTCTCAATACCAGCGTTGTTTAGAAGCCAGTGATAGAAAAAAAGACGCGTAGCTAACGCACCCCTTCAGCCGCAAAACTCTAAATCTAGGTGCATGTGTTTTTTATGGTATATACATTTCTCTATACAACCTCATAGTCCCTGTCTGTATATACACTCCATTCTAGCGTACATTTTACCAAATCTTAGCTCTGTTCCCCCCGCCTTCTATTTCTGAACTGACGGGTAACTGTCCTTTAAGAACTTTAAAACTGAGCCATTTCACTAAATATTACCCCTATTTCCTTAACCATACCTCTACACCTTTGAGCTTACGTCATAAGCAGCAGAAAATATATCCAATTGAAATTCACCGTGGTTTTCCATGTATGTCTGTATGTTTCATTATCCAATGTTCTTATAATTTAATGATGTTTTTAACTTATGTATTTGATTGAGCTACAACAAAATACTAGCGGCTAGATTTAGAGTTTTGTCAGTAAGGACCCGAAAAGCTAACGCTGGCTTTTTCTGGCCGCACCATAAAAATAACTCTGGTATTGAGGGTCCACATAAAGGCTGCGTTAGGCTCCCAAAAAAGGAGCGTAGAGCATATTTAACGCAACTTCAACTCTTGCTTACGCAAGCGGCCAGCCTCAAAAACGTGCTCGTGCACGATTCCCCCATAGGAAACAATGGGGCTGTTTGAGCTGAAAAAAAAACTACTAACACCTGCAAAAAAGCCGCGTTCAGCTCCTAACGCAGCACCATTGTTTCCTATGGGGAAAACACTTCCTACGTCTGCCACCTAACACTCTAACATGTACCCCGAGTCTAAACACCCCTAACCTTACACTTATTACCCATAATCTGCTGCCACCCGCTATCGCTGACCACTGCATATTATTATTAACCCTAATCTGCCGCTTCGTAAACCGCCGCTACTTACATTATCCCTATGTACCCCTAATCTGCTGCCCTAACATCGCCGACCCCTATATTATATTATTAACCCCTAATCTGCCCCCCACAACGTCGCTTCCACCTGCCTACACTTATTAACCCCTAATCTGCCGAGCGGACCGCACCGATATTATTATAAAGTTATTAACCCCTAAATCCGCCTCAACTAACCCTATAATAAATAGTATTAACCCCTAATCTGCCCTCCCTAACATCGCCGACACCTAACTTAAATTATTAACCCCTAATCTGCCGACTTGAACTCACCGCTATTCTAATAAATGTATTAACCCCTAAAGCTAAGTCTAACCCTAACACTAACACCCCCCTAAATTAAATATAATTTTAATCTAACGAAATTAATTAAACTCTTATTAAATAAATTATTCCTATTTAAAGCTAAATACTTACCTGTAAAATAAATCCTAATATAGCTACAATACAAATTATAATTATATTATAGCTATTTTAGGATTAATATTTATTTTACAGGTAAATTTGTATTTATTTTAACCAGGTACAACAGCTATTAAATAGTTAAGAACTATTTAATAGCTAAAATAGTTAAAATAATTACAAATTTACCTGTAAAATAAATCCTAACCTAAGTTACAATTAAACCTAACACTACACTATCAATAAATTAATTAAATAAAATATCTACAATTACCTACAATTAAACCTAACACTACACTATCAATAAATTAATTAAATACAATACCTACAAATAACTACAATGAAATAAACTAACTAAAGTACAAAAAATAAAAAAGAACTAAGTTACAAAAAATAAAAAAATATTTACAAACATAAGAAAAATATTACAACAATTTTAAACTAATTACACCTACTCTAAGCCCCCTAATAAAATAACAAAGCCCCCCAAAATAAAAAAATGCCCTACCCTATTCTAGATTACTAAGTTCAAAGCTCTTTTACCTTACCAGCCCTGAACAGGATGATGGATGTCTAGCCCCCTCTTGGGTTGGTTGAAGATATCGGAGCCAGGACGGATCGGTGTGATACCCGGTGAGGTGAAGACAAGGTAGGAAGATCTTCAGGGGCTTAGTGTTAGGTTTATTTAAGGGGGGTTTGGGTTAGATTAGGGGTGTGTGGGTGGTGGGTTGTAATGTTGGGGGGTATTGTATTCTTTTTTTACAGGTAAAAGAGCTGATTACTTTGGGGCAATGCCCCGCAAAGGGCCCTGTTCAGGGCTGGTAAGGTAAAAGAGCTTTGAACTTTAGTAATTTAGAATAGGGTAGGGCATTTTTTATTTTGGGGGGCTTTGTTTTTTTATTAGGGGGCTTAGAGTAGGTGTAATTAGTTTAAAATTGTTGTAAGATTTTTCTTATGTTTGTAAATATTTTTTTATTTTTTGTAACTTAGTTCTTTTTTATTTTTTGTACTTTAGTTAGTTTATTTCATTGTAGTTAATTTTAGGTATTGTATTTTAATTAATGTATTGATAGTGTAGTGTTAGGTTTAATTGTAGGTAATTGTAGGTATTTTATTTAATTAATTTAATGATAGTATAGTGTAGGTTTAATTGTAACATAGGTTAGGATTTATTTTACAGGTAATTTTGTAATTATTTTAACTATTTTAGCTATTAAATAGTTCTTAACTATTTAATAGCTATTGTACCTGGTTAAATAAATACAAAGTTACCTGTAAATAAATATTAATCCTAAAATAGCTATAATATAATTATAATTTATATTGTAGCTATATTAGGATTTATTTTACAGGTAAGTATTTAGCTTTAAATAGGAATAATTTATTTAATAAGAGTTAATTTATTTCGTTAGATTTAAATTATATTTAAGTTAGGGGGGTGTTACTGTTAGGGTTAGACTTAGCTTTAGGGGTAATACATTTATTAGAATAGCGGTGAGCTCCAGTCGGCAGATTAGGGGTTATTGTTTGAAGTTAGGTGTCGGCGATGTTAGGGAGGGCAGATTAGGGGTTAATACTATTTATTATAGGGTTAGTGAGGCGGATTAGGGGTTAATAACTTTATTATGATAGCGGTGCGGTCCGCTCGGCAGATTAGGGGTTAATAAGTGTAGGCAGTGGAGGCGACGTTGTGGGGGGCAGATTAGGGGTTAATAAATATAATATAGGGGTCGGCGGTGTTAGGGGCAGCAGATTAGGGGTACATAGCTATAATGTAGGTGGCGGCGGCGTGCGGACGGCGATTAGGGGTTAATTATTGTAGGTAGCTGGCGGCGGACGTTGTGGGGGGCAGGTTAGAGGTTAATAAATATAATATAGGGGTCGGCGGTGTTAGGGGCAGCAGATTAGGGGTACATAAGTATAACGTAGGTGGCGGTCGGCAGATTAGGGGTTAAAAAAATTTAATCGAGTGGCGGCGATGTGGGGGGACCTCGGTTTAGGGGTACATAGGTAGTTTATGGGTGTTAGTGTACTTTAGAGCACAGTAGTTAAGAGCTTTATGAACCGGCGTTAGCCCAGAAAGCTCTTAACTACTGACTTTTTTTCTGCGGCTGGAGTTTTGTCGTTAGAGTTCTAACGCTCACTTCAGACACGACTCTAAATACCAGAGTTAGAAAAATCCCATTGAAAAGATAGGATACGCAATTGACGTAAGGGGATCTGCGGTATGGAAATAGTCGCGGCTGAAAAGTGAGCGTTAGACCCTTTTTTGAGTGACTCCAAATACCGGAGGTAGCCTTAAAACCAGCGTTAGGAGCCTCTAACGCTGGTTTTCACGGCTACCGCCAAACTCCAAATCTAGGCCTAAGAGTCTAATATGTAATTAGGTTCAATACCATTAAGGTCCATACTATACATGCCCTCATTGGATATATTACGGAATCCCATCTATAATGTGACATACCATCTGTGTTTGCTAATTGTTTTGATACAACAAAAAGTATCTATGCAAATATTTTAATAACTGTTGACAATCTGTATACAACTGTATTGGATAATTATCTGTTTATTGGCGGACATTTTGTATACATTCATGTTCGATGAATGCATACATAGATTACTGTCTATGCAAAAAAAAAAAATGTAAATAAAATATTATGGTACAAAAAAAAAAAAAAAAGTATATAGAATTCTCAGTAGTACAGTTGTATGATGGTTCCCAAATAAACAATGATATAGAATATACTTAAATTACCCTAGGAATCAATATAAGTGTAAGTCTTTTAAAAAACAGTGACTAATCATACTTCATCCAGGAATTGGTAATTAACTAAGGAGGCCAGGTAAATATTATATTATTGAGGTTCTGTGGATGTTATTAAGTATTCATTATAGGATTAAATATCCCTCTGTTATATATACCTCAGTATTCCCCTAAGGACATAATCCATGCAGTTTAAAAAACATACGGCTAGATTACGAGGTTTTGCGGTATAGGTGAAAAAGCAGCGTTAAACGCTCTTTTTCACTACCGCTGGTATTACGAGTCTTGCAGGTTTCGCTGCACCGCACACTTTTTTGGCCGTAACGTAACTACTGCAGCTTTCAAAAAGTCCTTTTTCAATGGGACTTCCTTTGTGCTGGTATTACGAGTTTGCCTGGGAGGCCAAAAAGTGAGCGGGTTACAGCATAAAACTACAGGATCCATAAAGTAAACTGAAAGTCAGTTGTTATGGGATTTATGCTACAACGCCGTAACATAAACTCATAACTAAAGTGCTAAAAAGTACACTAACACCCATAAACTACCTATTAACCCCAAAAACGAGGCCCTCCCGCATCACAAACACTAAAATAACATTATTAACCCCTAATATCCCGCTCCGGACATTGCCACCAGTAGAATAAACATATTAACCCCTAAACTGCCTTACTCCCGCATCGCAAACACTACTTAAATATTATTAACCCCTAATCTGCTGGTCCCTAACATTGCCGCAACCTACATTACTGTTATTAACCCCTAATCTGCCACCCTCAATGACGACGCCACTATACTAAAGTTTATAAACCCTTAAACCTAACCCTAAGTCTAACCCTAACACCCCCTACTTTAATATAATTAAAATAAATCTAATAAAAAATTCCTATCATTAACTAAATAATTCCTATTTAAAACTAAATACTTACCTGTAAAATAAATCCTAAGCTAGCTACACTATAACTAATAGTTACATTGTAGCCTAGCTTAGGGTTTATTTATTTTTTATTTTTTTTGAAAAACAAGCTTTATTGTTGACAAAATATGACAACATAAGACATATTACAATATTGCTAACATCAGTACACAAAGAAAGGCTTAAATTAGTCAGCTTAATCTAATGTACCTATAAGTCTCTGCTTTCAACTTAGCTCAGAATCTGGGAATCCCGTTGTCCTCTCTTCATAGGTAAAGTACAACTGCTCTATTAGTTTGAGCTTGTTTCAAGAAGTTAAAATTCTCATTGCTTTTTATAGTTATTATCGTCAGATAGTATATTTCTTAGAAGCATAAGATCAGGTTAATAATTACAGTATAGATTTAAATGCTCAGCCTACTTACTTCATACTGCTGAGGTGTTTCTACTCCCTGATGTTTCCACCCATACGGATGTAAAGATAAGGAAACTGATTAAAAACAAAGGATAAGAAGGGGAAAAGGAGGAAAGATAGGAAGATGGGAGAGAGAGAAAAAAAAAAACCCTACCCACGCAAGCAACCCCCCCCCCCTTCAGCTCAGCACACAGATAAGTCTTTCGTTTGGGCCAGAGTAAATATCAAAGTAGAGTCCTCTCCCTTCCAAGTCAGAGTCATCATTTCGTGTGTGGCTAACTTGCCTATTTTCAAGTAATGATACCCTTTCTAGTCTGAGCAGATCATCAACTTTAGATTTCCATTCCTGAGCGCTCGGGACTTGTGGTTTCTTCCAGTCCATCGGGATAAGCCCCTTTGCTCCATTAGCATTAATAAAAATAGCAGATATTTATCTTTCCAATAATCTTAGGTAAGTCATGGTATATCAAATATGTTGGTTTTGGGGGGACAATGATCTTGAGAATTCTACTCCATCTCTCCCAACACCTCCTCCCAGAAGGGCCGTATATACGGGCAATTCCACCAAATATGCAGAAGGGTACCCTCCCCCTCCGCAGTCTCTCCAGCACTCCCCATTTGTATGTGGGTACATTTTTTGTAGTCGATGGGGTGTCAGATACCATCTACTCAAACACTTATAATGCGTCTCCTGAATTTTCATTGAGATTGAAGCTTTTTTTGCCCTACCAAAGATCTTAATCCAATCCTTAATCACTATCTCCTGTCAAAGAGACGCGTATGACAGCAAAGCTGAACCTCCCTTAGTCATTAGGAGTTTGTATAACTGTGATATCAGGTGAGTCGTTGCTTGTGACATTGTGCAAAGCACCTCGAAAAGTGTTTCTACGTCTCACAAGCATGGGCTTGTCCTTATGAGTGTTGAAAAAATGCATGATCTGGGCAGTTCTATACCAAGAAGCAAAGATACCCGGATCCCAATCGGCTAAATCTGCCTGAGTTTGATTTTATCCCCTTGTAGAATGTTGGATACGGAGGGTCTCAGCTAGGGAATAATGCTCCCCGGGACATGTGGTCTGTACTCCATACCCAAATCCAGATTCTCCCGGGATGGGAGTGTTTGGTGACGAAAGAGTGGAGACATATGAATCCTCCTTGACTAAAATTATTCCAACTCTTAAAGACTTCTGCTATCATGGGGATATTGCGAGATGATTGTTGGGCGATTTTTTTGTGGAGATCCAGGCCATTGTCCCCACATTACCCCTCTGGATAATCTCATTATCGATTTGTATCCATGCTTTATACGCGTGTTCCGACTCCACTCCAGCAGTCTCTGAAGAGATATAGCTTTCTGAAATTCCCCCAAAAGAGGGACACCTAGTCCTTCCCTATCTCTGGGCATGTAAATGGTATGTTTTCTAATTCTAGGCCTTATCCCATTCCATATGTAAGCCTCAATGGCTGACTGGATCTGCTGTATATATTGTGTGAATCGGTGCCAGCGGGATCGTCTGCATCACATACAGTATTCACAGGAGTACATTCATCTTAATGATCCCTACTCGACCCATCCATGAGATGTTTTTTTTTTTCCAATCAGAGAGGTCCTTATAATATCATCTCTAATGCTTTTTGTAGTTAATGTCAGAGATCTCTGTTATATTGGGTGAAAGTCTAATCCCAAGTATTTTATATGGTGGGAAGCTATTTTAATCGGGCAGTTAGAACTAAGGGAATTGAACAGGTCCTGATGATTCAGTGATATTCAGAATCTCAGATTTCAGTGGATTGAGAAGAAAGTTTGAAACTTTACAGAATAGAGAAAAACTCCAAGAGGGCCTCCGTTAAGGAATTAGCTGAGTCTGAGATAGTCAATAAAATATCATCAGTATACATAGAGAGTTTGTGTTCAGTGTTTCCAATGGAAAAGGCCCTTAATCCATGGGTTAGCCCTAATTTTGCTCGCCAGGACCTCAATGGTAAGGGCAAATAATAGTGGTGAGAGGGGGCACCCCTGTCTAGTCCCGTTTTTTATATGAAAGGTGTTTGAGATTGTTCCATTAACTCTTACCCTCGCATTTGGCGATGAATAAAGGGAAATGGCTCAATTTATAAAACCGTCCCGAAGCCAAATTTCTCAAGCGTTTGCCGCATGAATGACCAACTGACCGGTCAAATTTCTTTTTTTGGCATCAGTTGTGACTAGGGAGAGTGGCCATTTTATTTATCTGGGCATAAGTAATCATTTGCAAGATTTTCAAGGTATTATCTCTGGCCTCTCGTGCCGGCACAAAACCCACCTGGTCGGTGGATACCAAGCTTGGGAGTACCGGTTCAAACGATTGGCCATGACCTTAGCAAGGATTTTCACATCCAAATTCAACAATGATATGGGCCTGAAATTTTCAGGTTTATCTTATGGCTTCCCAGGCTTAGGGATAACCGTTATATACGCCTCTAGCATAGAGCTTGGTAAGTTGGGGCTTTGCGATAGGGAATTAAATATAGTTGCTATTTCAGGTGCTAAGATGTATACATAGACCTTGTAATACTTAAGTCCATAGCCATCTGGCCCAGGGCTTTTCCCTGATGGGGAGATCTTTGATTGCTTTTTTGATTTCCTCTATTGAGATAGGGGAGTCAAGTGCTTCTGCCTCCTCCTCTGTGAGCCTTGACAGATCAATGCCACTAAGATATTCCTGCACTTCCTCATCTACTTGCAATGGGTGGAATACAATTTTCTCCACTCTGATTGGTTTGTTGTAGATTGTATAGGGACTCATAATATACCCTAAAGATTTCTGCTATTGCCTCCCCATCCGCTCTAGCCACTCCCCACTTTAAACTTATCCTCATCAGAAGGATGAGTTTTGTGAAGCTGTTCTGCATCCTCCACCCTGTTCAAAAGAGTCCTATAGCGCTCCCTGCGTATGCCTATTCAATCTCGTCTTTCGGCTGATCAGGAGGCCCCTGATAGTGCACTTATGAGCTTCCCAGATAGTGGAGTTCTCAATGCGTTCATTTGCATTAAGGTGAAAGAATTCAACCAGTAACCTCGGACCTCAGCACTGAACATCTGATCATCTAAAAGTGTGTCATCGAGTTTCCACACGTAGGATGTGATCGGAACACTGGGCCATTGGATTGAGCAACTAACTGGGGCATGATCAGACCACGTAATTGCATGTATATTACTGCTTTTGGTGATTATAAGGCCTGTAGAGTCAGTGAATAAATAATCAATCCTGGAATATTTTCTGTGTGGATGCGAGTAGAAGGTGTAATTTTTAAGTGATGTGTGCGTCAAATATCGTGAATGGCCAATTCAGTCAACGGTGTTGACAAGTGTCTCAGGATTTTGTGGGGGAGTGCTAGAAACACCATTGGATGTATCAAGAGAGGGATCCAAGGGCGCGTTGAAATCACCCCCCAGTATAGTACTCCAGCCCGCCATCTCAAGTATTTTACGGAAGACCCCTAGAAGGAAAAGGTGCTGGGATCGATTGGGACAGTAAACATTGGCAAAGGTGATGGGTCTACCAAATAGAGAGCCTGTGATCACTATGAATCTGCCCTCTGGATCTTTGTACATCTGCTGAAGTTGTAATGGCAGTCTTGCACTGAGGATAACTCCACCCCGTTTTTTTGTGTGGGACCAGAGGCCAAAGTAGGCATTAGGGTATTGGTGACTAAACCACTTTGGCTCGTTCGCTGCAGAGAAATGGGTCTCTTGTAATATGTTATATCCCCCCATTATTTGTAAATCTCTGAGAACTATGGAGAGTTTATTAGGATTATTGAAACCCTTCACATTGACTGTCAAGAACTCAACAGAGCGAGATTTATGTTGATTCCGCTTATTTGCCATGTTTTCGTAGGTGCCCCGGGGGAGAGGTTACGGGGCAGAGAGAGAAAAGAAAAAAGAAAAAAAAGGGGGGGGGAAGGGAGAAGAATACATCAAAGGGAAAAGGGGATCTTGTCAAGTATGACAATTAGAATTGAAAAATATTACTGTTTACTGCATTTGAATCCAAATATTACTTGCAATAAATACAGTCAGTAATGTAAGCTTTAAATAGACTTTAACAACTACCTAGAACAATTCAGGGGGTAGTTGTCCCTGTGTTTGTGATATATAAACATTTAAACAATTTCTTAAGTAAATCAGTACATTCCATAACTTATTAACTTCATAACAATATAATTCCCTAATAACAAAAATGCCAGTGTATCTGTGGTATAAATTGTTTTTCGTGTGTGTACTATAGCAAGATGTCTCCTCCATCTACACTAGAAGTATTGGGGACTTCTTTGTAAAATCAATTTACCCTCTATAGTATAAAATACCCAAATCTAGGCCCAGTGCAGAAGCACGTCAACAGGTGGGAGTGCCACTTTTCATTAAGGTGTTAATCAGTGAAAAAGTGGTAAAATGAGGGTCTAATACTCTAGACACTACAGTCCTCTCCACACAACAAGGAGAGGGGGATTGGCTTATCTTGTAGGTTATATGAGCTCTGGACTAAATTGTTTTGTTAATTCGCACATTGAATATGTATTCATTTGTGTTACAACCCAGTGGCCCTCCCGGGACTACTACTTACATTCCCAAGTGTACGCCCATGTTAAATATACCCTATGAGGTGCTTATCCCTTGTCTAAGAACCCAGGCTCAGACTACAATATAATGAATACTAGTTAAGTAAATCAGTACATTCCATAACGTATTAACTTCATAACAATATAAATTCCCTAATAACAAAAATGCCAGTGTATCTGTGGTATAAATTGTTTTAGTGTGTGTATTATAGCAAGATGTCTCCTCCATCTACACTAGAAGTATTGGGGACTTCTTTGTAAAATCAATTTACCCTCTATAGTATAAAAATAACCAAATCTAGGGCCCAGTGCAGAAGCACGTCAACAGGTGGGAGCGCCACTTTTCATTAAGGTGTTATTCAGTGAAAAAGTGGTAAAATAAGGGTCTAATACTCTAGACACTACAGTCCTCTCCCACACAACAAGGAGAGGGGGATTGGCTTATCTTGTAGGTTATATGAGCTCTGGACTAAATTGTTTTGTTCTCTCGCACATTGAATATGTATTCATTTGTGTTACAACCCAGTGGCCCTCCCGGGACTACTACTTACATTCCCAAGTGTACGCCCCATGTTAAATATACCCTATGAGGCGCTTATCCCTTGTCTAAGAACCCAGGCTCAGACTACAATATAATGAATACTAGTTCTAGTTTTTGATTTGAACTTGCTACACTAGACATGTCCACAGAACCGGTAGGTCCCAGACCCAGTAGTGTCTATGTTTATTTATACCTCATCCTACCCTATTTCTAAAAGGCAAAGGGGTAATTCGAAGTGAAGAGACTATGTGGTTTCAACATGCTATCCTTGTTTACACATAATTTAAATAATAGATATAGTTAACCACAGACAATTGACTATTAACAATCAAAAATTAACTAACAGAACAAGCAATCCTATTTTTATCAGCATACGACCTTTAAGTTCTTCCTGAATTTCCATAGTGGAGCCCTATGAGTTATATAAACAGACCCTATACTGGGCAAACTCAATGCTCTGAGTCAGGCAAATCCGTAGTCCTCAGCGTCTGAACCGGGAATCTATTGAATCTCGTCTTGACCCCCCTCCTGGAGGGTGCACAGGAGCTGTAACAGGAGCCCGCGTGGGCCTAATATTTAGGCCCTAAAGCTCGGTTGAATTTGGGAAGGTCATCTATAGTTCTGAAGACATGAGACGTGTTGTGTTTTTGTAGCTATCAGGCTGGTGGGGAAGCCCCATCTGTAAGGGATCCTCTTCTCCTTTAACACAAATCTCATGCCCCTCCTTTTCTGCAAAGTTGTCGGGCACAAGTCAGAATAAACCTGAACCTCTGTGCCTTTAAATTCCAGAGGATGTTTTGCTCTTGCAAGTTTCAGAACCTCTTCTTTGTCCCTGAAGGATAAGAATTTCATTATAATGTCCCTTGGAGGTGCTCTGCTCGGAGGCTTAGGGCAAAGGGCCCTGTGAGCTCTCTCTACCTGCACATCTGGTGCTGCTTCATCATTTTTGAGGTATCTGAAAAAATCTTGAATATAGTTCTGAAGGGCAGGAGGGTCTATTGTTTCAAGGGCCCCCCTTATTGAAGATTATTCCTCCTGCTCCTGTTCTCTAAATCTTCTATACGTTCCATTAGTGTTGTACTGTTCCTTCCTGGGCTTGAAGATGGCTGGATTGATGTTGCAGATCTGAGTTAAGGGCTTTTTGCCTTTCCTCAATTTGCATGACACTCTGGTCAATCACTGCTATGTCCCTTTTCAGTTCCCCAAACATCGTCTTGAAATCCTGCATGGCCTCTTTTATATCCTCTTTGGAGGACAGATGTCTAATATCCTCCTTTGTGAGATAACTTAAATTCTGGGCCCTTAGTTCAGGTTCAGGTGGTTGGGCCAGATTAGGTTGTATTGTTGAATCATGTATAGACTTGTTTGAGGGTAAGGCTGGGTCTGTGGGGATTAAGTAATTTTCCATAGCCGAAGTGTGCGCTCCCCTAGGAAGTTTGGTGTTTTTTTTACTTGCCATATCTTATAGCAAACTCTGGCCTAGATTTGGAGTTTGGCGTTAGCCGTGAAAACCAGCGTTAGAGGCTCCTAACGCTGGTTTTTAGGCTACCGCCGGTATTTGGAGTCAGTGATTAAAGGGTCTAACGCTCACTTTTCAGCCGCCACTTTTCCATACCGCAGATCCCCTTACGTCAATTGCGTATCCTATCTTTTCAATTGGATCTTTCTAACGCTGGTATTTAGAGTCGTTTCTGAAGTGAGCGTTAGAGCTCTAACGACAAAACTCCAGCCGCCGGAAAATAGCAGGAGTTAAGAGCTTTCTGGGCTAACGCCGGTTCATAAAGCTCTTAACTACTGTACCCTAAAGTACACTAACACCCATAAACTACCTATGTACCCCTAAACCGAGTTCCCCCCTCATCGCCGCCACTCGATTTAAATTTTTTAACCCCTAATCTGCCGACCGCCACCTACGTTATACTTATGTACCCCTAATCTGCTGCCCCTAACACCGCCGACCCCTATATTATATTTATTAACCCCTAATCTGCCCCCCTCAACGTCGCCGACACCTGCCTACACTTATTAACCCCTAATCTGCCGAGCGGACCTGAGCGCTACTATAATAAATATATTAACCCCTAATCCTCCTCACTAACCCTATAATAAATAGTATTAACCCCTAATCTGCCCTCCCTAACATCGTCGACACCTAACTTCAATTATTAACCCCTAATCTGACGACCGGAGCTCACCGCTACTATAATAAATGGATTAACCCCTAAAGCTAAGTCTAACCCTAACACTAACACCCCCCTAAATTAAATATAATTTAAATCTAACAAAATAAATTAACTCTTATTAAATAAATTATTCCTATTTAAAGCTAAATACTTACCTGTAAAATACATCCTAATATAGCTACAATATAAATTATAATTACATAGTAGCTATTTTAGGATTTATATTTATTTTACAGGCAACTTGGTAATTATTTTAACCAGGTATAATAGCTATTTAATAGTTACCTAGTTAAAATAATAACAAATTTACCTGTAAAATAAATCCTAACCTAAGATATAATTAAACCTAACACTACCCTATCAATAAATTATTTAAATAAACTACCTACAATTACCTACAATTAACCTAACACTACACTATCAATAAATTAATTAAACACAATTCCTACAAATAAATACAATTAAATAAACTAGCTAAAGTACAAAAAATAAAAAAGAACTAAGTTACAAAAAATAAAAAAATATTTACAAACATAAGAAAAATATTACAACAATTTTAAACTAATTACACCTACTCTAAGCCCCCTAATAAAATAACAAAGCCCCCCAAAATAAAAAATTCCCTACCCTATTCTAAATTAAAAAAGGTAAAAGCTCTTTTACCTTACCAGCCCTGAACAGGGCCCTTTGCGGGGCATGCCCCAAGAATTTCAGCTCTTTTGCCTGGAAAAAAAAACATACAATACCCCCCCCCAACATTACAACCCACCACCCACATACCCCTAATCTAACCCAAACCCCCCTTAAATAAACCTAACACTAAGCCCCTGAAGATCTTCCTACCTTGTCTTCACCATCCAGGTTCACCGATCCGTCCTGAAGAGTTCCTCCGATGTCCTGATCCAAGCACAAGCGAGGGGGCTGAAGAGGTCCATGATCCAGTCAAAGTCTTCATCCAAGCGGGGCAGAAGAGGATCTTCCATCCGATTGAAGTCTTCATCCAGGCGGCATCTTCTATCTTCTTCTATCCGGAGCGAAGCGGCAGGATCCTGAAGACCTCCAGCGCGGAACATCCATCCGGCCCGACGACTGAACGACGAATGACTGTTCCTTGAAGGGACGTCATCCAAGATGGCGTCCCTCGAATTCCGATTGGCTGATAGGATTCTATCAGCCAATCGGAATTAAGGTAGGAATTTTCTGATTGGCTGATGGAATCAGCCAATCAGAATCAAGTTCAATCCGATTGGCTGATCCAATCAGCCTATCAGATTGAGCTCGCATTCTATTGGCTGATCGGAACATCCAATAGAATGCGAGCTCAATCTGATTGGCTGATTGGATCAGCCAATCGGATTGAACTTGATTCTGATTGGCTGATTCCATCAGCCAATCAGAAAATTCCTACCTTAATTCCGATTGGCTGATAGAATCCTATCAGCCAATCGGAATTCGAGGGACGCCATCTTGGATGATGTCCCTTAAAGGAACAGTCATTCGTCGTTCAGTCGTCGGGCCGGATGGATGTTCCGCGCTGGAGGTCTTCAGGATCCTGCCGCTTCGCTCCGGATAGAAGACCATAGAAGATGCCGCCTGAATGAAGACTTCAATCGGATGGAAGATCCTCTTCTGCCCCGCTTGGATGAAGACTTTGACCGGATCATGGACCTCTTCAGCCCCCCGCTTGGGCTTGGATCAGGACATCGGAGGAGCTCTTCAGGACGGATCAGTGAACCTGGATGGTGAAGACAAGGTAGGAAGATCTTCAGGGGCTTAGTGTTAGGTTTATTTAAGGGGGGTTTGGGTTAGATTAGGGGTATGTGGGTGATGGGTTGTAATGTGGGGGGGGGGTATTGTATGTTTTTTTTTACAGGCAAAAGAGCTGAAATTCTTGGGGCATGCCCCGCAAAGGGCCCTGTTCAGGGCTGGTAAGGTAAAAGAGCTTTTACCTTTTTTAATTTAGAATAGGGTAGGGAATTTTTTATTTTGGGGGGCTTTGTTATTTTATTAGGGGGCTTAGAGTAGGTGTAATTAGTTTAAAATTGTTGTAATATTTTTCTTATGTTTGTAAATATTTTTTTATTTTTTGTAACTTAGTTCTTTTTTATTTTTTGTACTTTAGCTAGTTTATTTAATTGTATTTATTTGTAGGAATTGTGTTTAATTAATTTATTGATAGTGTAGTGTTAGGTTAATTGTAGGTAATTGTAGGTAGTTTATTTAATTAATTTATTGATAGGGTAGTGTTAGGTTTAATTATATCTTAGGTTAGGATTTATTTTACAGGTAAATTTGTTATTATTTTAACTAGGTAACTATTAAATAGCTATTGTACCTGGTTAAAATAATTACCAATTTGCCGGTAAACTAAATATAAATCCTAAAATAGCTATAATATAATTATAATTTATATTGTAGCTATATTAGGATGTATTTTACAGGTAAGTATTTAGCTTTAAATAGGAATAATTTATTTAATAAGAGTTAATTTATTTCGTTAGATTTAAATTATATTTAATTTAAGGGGGTGTTAGTGTTAGGGTTAGACTTAGCTTTAGGGGTTAATCCATTTATTATAGTAGCGGTGAGCTCCGGTCGTCAGATTAGGGGTTAATAATTGAAGTTAGGTGTCGGCGATGTTAGGGAGGGCAGATTAGGGGTTAATACTATTTATGATAGGGTTAGTGAGGCGGATTAGGGGTTAATAACTTTATTATAGTAGCGCTCAGGTCCCGCTCGGCAGATTAGGGGTTAATAAGTGTAGGCAGGTGTCGGCGACGTTGTGGGGGGCAGATTAGGGGTTAATAAATATAATATAGGGGTCGGCGATGTTAGGGCAGCAGATTAGGGGTACATAGGGATAACGTAGGTTGCGGCGGTTTACGTAGCGCAGATTAGGGGTTAAAATAATATGCAGGGGTCAGCGATAGTGGGGGCGGCAGATTAGGGGTTAATAAGTGTAAGGTTAGGGGTGTTTAGACTCGGGGTACATGTTAGAGTGTTAGGTGCAGACGTAGGAAGTGTTTCCCCATAGGAAACAATGGGGCTGTGTTAGGAGCTGAACGCTGCTTTTTTGCAGGTGTTAGGTTTTTTTTTCAGCTCAAACAGCCCATTGTTTCCTATGGGGATATCGTGCACGAGCACGTTTTTGAGGCTGGCCGCGTCCGTTAGCAACTCTGGTATCGAGAGTTGCATTTGCGGTAAAAATGCTCTACGCTCCTTTTTTGGAGCCTAACGCAGCATTTGTTTGAACTCTCGATACCAGAGTTAAATTTATGGTGCGGCCAGAAAAAAGCCTGCGGAGCGTTAACAGCCCTTCTACCGCCAAACTCCAAATCTAGGCCTCTGTCCTCTGAGGGATATAATTCCCCCTCCAGACCTGAAGATTGTTCCCCTCTCGCTAGAGAAATCTGTCCCTTCTCTTTTTAATTCTTTGAGAAGATTTAACTACTAAGGGTTATTGAGACTGATGCAGAAGAATAGCTCACCTTGGATATTACCTCTGCACCAACTTATGTTTCGTCTTAACTCAACTCTATGGGCCACTATACTGTACACTACTGCTGCGTCAAACCATTCCAGCCCTCTGTACTGGAGTTAGGAGATCTGCCTGGAGTGAGTTTAACTGTGACCTGATGGTTTTTAAAGTCTATTACTCATTAGGCCCATGCAGCGTGGGTCCCGGTCTAGCCACGTGGGTGCGGCCCAGAGTAGTCTCGTGCGGTCTGGGATTTGCGTTATCGCGCCCCCCACAGGATGTGCGCACTCAGGGCCGAGTATGTCTCAGGAGGTCGTGGGGTAGGATACCTTAGCTTTAATATTGTTTAGAGTGCAGTCTCTATTAACAGGCAGGCCCCTCTGGTATTATATTGGGCGGTCTACGCACCTTGCTCACCACGACTTGACAGATGAGGCATCAGCTGTGTGTCCAGATGCGATCGGCTTTACAATTAGTTTGTACTTAGGTGGTTATGCCAAGTCCTTTAGTGGATGTCCATATTCTGGGAACGTGCTGATTTGTAGTGAAATAACTACAGGGACTACATAGCACTGTTACTGTGCGGCCATCTCTGATCGTGGCTAGGCTCCACCCCTGCTTAGGGTTTATTTTTATTTCACAGGCAAGTTTGTATTTATTTTAACTAGGTAGACTAGTTCGAAAATAGTTATTAACTATTTACTAGCTACCTAGCTAAAATAAATACAAATTTACCTGTAAAATAAAACCTAACCTGTCTTACACTAACACCTAACCTTACACTACAATTAAATAAATTACATTAATTATTGGCTGATTGGAACAGTCAATAGAATGCAAGCTCAATCCTATTGGCTGATTGGATCAGCCAATAGGATTTTTTCACCTTTAATTCCGATTGGCTGATTCTAATTCTATCAGCCAATCGGAATTCAAGGGAAGCCATCTTGAATGAACCTTGATTCTTCAGTCGCCGTGGAAAGAAGAGGATGCTACGCGCCGGATGTCTTGAAGACGGAGCCTCTCCACGCCGGATGGATAAAGTGAGAAGATGCCGTCTGGATGAAGACTTCTGCCGGCTTGGATGAAGACTTCGGCCCGCTTGGATGAAGACTTCTGCCAGCTTCGCTGAGGACTTCTGCCACTTCGTTGAGGATGGATGTCGGGTCTTCAAAAAATGTAAGTGGATCTTCGGGGGTTAGTGTTATCTTTTATTAAGGGTTTATTGGGTGGGTTTTATTTTTAGCTTAGGGTTTGGGCACCTTTTCAGGGCAATGGGGAGCTTAGGTTTTTAGTTAGGATTTTATTTAGGGGGTTGGTTGTGTGGGGGGTAGGTTTTACTGTTGGGGGGTTGTTTGTATTTTTTTTTACAGATAAAAATGCTGATTTCTTTGGGGCAATGCCCCACAAAAGGGCTATTGGTAGTTTAGGATAGGGTTTTTTATTTAGGGTCAGAGCTTTTTTATTTTTATAGGGCTATTATATTAGGTGTAATTAGTTTAAATATTTGATAATTTCTTTTTTATTTTTTGTAATTTAGTGTGTGTGGTTTTTTTGTAATTTAGTTAATTGGATTTAATTAATGTAATTTATTTAATTGTAGTGTAAGGTTAGGTGTTTGTGTAAGACAGGTTAGGTTTTATTTTACAGGTAAATTTGTATTTATTTTAACTAGGTAGCTAGTAAATAGTTAATAACTATTTACTAACTAGTCTACCTAGTTAAAATAAATGCAAACTTGCCTGTGAAATAAAAATAAAACCTAAGCTAGCTACAATGTAACTATTAGTTATATTGTAGCAAGCTTAGGGTTTATTTTATAGGTAAGTATTTAGTTTTAAATAGGTATTATTTAGTTAATGATAGGAAATTTTTATTAGATTTATTTTAATTATATTAAAGTAGGGGGTGTTAGGGTTAGACTTAGGGTTAGGTTTAGGGGTTTATAACTTTAGTATAGTGGTGGCGACGTTGGGGGCGGCAGATTAAGGGTTAATAAATGTAGGTAGGTGGCGGCGATGTTAGGGGCAGCAGATTAGGGGTTAATAAATATAGGTAGGTGGCAGCAATGTTAGGGGAGGCAGATTAGGGGTTAATAAGTGTAGGTAGGTGGTCGGCGATGTTAGGGGCAGCAGATTAGGGGTTAATAAGTGTACTGTAGGTGGTGGCGATGTTGGGCGGCAGATTAGGGGTTAATAAGTGTAATGTAGGTGTCGAGGATGTTGGGGGCGGCAGATTAGGGGTGTTTAGACTCGGGGTTTATATTAGGGTGTAAACATAACTTTTTCTTTCCCTATAGGAATCAATGGGGCAGCGTTATGGAGCTTTACGCTCCTTTATTGCAGGTGTTAGACTTTTTTTCAGCCGGCTCTCCCTATTGATGTCTACGGGGAAATCGTGCATGAGCACGTAAAACCAGCTCAACTTGGCGCTGGTATTGGAGTGCGGTATGGGGCTCAATTTTGCTCAACACTCACTTCTTGCCTGCTAACGCCAGGTTTATGAAAACCTGTAATAGCAGCGCTGTAGGGAGGTGAGCGGTGACAATAACTTGCAAGTTAGCACCGAGCAAAACTCGTAATCTAGCCGAATGTATCCTATAATGTCATAAAATATTCCAATTCAATGCTAGGATGAAATAATGTTCTAGGGGAGTCCAAGGAGTATTGTAGTATATATAATGCTGAGACATCAATAAATACCACCAGTGTGAACTGGATATGCAATTATGTTAAATGCTAACAGCAGCTAAATGAATCCCTATAGTAAAAAGGGGTCATATACGAGATTGGTAGCAACAGCTGTAACAAGATAGTGTGTATATATTAATTATAAATTGTATATAAAACTGGCAATATTATAAGCTCATGGTAAATTCAGCATATTCCATATACATCTGGAGTAGTAAGTCTGATATTGTAGATACTGGTGTATGTTATGCTTCTACACATATGACACGATCCTAATATCAGATCCATGCTACACTTATGACCCAGCTATTGTGAAAGTTTGGCCAATTTACTCATATCATTAGACTGATTTAGATATTATAAATATATAGCCTTACAATCATTCAGCCAATGTTGCTACAACAGTAACCATTAGCTTAATGTTGTGCTAGGTAAAAGTTACAATGATGTATACTGATCAGCGTTTATGCTGTATTTACTATAATAGCAATTAGCAGCCAATTTGCCAGCTTATCTATCATAGTTGTAACTATCTCCACTGTATGGTGTGATTAAAGGGATAGAAAACCCCAGCATTTTCTTTCATGATTTGGATAGAACATACAATTTTAAACAACTTTCCAATTTACTGCTATTATAAAATCTGATTCATTCTCTTGTTATCCTTTGCTGAAGGAACAGCATTGCACTACTGGGAGCTAGCTGAACACATGACAAAAGACAAATGTGTGCAGGCACCAATCCGCAGCCAGCTCCCACTAGTGTATGATATGTGTGTATTCGAAATCAACAAAGGATACCAAGAGAACGAAGCACATTTAAAAATAAAATTGAATTTTAAAGAGTCTTAAAATGACCTGCTCTATCTGAAGCATGCAAGTTTAAATAGTATAGAGAGTACAGAGGAAATAGGACCTTGCCTAGTTCTATTAGTTCCGCCAAATTATGTTTTCGAAACAAAAACAAGTTCAGGCTTGTTTTTTCTTTAGTGTAAGGAAGAAAATAACATGTGGCTTGAGCATATTTTAGAAATATATTTTCCATGCTCTATAATGTCATTTTGATTTTGACCATGATTTCCAATTCATCAACACAAAATGTAACATCATATTCAAATTGAGTGAACTCCATTTTTAACACGTTTTCATATTGTGTATGAAAAAAGTTTGATTTTTCCCAACATATTTTATTCAAGAACATATTTAGTGTTCTATTGAGAAAATATGATTTTGACCACATTTATTTGAGTATTATATTACATTTTTTAATATGATTTAATAATTTAGATTACAAGTGGATCACTATCGTTAGTTCTAGGAGCGTAAACTCGATCGCAATGTCAAGATATTCTTTACACTCAAATCCATATTACAAGTGGATCAATATAAAATTTACTGCAACGTCATTTGCGCAAACGCGTTAATTTACACTCCTCATATTTTCTATGGAGAGCGTAAAGTGCTAATTAGCTCTTGTATTACAAGTTGAAAGTAAATGCGATCGTGCAAGTGCAATCGCATTTACCGCTCAAACTTTGTAAGCGACTTTAAAGGTCTTGTAAAGAATTTGTCCAGATGAAACAGTTACACTAAACTACACTATTAACTCCTAAACCGCCATACCCCCACATCGCAAGAATTAACAAACTATTAACTCCTAAACCACCATCTTCCCACATAGCAAAAAACCTAAATAAACTATTAACCCCTAAACCGCCATCCCCCACATCACAAAGTACCTTAATAAACTACTAACCCCTAAACTGCCATCTCTCCACATTGCAAAATAATAAACTAACATCTAAACCCCCTAATCTAACACCCCCTAACTTAACCCAAATTAAAATACACCAAAATTTGCACAAAAAAATTCTAACTACCATAAAAAAACAAAAAAAATTACCTGTAAAATTAAATAAAAACCTAATCTTACATTTAAAAAAACTACCATTACTTAAAAAAACAACCTAACATTAACAACAACAAAAAAAACTTACATTACAAAAAATAAAAAAGTCTAAAATTACAGAAAATAAAAAAGTAATTGCCCAAAAACTTTTTATACTCCTATTGTTATACCCCCAAAAATACACCCAAAATAAAAAAGCCCTATTCTAAATCTAAACTACCAATAGCCCTTAAAAGGGCCTTTTGTAGGGCATTGCCCTAAAGCAATCAAGCTCTTTTTCAATAAAAAACATTAACCTTTCTAACATTAAACCCCCATCTCCCCAAAATCATGAAACCTAAAAAGCCCTAATCTACATAGTGCCCTGAAAAGGGCATTTGGCTGGGCATTGCCCTTAAAAGGGCATTCAGCTCTTTTGCTGCACATAAAAATATTTAAAAAATAAAATGATGGCGGTTACACTCCATCTTCATCCTGGGAGTGGTCCTTTTTCATACATCTTCATTGGTCCATCTTCTTATCTTCCTCCCTGTGGTGGCAGCGGTGAAGGTGGTCGTCATCTTGACACAAAATACAGGGAGCTCCTTTTCATGCAGTCCCCAGCCACACACTGAATTGTGAATGTGAGGTACCCTTTTTATATGGGGGTACCATTGCATTCCTATTGGCTGACTTGAATATTCAAATTCAAATCAGCCAATAGACTGAAAAGATTTTTATAGGGGTTAATAGTTTATGTTAGTTATTGCAATATGGGTGGATGGTGGTTTAGGGGTTAATAGTTTATTTAGATACCTTGCTATGTGGGAGATGAGGGTTTAGGAGTTATTAGTTTATGTTAGTCATTGCAATGTGGGGGGATTAGCACTTTAGCGAAAGCGCAAGTTAGTGCTCTAATTGTAATCTAGCCCTTAATCTTTTATTGAGTAACTTTAATTATGACCATATTTTTATATCTTGCTTTAGTTATAGCTATACTTTGCAACAACAACAAAAACATTCTTACAATTCTTCAATTATGTATATTGATTATTTTAACAAAATTTCCTAAACAATAAAAGGCTAGATTTTTAGTGGAGAGCTATTTAATGTCCCTGCTATCGCGTTAACATCACTAAATGGAGGCTCACTAAAAAGTTTTAGAAACCCGATGCTCGGTAACCAAATATTGCAACCATGTAAACTTCTCCGCATAGAAATCAATGGAGAGCAAAAACTGAAAAAAACTAACACCTATACTTACGCACTAACCCAAGAGGAGTTATAAAAATGTCACATTCCAGTGTTCTTCACATACAGAATAATGCTACTATTTATTGTAAATACATATATATTTATTTATATATATATATATATATATATATATATATATACTGTATATATATATATATATATATATATATATATACCTGTATATCTATTTATATAGATATGTATTTTACATTAGCATTATCATATATATATTAAATAATAAAAAGTACGTTATTTTCTATATGAAGAAAATAGGAATGTAAAATATGCGTAACACGCATTAGGGTTAGCAATTTAGGAGTAACATGGTCGGGTTAGCGCACATGAAAAATTTCTACCTTCGTTGCATGTTGTGGAAATATTAAAAATAAAATATTAAAATAAATATTCAAAATTATTATAAATACTGCTAAATATTCTAAATAATCCATAGAATATTAGATTATGTATAATAATAAAACAAAAATGAATTGCTTTTTTATATTTAATATTTAATAATTCAATAATGCACATTGAGGAAACAATCCTTTTTTTTTAAAAAAAAAAATCTTGATTTATAATTAGAAAGTGATACACCAAACTATATTCATATTAACATATACATTGGGTTTCCATATCTTGAAAACAAACAAAATTCACCACAAAAAAACAAAACAAAACAATACAATAAAGGTGAATCAGAAAAAAAAACAGAATTTAATTATTTTTTTACTTTAATAACCCTTCAGAATTTGTATGTGTCTATGCTTATTCATATATATATATATATATATATATATATATATATATATATATATATATATATATATATATATATATATATATATATTCTTTTCAAGCTAAATCTTCTTGGAAAGAAGAAAGAAAGAAAGAAAGAAAGAAAGAAAGAAAGAAAGAAAGAAAGAAAGAAAAAAAATTACAGTATGTAAATAAGCATGATCATATGAAAATACAAAATACAAATGTCATATTTATTGCATGAACAGCCTCCCCTCACTCTCAATGGCCCCCTTTTCCACTCCAGGTCCCTATTAGTATTTATTCTAAATGGTAAAGTTGACTAACCCACACTATTTTCTCAAATGGGTATAACATTTGTTTTTCAATGTTCTTTTCTTGATGTGAATGAACTTATCCCATTTTCTAACACATTTCCTTATTTGTCTTTCTATCACAGGTTTCTCATCATGGGCGCGATCCGATATATGGGGTAGTTTTCGGCGCAAGCGAGGGAACCCACGCCACCCGTAATTTCACCTCACACATCGGAGTATTACATATACTGCACCGTCAGGTGCTAAAGTGGCGTAAGTAGGACAAACTGGCGTTCTTCCGAAAAGTGCGCAAATACACATTTTACTTGTCGCAAGTAACTTATGCCTGTATTTTGTTCACGTAAAGTCTCAATAAAGAGTAGTTTTATGCAAATTAGGCTAGCACTCGTAAAAATCACCCGCGACTCCATCTAAAAATGCGCAACGTAATTACGCTATTCAAAAGTCATATATAAACCCATGTGCAGCCGCCATTTTCTTCAGTGTGTTTGGATGGTTCGTTGAGCTGCAGCACACTACAGTGGAGTGGAGGATTAGTCAGAGTAGAGAGAGAGGCGCAAACAGAGGAGTTAGTTAGGTCGCATTGTTGGTTGGTTAAGCTTGTACACTTACACATATTTTTACATATTGCACACGTATTGCATACATACATATACAAAATACATAACACTTTTTTTTTCTAACACCTCACACATTTTTTTCAATTTGACAGTGTGATAGGCTGAGTGCTTGGTTGTGATTGTGTGTGATTGAACTGGAAGTGAGTGTGAGTGTGTGAGTGTGTGTAGTGTGAGGATGGCAAGGAGAGGTAGGGCGGAGGGGAGGAGGGGAGAGGAGTGGCAGGGAGAGAAGTATTGTAGAGGATAGGAGAAGCAGCGGGGTCCACGTCAGGGAGTAAGTGGAGTGGGGAGAGGGAGAGCTAGAAGGGATGATGGGAGGGGAGATGCCCGAGAGCCCCAGAGACCAGGCACATCAAGGAGAGGGACAGAGGGTGCACATGGGGACAGAAGGGGGGAGGAGGGAGAGGATATGGAGGAACTCACACCAGGGACATCGCAGGGAGCAAGCCAGGTGTCCACAGAGGATGAGAGGATGAGATGTCCTAACTTCTCATTGATGAGAATGTTGCCCTAGTCCAGGCCATCATGGACAACCACAGTGCTCTCTTTGGCCAGGAGAAGGGCAAAGGTGTTGCCAGAATGCGTAAAATGGCATGGTTGGCGATAGAGGATGCCGTCAACAGTGTGGCCCCACAGAGGAGGACTGTTGAGGGCCTTAAAAAAAGGTGGAATGACTGTAAGAGGCGGGTGAAAGAGAAGATGGGGCAGGAAGCCATGCACCAGAGGGGAACAGGTGGTGGTCCACCCCTGGACACAGAATACAACACCTGGCAAGAGATGATACGCAGGTCCCTGAGTATCACAGCAGCCCATGGACTTCCAGGGGCTCGTGACTCAGGGGCTGCAACCACAGCACCTCATGCTATTGAGTAACATCCCACACACCAGTATGATATGTATTTGAGATCTAACATCCTTTAATGCCACACATTCATGTACACAGTGAGGAGCATGGTATTTGGCCTACTAACAAAAACATCTACAATTATATTTGACATTAATGTTACTTAACACAATGCAATACATGATATGAGGTGGAATAGTGCAATACTAACATGTCTCAGAGTAACACAATCCACAAGCCACATGTAGAGTTTTCAGTAAATGGACACTATTGCCATCACAATACTTTTAGCTCAGAAAGCAGGTTCTGTGCCTACATCAGGCTAAAGTAAATTGTGTGACCATAGTGTCACTTAAAGAACACATTTTTTCCATCATTGACATGTAAACATAACTATTGTATGAAAGACATACCTGTATACTGTGCAGATTAAAATTCCTCATATCACAAATCACATTGTGCGCATGCATGTCATAGAGTTTGACATGAGAATGAGTATAGGCCCTAGCATGTATCAATGTACATTGTATGCCCACATGGACATATATATGACTGTACTAATCCCTCTCATCATTTGACTCCTCCACAGAACCTCCTGTCACCAGGATGCAAACAGGCATGCTGCCACCTCCACCACCACCACCAGTCACAGGCATGCAGCCACCTCCATCACCACCACCAGTCTTCAGGCAACAACGTGAACATTATGCTCCCAGGCATGAGCAGGGTTGGATGGCTTCAGTAGAGGACCCGGAAGTGATGCCACCACCATTGACATATGACCCCTGGCCAGAGGAATATTCTTCTTTTGGCTTTGAGGGGGAGCTAAGTCAGCCACAAAGGGTCCATGTCTTTACCCGCCCCCCCCAACACAATATCAGGGCAGTCATGGATTTTACACACAAGGTATGTCACAAGAAATGCAAACTGGACAGGCTGAGTGCTCACACACTGCTCATCAATGGGACTACCAATCCACCCTGAGAGCTCCACCATCCTCTTCCCTTGGGAGAGCTCCATTATCCTCTTCCCTTGGGAGAGCTCCACTATCCTCTTTCCTTGGGAGAGCTCCACCATCCTCTTCCCTTGGGAGAGCTCCAGCATCTGCAGGTGAGCATATAGCTGGAATTACTCAAGCACCAGCAGATGCAGCTGAGGATGTCCCACCAGCAGATGCAGCTGAGGATGTCCCACCAGCACCAGCAGATGAGGATGTCCCACCAGCACCAGCAGATGCAGCTGAGGATGTCCCACCAGCACCAGCAGAATCAGCTGGACCTGCACCTCAAGCACCTAGAAGCCCTGCTGCTGAAGAGCCTGTGGATGCTCTGTATTCTCCCATGGGTGAGGAATACCTTTCACTACAGAGGAGGCTCATAACAAGCTGCGAGAGCATACAAAGAGGCCAACAGAGGTTTCACAGGAGCCAAGAGAGGTTACCCAAGCATAGCATAGAGCTGCAGAGGGACATGGCAGCATCATTAAATGGAATTGTACAAAACCAGTCGCAGATGATAATTCAGTCTGATATGCAGATGCAGATAGACAATAGATGGTGGGAACAAAATCAACTCTTGGGTGTGTTGGTTGAGCACTTTACACACCAGCAGGACATTGCCTCCAGCCTATCATCTGTGGCCAGCACACCAGCAGAAACCGAAGTATCCTCTCAAACCAGGAGAACAAGGAAATCCACTACAGCCACCTCAGCTCCCTCATACAAGAAGCCAAAAAATAAATAAATATTCTTATAGTTCACCATAAATCTTGTCCTCTGTTATTTACCATATAATTGTCATCCACATCCATGTGAGGTGTGTTTTAGTACACTAATATTGTTAAAACATATAATATGACCTGTGTGGAAATGGCAAATAAAGGTAATATTATCATGTGTATGACATATTCATGTTCTATAAAACACATCAAATAGTTGTGTATGAAGGGTACATATAGCAATATTCACTTCTAAGATGTAAATCAAGGTTTCTCACATCCAATATAAATTTCCGCATGGGTATATATATAAATAATAATGTATTTACAGAAGGTGTGAACATAAGGTATAAACATCCATTTTCATTCTTATTAATGATAGTCAATAAATCATAGTGACATAAACATAAATTAAACAAATGAGACATTTTCAGTAATTAGGGTGGTTAAGGGAAGGGGGTGGGGTGTAGTAGTTTCACTTACATGCAGTGGAAATCCTCAGTATGTAATTCTGCAAGACATGATGTATACACATGCAATGGTTGGTGAGGTACAGTCAAACATCATAATACATGTGAATATTACGGTTCACTGTACTTGTGAACAAGTAACTTACAGGTGACGTATTGACGGATGATAAGGTCCCTCACTTCATTCCCCCTCAGTGTCCCCCTGTCCACATCCTCAGGTACAGGAACCAGCTGCTGATTTTGTTCTGGTTCCATGTCCCCCAATATACGTGTGTCCACAGCAATGTTATGTAGAATACAACATGCATTGACAATGGAACACACTTTGTTGGGGTTATACTGTAAAGCTCCGCCTGTCAAATCCAGACACCTGAATCTGGTTTTGAGTAGGCCAAAGCTCCTTTCTATCACATTTCTGGTCTGCATGTGGGCCTCCTGGTACCTGAGTTGTTTCTCTGTAAGGGGGTGTACCAAGGGGGTTAACAGCCATGGTCCGCAGCCATACCCTGCATCACCTGTCATGTAACATATGTATTCTGATTATTACAGGTTCATCATGTGCTTAAAGGGACATAACATGGATTTCATTTAAAAGATATATTTTTCAAATACATTAAATTGGTGCATTGTAAACAATCTACTTTTATGCCAGGATTAGTCTAGACAAAATTCTATTTTCATGATTCAGATAGAACATTCCATTTTAAGAAAATGTCCTTTTAAGTGAAAAACTATTTATATTATACTGTCCCTTTAAAGGGACATGAAACACACATTTCTTCTTTCATGAGTTAAAAAGAACCTGCAATTTTATTCAACTTTATAATTTACTTCTATTATGTAATTTGCTCCATTCTCTTGATATCATTTGCTGACAAGAATATTTGATATGCTCATTAGCTGCTGATTGGTGGCTGCACATAGATGCCTCATATGATTGGCTCATCTATGTGCATTGCTATTTCTTAAACAAAGGATATCTAAAGAATAAATCAAATGAGATAATAGAAGTAAATTGTAATGTTATTTAACATTGTATTCTCTATCTGAAACATGAGAAAATTATTTTGTGTTTAGTGTCCCTTTAGTAGAAATATACAGATAGAATGAAGGTAGTGCATACTCACCAAGCAGCCAACCTCCCGTGAGTGTGCCAGATTAAAAAAGCTGGAATAAGGAGGTCTGGCGCAGGATGTAGGAATCATGTGCACTACCTGGAAAGCCTGCATACACATGTGTGAATTTCAGAGTGGTATCACAGACCATCTGGCAATTCAAGGAGTAAAACCCTTTCCTGTTAATATAGAGGAATGGCTCCTCATGTGGGGCCACGATACGCACATGTGTGCAATCAATTGCCCCCAGTCGATAGAAGCCTTGTTTAAGACTGTTCCATTCCTGGGGGGTATGGGGTAAATGAATATATCGCTGTGTCTGGTTATCTAGAGCAGTCAAAACCTCCCCTAGAATCCTGGAAAAGGTGGACTGCGCTAGGCCAGACCCAAGCCCCTCTGTTGACTGGAATGAGCCGGATGCCAGGAAGTGTACAACACACAACAGCTTCTGCATACCATTCAGAGCTCGGTTCCTATTCACTTGAGGGTCAATATCATCCTTCAAGACCTCATATAGGTCAATGAAGCTTGCAGAAGTCAAGCGATACTTTTCCCTGACTTCCCCTTCTGTCATCCCAAACAGGGTGGCCCTAACCCTGTGTATCCTTGCTGCCCTTGCTCTTCCCCTCTGCTGATGTCAACGTCTTATAGGCCCTGCTGGCCTATGAACAGCTGCAGCAACAACAGCAGCAGGGGCAGTACCAGGAACAGGGACAACAGCGTGAGGAGCAGGGACAGCAGCAGCAGGAGCAGGGACGTCTACAGCACCATGACCAGGGACCTCAGCAGCAACTATTTCCTCCACAACAGGGGCTTGTAGAGCTTCCAGCACCCCTTGTGCCCCACAATGCTGTCTCTGTATATATTGCAGATAATGCAGGGGAAACATGGTGGCTAATGAGGGTGTGCATTGGCAGGTGTTTTAAGGCTGCAGGTGAGAGGTTGTGCTGTTTGTGATTGGTTTGACACACTTGCAGGGGCAGGAATTCTGAATGCTTAGAAGAGGGTTAACTGTTTGAGATCTGCTGCTGATATGTATGTGATTGAGCATGCGTTTGTTAGGCCTTCAGGGAGTTATGTTGGTTTTTTAGTCAGTGCAAGGGTTCCTGCGCCTGCAATTTGTGGCAAGATAAGAATGGAGTAGATTTTCTGAATTCTGCGCACGTAAGTCCTTACGCTGTATATTGGATACCAAATTGCGCATGTTTTCTAAGTCAGTCTATGGGTAAAAAATACGAGCGAAGGCTGAAATATACGCACGTAACTTGTATGCTACACCGTATATGTGATACCAAACCCGCGCAACAAAGGTGTCACCGGCTTTTGCAGGCGACGCTGCATATCGGATGGGGTCCCAGATTGCTAAAGTATAATTTAATTAGAAACTATCAGCTAGATTACGAGTTTTGCGTTATGCGTGAAAAAGCATAGTTATGCTTCATAACGATGCTTTTTCACTAACGCCGCTATTACAAGTCTTGTCTGAATAGGTGTACCGCACACCTTTTTGGCCGTCACGCAACGTCAGTACCGCACTTTAAGAAAAGTCCTTTTTCAATGGGACTCCCATAGCGCAGGTATTACAATTTTTGCTGTGAGGCCAAAAAGTGAGCGGTACAGCCTAAAATGACAAGATTCGTACCGCCATCTAAAGTCAGTAGTTATGAGTTTTATGCTACAAAGCTGCAACATAAAACTCATAATTAAACTGTCACAAAGTGCACTAACACCATAAACTACATATTAACCCCTAAACTGAGGCCCTCCCGCATCGAAAACACTATAATAAATGTATTAACCCCTAATCTGCTGCTCCCGATATCGGCGCCACTGTAAAAAAATATTAACCCCTATTCCGCCGCTTCCCGACATCGTCGCCACTATAATAAAATTATTAACCCCATAAACCGCCGCCCTCCCGCATCGCAAACACTATTTAAATATTATCAACCCCTAATCTGCCGTCCGCCCACACCACCACTATAATAAACCTATTAACCCCTAAACCTAACCCTAACCTAACCCTAAGCATAACTCTAACGTAACCCTAAGCCTAACACCCCTAACTTAAATATAATTAAAATAAATCTAAATAAAACTTACAATTATTACCTAAATAATTCCTATATAAAAATAAATACCTGTACTTACCTATAAAATAAAACCTAAGCTAGCTACAAAATAATAGTTATAATATTGTAGCTATGTTAGGTTTTATTTTTATTTCACAAGTAAGTTTGTATTTATTTTAACTAGGTAGACTAATTAGTAAATAGTTATTAACTAACTACCTAGTTAAAATAAATACTAATTTACATGTAAAATAAAACCTAACCTGCCTTACAATAAAACCTAACATTAAAATAAAATAAAATCAATTAAATTAATCAAATACAATTATCTAAATTACCAAAAAATAAACACTAAATTACACAAAATAAAAACGAAATTATCAAAAATAAAAACTAATTACTCCTAATCTAATAGCCCTATCAAAATAAAAAGCCCACCCAAAATAAAAAAAACCTAGTCTACACTAAACTGCTAATGGCCCTTAAAAGGGCCTTTTGTTGGGCATTGCCCCAAAGAAATCAGCTCTTTTACCTGTAAAAAAAGTACAAACAACCCCCCAACAGTAAAACCCACCACCCACACAACCAAAGCCCCAAATAAAATTCTATCTAAATAAACCTAAGCTAACCATTTCCCTGAAAAGGGCATTTGGATGGGCATTGCCCTTAAAAGGGCATTTAGCTCTTTTACATTGTCCAAACTCTAAGTTAAAAATAAAACCCACCTAATAAACCCTTAAAAAAAACCTAACACTAACCCCCGACGATCCACTTACAGTTTTTGAAGACCAGACATCCATCCTCATCCAGGCGGTAGAAGTCTTCATCCAAGCGGGCAGAAGTCTTCATCGAAGCCGGCAGAAGTCTTCATCCAAGCGGGCAGAAGTCTTCATCCAGACGGCATCTTCTATCTTCATCCATCCGGCATGGAGCGGGTTCATCTTCAAGCATCCTCTTCTTCCGATGGTCAACGTAGAATGAAGTTTCCCTTTAAGGTATGTCATCCAAGATGACGTCCCTTACATTCATATTGGCCGATAGAATTCTATCAGTAAATATGAATTAAAGGGGAAAACATCCTATTGGCTGTTGCAATCAGCCAATAGGATTGAGCTTTCATCCTATTGGCTGATCCAATAAGTCAATAGGATTGAGTTCACATTCTATTGGCTGATTGGATCGGCCAATAGGATGAAAACTCAATCCTATTGGCTGATTGCAACAGCCAATAGGATTTTTCCCCTTTAATTCCTATTGGCTGATAGAATTCTATCAGCCAAACTGAATTTGAGGGACGCCATCTTGGATGACGTACCTTAAAGGGAAACCTCATTCTATGTTGACCATCGGAAGAAAAGGATTGCGCCGGATGGATGAAGATAGAAGATGCCGCCTGGATGAAGACTTCTGCCGGCTTCGATGAGGACTTTGGCCCGCTTGGATGAAGACTTCTGCCGCCTGGATGAGGATGGATGTCCGGTCTTCGAAAACTGTAAGTGGATCGTCGGGGGTTAGTGTTAGGTTTCTTAAAGGGTTTATTGGGTCGGTTTTATTTTTAGCTTAGGGTTTGGGCAGTAAAAGAGCTAAATGCCCTTTTCAGGGCAATAGTTAGCTTAGGTTTATTTAGATTTTAGGTTTTTATTTGAGGGGTTTGGTTGTGTGGGTGGTGGGTTTTACTGTTGGGGGGTTGTTTGCATTTTTTTTACAGGTAAAAGAGCTGATATTTGGGGCAATGTCCCGCAAAAGGCCCTTTTAAGGGCCATTGGCAGTTTAGTGTAGGCTAGGTTTTTTTTTTGGGGGGGGGGATTTTTTATTTTGATAGGGCCTTTTAAATTAGGTGTAATACTTTTTTATTTTTGATAATTTCGTTTTTTATTTTGTGTAATTTAGTGTTTATTTTGTTTTTAATTTAGATAATTGTATTGTCTCAATTTAATTTAATTTATTTTATTATAATGTAAGCTTTTAGTGCAAGGCAGCTTTGGTTTTATTTGACGGATAACTTTATATTTATTTTAGCTAGGTAGTTATTAAATAGTTAATAACTATTTACTAACTAGTCTACCTAGTTAAAATAAATACAAACTTACCTGTGAAATAAAAATAAAACCTATTAGTTATTTTGTAGCTAGCTTAGGTTTTTTTTTTACAGGTAAGTTTGTATTTAGTTTTAAATCGGTATCATTTAGTTAATAATTGAAAGTTTTATTAAGATTGATTTTAATAATATTTAATTTAGGGGGTGTTAGGGTTAGGGTTTCATTAGGGTTAGGGTTATGCTTAGGGTTAGGGTTATGTTAGGGTTCGGTTTAAAGGTTAATATATTTATTTAGTGTTAGTGATGTTGGAGGCCAGAGGTTTAGGGGTTAATAACTTTAGTATAGTGGCGGTGACATTGGGGGCAGCAGATTAGGGATTAATAACTGTAATGTAGGTGGTGGCAATGTTAAGGGCAGCAGATTAGGGGTTAATAAGTGTATTTAGGTGGCGGCGATATTGGGAGCGGCAGATTAGTGGTTAATAGTTTTATGTAGGTGGTGGCGATGTTAGGGGCAGCAGATTAGGGGTGTTTAGACGTGGTTTTTATGTTAGGATGTTAGGTTTAAACATAACTGTTTCTTTCCCCATAGACATCAATGGGGCTGCGTTATGGAGCTTTTGTTTCCTTGATCGCAGACGTTAGGCTTTTTTTTTTTTGCCGGCTCTACCCATTGATGTCTATGGGGAAATCGTGCACAAGCATGTCAAAGCAGCGCTTAAGAATTAAGTTCCAAGCAAGAAGAATGATAATATTAATCAAATCTATGGGACTGATTTATCATCGGTCTGTCAAACATGATCCGCTCAGCGTATCATGTCCGACAGACATCGATGAATGCCGGACATCAATCGGGCGGATTGATGTCCGCATCCTCAGAGCAGGCGGACCAGTTAAGGAGCAGTGGTCTTAGGACCGCTGCTTCATAACTGCTGTTTCCGGCGAGCGTGAAGGCTCACATGGAAACAGGGGCACCAGGGGCCATTTGGCACTTGATAAATCGGTCCCTTTATATAAAGTGCTTTTATCATGAGAAAATAAAAAAAAAAACACAAAAAAAACATAATATTGGTTGGTCTAGAACAATATGAGGACCCACCAGAATTTTTTAAAGGAAGCATATTTTATTCCAAAACCTCTTTATTTCCATACATTGGCAGAAATAATGCTCCAGATCTCGAGGATATGGCCTTTCCAGTATTTAAAATAGAGTACGTTTAATAGGATTAAATTAGAAAGCTGCTTAAAATTGCATGCTCATCTTCCGTACATGTCTCTTTATCTGCTGCACCTCTCTGCCAATCCCTTCACTGGCTTCCTCTTGCCTCCAGGATTAAATACAAAATCCTCACTCTGACATACAGAGACCTCAACTGCAATGCTCCCCCCTACATTTCAGACCTTGTCTCCAGATACTCTCCCTCCCATACACTTCGCTCTGCTTACGATCTCCTACTCTTCTCCTCTCTTGTTACTTCTTCACATTCACGTTTACAGGACATTTCCAGACTGTCTCCCATCTGCCTCGCTCCACAAGACTCTCCTCTAGTTTTAACAGCTTCAAGCACTCCCTAAAGACTCTACTGTTCAGGGATGCATACATCCTACACTAACCTTTCCTAACTCTATTGCTTTCCCCTTGAACCCCTTAGAATGTAAGCCTATGAGCCCAGCTGTTTGTAGATCGCCTTCATAAGAGCTGACTACAACAGTGCGACTCTTGGCAGGGCCCTCTACCCATTTGATCCCTATAAATAATATCCTGTATACCAACTATGCTTATAGTGCTGCGGAATCTGTTGGCACTCTACAAATACCTGATAATAATAATAATAATAATAATAATAATAATAAAATGAGCCATTTCCACCCCTGAGCTGTTTTAGAGTTTCTAGATTTACCCCCTTTTGCAGGCTGTTTTTCAGTGGAAAAACTATCAAATATTATATATTGGGGGGTTTTCAGCAGACCCAGAAAAAAAGTACATGTTTGTAATTAAATTTTAATAAGGTTGTAAACAATAGCACTCGTGATTTTTTTCTTCTTCTAAAATCTATATAAGGGGTTATCCTCTTATAAATAATGGACTTTGGGTATAATAATTTAACTGTGATGTGCACATAGGGGCTCCCACAACCCTCTCATCAAATAAACGCACATTTATTCACAGCAGAGGATTACTATTACCACATTGATTACCTGGCTATTTAAACCTATTTAGGGCATTATTTTAAAGAGGGGCTTTTTGGCTTTAAAACAATGGTCTTGGGGCTGTTATAAGTCTCTAGAGATACCTTCATTAAAAAAGTGTGTATTTTTATGATTAAAAAAAATGTTTACACTTTTTACTCCCAAGAATATCCCAAGGCAATTGCCTTTCAGACAGTGGGTCTTGGGGGTTTCTAAGGCTTAAGGGGTCAAGATTGAGGGGGTTGAATACCTACCTGCCCATCCAGCTCCCTTAAGCTCACTGCAGCACTCCCCGGATTGGTGAGGTGACCACTCCAGATTCCCCTGGTAATGCTGAAAGTTTCCCTTTATCATCTCATATTGGTCTGTAACTGCAGGGGGTGCCATGCATAATAGGCTCCAAAATTGCCCCCATGAGAATGCATGGTTGATGCATTGAGGATTACAACCATGTGCCGTCAACAGCAGTTAAAGGGTTAAACTTTCGATACTCAGATAAAGCATGCAATTTTAAACAACTTTACATTGTATTTATTTAATCTAATCTGCTTCTTTCTCTTGGTATCATTTGTTTAAAAGCATACCTAGATAGGCTCAGGAGCCTTAAAGTACTACTGGGAGCTTGCTACTCATTGGTAGCTGTACATATTTGCTTCTTGTCATTGGCTCATCCAGTGTGTTCAGCAAGCCCCAAGTAGTACATTATACTCCTTCAACAAAGGGTACCAAGAGAATGAAGCCAATTTGATAATAGAAGACCATTTGAAAGTTGCTAAAAATGGTATGCTCTATCTTAATCATGAAGGAAACACTTTGGGTGTCACATGCCTTCAAATTATTAATTGATTTATTTTTTTAAATATGTATTTTGTAATGCATATATTCTATGAGTTTAATATCCCTTTTATTTTATTTTTTTGCCAACTGGTATAGCTGAGCACTTCAGAGACATGGCTAGTCTTTTAAGGGGAGGGAGATTTATGATTAGGAAAGTGGCCGGGAGGTCACTGGTATAACTGGATATTTATAGATGAGCTTTAGGTGGTGCCCAGTTTAAAAGGGAAGGGGCAGTTGCAGGAGGCACTAGAAATGGAACTACCATTGGTTCAGCAGGTGCAGTGGCAGGAGGCAGGGGCGGAACTACCATTGGTGCAGCAGGTGCAGTGGCAGGAGGCAGGGGCGGAACTACCATTGGTGCAGCAGGTGCAGTGGCAGGAGGCAGGGGCGGAACTACCAGTGGTGCAGCAGGTGCAGTGGCAGGAGCGGAACTACCATTGGTGAAGCAGGTGCAGTGGCAGGAGGCAGGGGCGGAACTACCATTGGTGCAGCAGGTGCAGTGACAGGAGGCAGAGGCGGAACTACCATTGGTGCAGCAGGTGCAGTGGCAGGAGGCAGGGTCGGAACTACCATTGGTTCAGCAGATGCAGTGGCAGAAGGCAGAGGCTGAACTATCATTGGTGCAGCAGGTGCAGTGGCAGGAGGCAGGGGAGGAACTACCATTGGTGCAGCAGGTGCAGTGGCAGGGGCAGAACTACCATTGGTGCAGCAGGTGCAGTGGCAGGAGGCAGGGGTGGAACTACCATTGGTGCAGCAGGTGCAGTGGCAAGAGGCAGGGGCGGAACTACCATTGGTGCAGCAGGTGCAGTGGCAGGAGGCAGGGGCGGAACTACCAGTGGTGCAGCAGGTGCAGTGGCAGGAGCGGAACTACCATTGGTGAAGCAGGTGCAGTGGCAGGAGGCAGGGGCGGAACTACCATTGGTGCAGCAGGTGCAGTGACAGGAGGCAGAGGCGGAACTACCATTGGTGCAGCAGGTGCAGTGGCAGGAGGCAGGGTCGGAACTACCATTGGTTCAGCAGATGCAGTGGCAGAAGGCAGAGGCTGAACTATCATTGGTGCAGCAGGTGCAGTGGCAGGAGGCAGGGGAGGAACTACCATTGGTGCAGCAGGTGCAGTGGCAGGGGCAGAACTACCATTGGTGCAGCAGGTGCAGTGGCAGGAGGCAGGGGCGGAACTACCATTGGTGCAGCAGGTGCAGTGGCAGGAGGCAGGGGCAGCACTACCATTGGTTCAGCAGATGCAGTGGAAGAAGGCAGAGGCTGAACTACCATTAGTGCAGCAGGTGCAGTGGCAGGAGGCAGGGGTGGAACTACCATTGGTTCAGCAGATGCAGTGGCAGAAGGTAGAGGCTGAACTACCATTGGTGCAGCAGGTGCAGTGGCAGGAGGCAGGGGCGGAACTACCATTGGTGAAGCAGGTGCAGTGGCAGGAGGCAGGGGCGGAACTACCATTGGTGCAGCAGGTGCAGTGACAGGAGGCAGAGGCGGAACTACCATTGGTGCATCAGGTGCAGTGGCAGGAGGCAGGGTCGGAACTACCATTGGTTCAGCAGATGCAGTGGCAGAAGGCAGAGGCTGAACTATCATTGGTGCAGCAGGTGCAGTGGCAGGAGGCAGGGGAGGAACTACCATTGGTGCAGCAGGTGCAGTGGCAGGAGGCAGAGGCGGAACTACCATTGGTGCAGCAGGTGCAGTGGCAGGAGGCCGGGGCGGAACTACCTTTGGTGCAGCAGGTGCAGTGGCAGGAGGCAGGGGCGGAACTACCATTGGTTCAGCAGATGCACTGGAAGAAGGCAGAGGCTGAACTACCATTAGTGCAGCAGGTGCAGTGGCAGGAGGCAGGGGTGGAACTACCATTGGTTCAGCAGATGCAGTGGCAGAAGGTAAAGGCTGAACTACCATTGGTGCAGCAGGTGCAGTGGCAGGAGGCAGGGGCAGAACTACCATTGGTGCCGCAGATGCAGTGGCAGGAGGCAGGGGCGGAACTACCATTAGTGCAGCAGGTGCAGTGGCACCAGGGCCCAAGTGGTAGAGGGGGCCCATAACAGCCTGTTTATACAATAGGAGTGTGCAGAATGTGTACAAACGTAATGCCGGTAGGATTTTATTAGTGCACTATCTATCATCAAAATCATTATACAGAACAGTATGCATATTATTACTATTGCTTATTACTGAGTTACCTTTGAGGGACCCAAAAATGTTTTGCACCAGGGCCCTTTGTTGAATAGGTCCGCTACTGGGAGGCACAGTAGGATAGAGTCCTCAACTCAGTGTCATTTTACAAAATATGGGTTGTGAAATTCGAATTAATAGAACATGAATGAAAAGCTGATGATGTCATTTGTACTTTGATAAATTTCACAATGTAAAATAACCTGAACAGTTTGTTCTCCTCCGTAGTAGTCACTGCATCTTTTTCATCAATATAATCTTTTCTCTCTTGATCTGAAATATTACAATTACTAGAGATCATACATAATTCCTCATATTATTAGACACAGGGCAGGAAGAAGTTAAGGCACAATACATGATTTAATGTAGGTCTCTTGAGATAACAGCTTAGAACACTGAACCACTGCTAACCCACTTAGCTACTTTCATTTCCATACTGATGCAGTTTTTAATTAGTACTGTAATGAAATCCACAGCACTCTACTTGTTAAAAATGCAATAATATATGCAAACACATATCATTAATTTACCTTCTGTCGCATAGCCTAGAAGGTCAGTCGACAAAGTAGAGCAGATTTAGATGCAAGGCATAGACCAAAAAGTTGCTGAAACCCTGAATACTATTTGAAAAATAAAGACGCAAAAACAAAAATAGTGAAATAAATTTTACCCAATCTGTATGGCGTTTTAAATAGGAAACCAAAGATACTTTAAAACAGATTCATAGGGGTAGATTTATCAAGCAGCAGATGCTGCAATCTATCCCTGAAGCCTCAGGTCTGCCTGAAACCTAAGTCAAGAAGCAGCGAATGCAAGACCGCTGCTCCTTAACTCATCTGCCATCTCTGAGAATACAATCAGGATGATTGACACCCCCTGCTAGCGGCCGGTTGGCCGCAAATGTACAGGGGGAGGTATTGCAAAAGCATTTCACCAGAAATGCTTGTGCAATTATAAAAAGCGTAAGCTGTCGGCATTTATCGTTATCGAGCTACAGCGGATCATGTATGCCCGGCATTTGATAAATCTACCCCATAATGTAGATATTATAATCCTAAAAAAAATGATGGGCTTTAAAGGAACAGTAAAGTCAAAAATAAACTTTCATGATTCAAGCAGAGAATGTAATTTTAAAAATGCTCAGACTATGCCCTTTTATAATGTCACTCATTAAAGGGGCAGTAAAGTTGAAATTAAACTTCCATGATTCAAGTATAGAATGTAATTTTAAAAACTTTCCAATTTACTACTGTGATCAGATTTGCTTTGTTTTCTTGGTATTTTTTGTTAAAGAGTAAATCGAATGTACCTTGCTACATATGAGGACCATCAATATTCAGCTGTGATGTCCATCATATGAGATGAATAGGGTTTTTATATGTGAAACCCATTCCAAATTGTTTGATAACCTCAGCAGCATTACCACAAAACCCCTGTACCTTGCATGGAGATAAACTCTTCCAGAAGCTTTTCAAAGGATTTTTGGAATTTTCAAATTCTGCACCTGGGACACATTTTTGCCTGTTAAGAGGGTGGTTTATGACTGATTGCATGACTTTTTTTTATTGTTAATGGTGCAAGCTCAGTTCACATATTAAAGGGCCATAATACCCAAATGTTTAAACACTTGAAAGTGATGCAGTATAGCTGTAAAAAGCTGACTAGAAAATATCACCTGAACATCTCTATGTAAAAAAGAAAGATATTTTACCTCAAACGTTTCTCAGTAGACACATCCCATTGTAAAGGACTTCTAAGCAACAAATCAGTATGTCTGTCCCGGGACAGCGGAAGGAGCCAGCTTAGTGCACTCTCATCTTATTTCCCTATTCAGCTTAAGGAAGTTTACAATGAAATCTCATGAGAGTTAAGTCAAATCTCATGTGATCACAGTAAAAGAGTTCATGACCTTAGCACTGTTGATGCTGATTGGCTGCTGTTCATTTTTTAATTAATTTATTTTTTTACCTGCAGCTGAACAGCAGTTGAGTATAACTTTTTACACAGAACTTACTCTGGTGAGTTGAGATTGTGAGGTAAAATATCTTCCTTTTTTACATAGAGATGCTCAGGTGATATTTTCCTGTCAGCTTTTTACAGTTATACTGCATCAGTTTCAAGTGATTTAGCATATGAGTATTATGTCCCTTTAATGGGCCTTGAAAGTCAAAATGAAACCTTTAAAATGTACTTCTATTATCATATCTACTTTGTTCTATTCAATTTACAAATTATTCAACTTTTATTGCAGGTATCATCTTGCTTTTTAAGTGGGATGTTATTTTATAGGCAAGAATTGCTTATGCTTGAGGGACAGTAAAGCTAAAATAAATATTTTATGATTCAGATTCAGCATGTGATTTTAAAGAACTTTCCAATTTTCTTATTTCAGGGGTGAGCAACCTTGGCGCGCTAGATTATTTGGAACTACATTCCCCATGACGCTCAGACACTTTAAGCTGGCTGAGCATAATGGGAAACGCTGTTCCAAAATATATATTATATAAGTTGCTTTGTTCTCTTGGTATCCTTTGTTGAAAATCATCCCTAGATAGGCTCAGTAGTCTAGATAGGCTCAGATAACAGAAGTCAAATTGAAAGTTGTATTGTAGATATTTGAATAATTCGGATATTTGTTATTAAATATTTGGATTTCTTATTAAAGGGACAGTCTACTCCAGAATTGTTATTGTTTAAAAAGATAGATAATCCCTTTATTACCCATTCCCCAGTTTTGCATAACCAACATGGTTATATTAATACACTTTTAACTCTGTGATTACCTTATATCTAAGCCTCTGCAGACTGCCCGCCTTATTTCAGTTCTTTTGACAGACATGCATTTTAGCCAATCAGAGCTGACTTCTAGGTAACTCCACAGGAGTAAGCACAATGTTATCTTTATGGAACACATGAACTATGCACGGAGATAAGGGGATAGCATTTCTGTTCAGCACTGTTTTTTGAATGCTTTCTTTTTTGACAAACCATGACTTCAACTTTGTGGAGAGAAGATACTCTTGTATAAAGTGAGGCCATAAAGGAAATGAGATTTGTGATACAGGGACGAGCAGATGAATCAATAATGACAATATTTAATAGGACAATAATATTTTAAATGTGGAGGGTTGGACTAAGGGACTAAGTGGTCCAATGGATCCAGGCAGCACTTGATAAGGGGCAGTAACTTAAGTAACTGAGTAAGTCACTGTCAGACCCAGACGACTCCTGCCCTCTGTTTACATGAGAAATGAAGTCACAGGCTCCCAGTAGCATAACCTCATCATGTATAAATACACAGAACAAATCAGGGGCGAAAATCAAGGTGGGACTAGTGCATCTTCCATAACTCCCTTTGCACTTATTGCGCAGTTGTGCATAAGCATTGGTTGCATGCAGGTAGGCAGGCTTAGCAACGTCAGCTGCCAGGCTAGTAGGTTAATATGGTAATCAGATAACGTTACTACTGGAGGGGCGTCATTTAAATCTCGGACCCAGGCAGCACAATATCTTGAGCCGGCCCTGCAAATGGGGGCTGGTATAAGGAAAACATACTGGCTCCCTTTTATACTCAGGTCTTAAAATTTACTGCTTTATTTTAATGATCATAAAGACTAACTTAAAGCTTCATCTGCAGATTCAGAGCATATCTGCAATAAAATAAGCCCCTATTTCCACTAATTAACAGTGGTAGTCTGGTACCTATATAAAATAAGTACCAATGTTATCTGATACAGTGGGGCATTCTTTAATACTACAACAAAGAACATAAAGAGAATGAAGTGAATTGGAAAGTTGTTGGAAAGTGAATCGGAAAGTTGTTTAAAATTGCATTCTCTATCTGACCATGAAAGAATAATTTTGTTGTTCGTGTCCCTTTCAATTCATATGTTTCTCAGCCTATTTAATCCTAACAATGAACCCTTTAGGACCAATAAATACAATTTAATGGAATAATTGACTAATACACAATATAAAGACAATGCAATAGCACTGAATTTCAAATTATCAATAGAATATTTTTTGGTAAATTTTATGAATTTCAAGTCAATCCAATTTTTGCTCCTCCTGTATCATGTGACAGCTAATCACAGTATGCATATATGAATACACTGTACACTTTTGCACATGCACAGTAGGATCTGGAGCCTCAGAAGGTGTTCACATAAAAATAATGTGCATGTTTTTTTATAATGGAAGAATATTGGATTTTTAATTTTTTTTATTTCATGCATTAACTGAATCATGAAACATTATTTTTTATTTACTGCTTAAATGGTGTTAAACACTTTGATATTGTAGAATAAAATGTTTAATTATTAGGGATGGGTAGATGTGTCACAACATTCGAAAAATGAAACAAATTTTAACACATTTGTTCGTTCGTTTCGAATTTCAAATGTTTGTACAACATTCTAACATTCGTTTAATTTATTTAAATTATGCAATATTCAAATAAAAAAAATTGAATTTATATATTAGTAATAGTATTTCTAATGCTTTCTTTAAATGTAATATTTGAATTATGCAATATTCGAATTCGAAAAATTCGAATTTATATATATATATGTAATAGTACATATTTCTTATGCTTTCTATAAATGTAATATTCAAATTATTTGAAATAGAAACATTCCAATTTATATATTTGTATCTATTATGTATCAATTTACTACATTACCTACCACATGAACTATTGAACTTCTGAACAGTATTTGTTAAATCCAATGTTACATTAAAAATTTCAAATGTGGACATTCGAGCGAATTTTGATAATTTGAATTAGAAAGTAACATTCGAAAACAGTGAATAGCATTTGATTATAGAATTTTTGAGAATATTCATTCTTGTCAAATTAAGTAGCTTTGTTTTTAACTGTTGCTGGACCAGAGGCTCTATAGCAATTTATAAATGTTTTCAATCATAAGGAACTCACTTTCACAATTGTGAGCTTGTTATAGAGACACAACATACTGCACTAAACTGAAACTTCTGAACTTTTTTTTTTAACTCAATGGTACAGCTTCCATACGAGACAGTAGTTTGTCAATGGCCTCAGATTAAAAATGCGGGTCTTGTAATTTTGGTGCTTTGCAATAATCACTGATTAGAGACAGACTTGTTATAGGCATCAACAGCAATAGAACTTGAGAGGATTCTTGGGAACAGTGATCTGACACTGCAAAAGCTATCTCAATTGGGTCTATTTATCAAGAACTGCTGGTGCAATGATAAATGCCGCCAGCGTATGCTGTCAGCATTTATCGATGTGCGGCAGACATGGTTCGCTATTGCGCAATTATAAATGGACCCCATTATGTCATTTAGGAAAGGTCAGTCAGCAGGGACAAAAGAAAAGCAAGTAACACTTCTGTTAGACAGTAGAGATGAGTACATTATATAACAAATATTAAAGCAATACATAGATATCATGCTGGAAATGTGACCAAAAGTTCATGATTTTCTTAAATGTCAGCATATGGGCAGAAATGTAAGCACATATTACCATTATGCTTCAAAGGGGCATATTTATCAAGCTTCGTACGGAGCTTGATGCCCCATGTTTCTGGTGAGCCTTCAAGCTCACCAGAAACACAAGTTATGAAGCAGCGGTCTAAAGATCGCTGCTCCATAACCTGTCCGCTTGCTCTGAGGCGGTGGACAGGCATCACCGGAAATCAACCTGATCCAATACGATCAGGTTGATTGACACCTCTGCTAGCGGCCGATTGGCAGCGAATCTGCAGGGGGCGGTATTGCACCAGCAGTTCACTAGAACTGCTGGTGCAATGATAAATACAGAGAGCGTATGTTTTCGGCATTTATCAATGTGCAGCGGACATGATTCGCAATATCGGATCATGTCCGCTTGCTCGTTCTTAAATAGGCCCCAAAGTGTAAGCAAGGTACACATCTGCATGCAGTTAAAACAAAAACCCCTGCTGAGGAGGATCGAGTGTGGTTCCTGAAAAACTATGGACAAAACTGAAGCATAGACCAAAACTGTAAGGACAAAATAAAATATAGAGATAACATATAATGGACTTGAAATCCCTACTGTGGGAAAGTGCACTCTGCCCCTACAATATAACACCACAACAACAAGACATACAATTGTTTTAATTCCACAAGAAAGGGTCACTATAACTGGCTTACAGTCTATACAACAGTTAGGGCTGGTCAACAAACTGGTTGAAGTTACAGAAATGAAACAGAAAAGGCCTACTACCTTTTTAGAGGACTACAAGAATGTGCTTGCTGGGCTTGGTAAGTTCCCTATGGAATATAAAATAGCTTTAAAACCTGGACCAGTACCAGTAATTCATGCATCACACAAAAGTACCAGTAGCCTTAAGCGATAAGCTTAAAAAAAGAGCTACACTGCCTCCTAAAGTTGAATGTCATAGAACGTGTACATGAGCCAACAAAGTGGATTCTTTAGTTATCATTCATGACTCATTAAGAAAAGTGTTTAGATCCCAAATAGTTAAATGGCAAAATTAAATAAGAGTATTACGAGATACCAACATGCAATGAAATTCTAGAAAAGATAGCGGGTGCCCAATTGGTTTTAAGCGATTCCAAAAAGATTCAGAAGGATTGATAGGCTGCACAGTGGAGTTGTAATAAAATGTCTTGACTTTATTTCACCCTAGCACACAGTTGGTTTTAATCCTTGATGCCTCAAATTGATTTTGGCAGGTACCTTTGGCAAAGAAAAAGTATTTTCAATGCAGTATTTGGCAAGAACAGTTTCAAACATATGTTGGGTGAAGCGTAGAGGTTTGAAAAGGGTATATATTGTGACCCCCACCTACAACCTGTGCCCAGTCACCCAGTCACCTACAGATTTTGTGAAGTACAGGTGGAAGCCCTAACTATGGGGCCTATCTATCAAACTCTGTATAGAGCTTCATGCACCGTGTTTCTGGCGAGCCTGCAGGCTCGCCAGAAAAAGCTGTTATGAAGCAGCGATCTAAAGACCGCTGCTCCATAACCCTGTCCTCCTGCTCTGAGCAGGCGGACAGACATCTCCACAAATCAACCCGAGTACGATCGGGTTGATTGGCAACCCCCTGCTGGTGGCCGTGAATCTGCAGGGGGCGACATTGCACCAGCAGCTCAAAATACTAAGAGAGTATTGCTCTACGCATTCAGCGAGGTCTGTCGGACCTGATCCGCACTGTCGGATCAGGTCTGACAGACCTTTGTTAAATAGGCCTCTTTGTGTCATCATTCTGTTGGCGTCCCTCTTACGATCCAGATCCTGGGGGACTTCTTCCCCTTCACCTATCTTGCTGGAACTGCCTGTAGGGCAAAGGGGAGAGGAAGGAGGGAGGAAAAAGGAAGAGTTCCAAGGCAGTATTTATTGGGATTTTTTGCAGCTTTTCATCTAATATAGTTATTGCTAAAATGCAGTGTGTCTCTCTTCACCAGTTATATAAACAACAGACACAACTACCGATTCATAAAAAAACAAAAGGGAGATCGAGTCTCCTGAGGGTTGTACACATAGATAGCACTCTTATTCCCACTAGTGGAATTATTGACTGAGTTACAGATTAGCAGATACGTGGGCTAAATTAAAACATAACTTTTATTGGACTGTTAATTTAAAATAATGGAAATGACAATACAATTAAAAACCCAGGAATTGTTTAACTTCAGGGGGAGTTATACTATGATTAGACGTGACCAATATGAATAAAACAACCACTAAGAAATATTGATATTAATTATCAATCCCAATTCTTGGGATTAATTATATTCTATTTGTATTATGATCTTCAGTGGAGGAGACCAGGCCTAGGTATAGGTAATAGTGCTAATGGGGTGACTGGAAATATTGTCAATGATTATGGTATATTGTGATATACCATGTACTAGTGCACTATGTGATTTCACTTTTGAATTAAGTTATTGAATTGATAAACTTTAAACACCAAGAGTTTTTAGAGTATGTTGTGAATTACCCCTATACTTCAGATATTACTGGTATAGTGCTCTAAGGGATTCCCACTGAGCCCAGACAGGAGTCAACTGTGGAAAATGCTATAATCTATTTGTAGCACATAAGTATTCAGTTATATTGTAAACATATAGGTTCCCTATAGTGTGTATATCTTATCTGAATAGTAACGCTGTTATATTACTCAGTAAGTGTATATATATAAAATCCAACTTAAATGTACTGATTCAATAGGATGTAATCATACTTGTTGCATTATCCACAGTTAAATAAACATTTTAATAGGGGAAAAGTCTAGTGTATTACTCAAGACTATAATTTTAACTTGGAGTTTAAGTTGTATTTATTCTAGTATCCACATTAACTGAAAAAGTGACTATCTATAACATAGTGTAACAGATATTTCCTGCTTATCTGTTCATGTTTAACCAGTGTAATGCTGCTTTTGATGCACTTTGTTAGGATATAATAATATTATTTATCTTGCATCATATTGATGCTTAAAACTGTTAACAATAACGATATCCAAAAGTTGCTGGCATAAACTGAAACTGTATTATTCGTACTGATTACCTTGTATCTTAAATTTATTAATCTAGTTGCTCTCTGTATGTTAGTGGCACCAATCAGCACATGTAGCTTGAATTTATGATTTAATAAACGTATATTGTAAAATGAGTGCCCTTTAAGTGCCTTTAAGAGCGCATAGTAGAATGATTTCCTTCGCTCAAGGTAATACAGTCTTAAGCGATACTGATGCCTGGAATACTATTTAATCCGGTCACTTATATCGCTTATAAATACTCCTGTGCCACAGTGATCTATAATGTCTCGGCTGATGCAGATATTCAGTTATATGAACGCCACCTCAGTGAATGAGGCCCTGTCGAGCGCCTGTGAGAGGAGGGGCCAGTGACCTCACTTGAGGCATAGAGGGGCGTGTCTTCGTGAGCTGTTGCTCACTTTTCCTTTCAGCGTCGTTTGAAGAGGACCTGGAAAAGAAGCGTTACCTGCAAAGAAGTTTTCTACTCACCATGGCGGATCTTCAATCAATTCTCGGCACGGTCCAGGAGCTGCTGAAGTCGAAGGGCGTCGAATGGATCCAGCAATGACTCGTTCCTGAAGTGGTCGTCAGTTCCGGAGGAGCAGCGTCGGCGGGCGGAGGAGCTTCTAGGCCTGTTCGCAGGTCCCGCCCGCCTGAGAGACTCAGTCCGGCAGGAACGAAGAGACAGGATTCCGGTAGCAGAGGAAGAAGAGCGGCTAAGTCTTCGTCAGTGGGAGGTGTTTCCGGTCAATGGGCGGTGCAGGTCGGCACCGATGCAAGGAAGTCGGGAGTTGGAGACAAGCGACGGAGCAGGACTGGAGTCGGCAGCTTTCCGGAGGAGTCACGGTTGCCGGTTGCGGAGCCTGGTGAAGGTAATGTTTTTTCTTTTGCTGGTGAAGTGGGGCAGTATGGTGGCAGTATGGAGGATAATGAGGCAGCAATATGGGCAGTAGAGGAAGATTCTGAAGAAGAGGCATCTTTGATTTTGGCGCCATTTAGGGAGAAGGTAACGGCCATTACAGGCCTAAAGGGATCATCGTTACAGGAGGGTGTTACGGCCTCTGGGCCTAGTGTGGCACATTTTCTGGAGCATACGGCCCTCAATGAAGGTGCCAGTGTGGGTTTGTCAGAGTCTGCTGGGAAAAGGAGCTCAACTGGCGCTAGGCCTAAGGCTAGGGTGATTGATAGACCGGTAGATAATACAGTTAGGAGAGAATTAGTTTTTCAGGACCACAGCACTAAGGGGCCTGGTGAAAAAGCTGTGAAGAAAACCAAGCATATTGACAATTTAGCTGGACCAGCTTACACTGTGGCACAGGATGTTAGTTTAGATGTAGGGGTTCAGGAGGGTGGTATTTTGGAGGACTATGTTTTCAATAGGGGAGGTAATCAATTTAACAGAGGTAGGGATAGTGGAGTTAACCAGAGTTTTAAAGATTTTAGGGGGGCTGCCGGTAGGCAGGGTAATGTGTCTTTTTCCCCAGCTGTTTTTCAGGATAGGTGCTGCACTGTCACTCGTCGGAGCGACCACGAGGAAGGTGATTCTTTATGGATAGAGGAGCAGTACAGCAACTTTGGTGAGGAGGAGGAGGAAGAGCAACTCCCATCTTGTTCAGGACCAGTTTCAACGGATCAGGTAGGGGTATTGATATTTTAAATCAATTAATTAAGGCTTTAGTTACAGGAGAAGTTGGGGGGTTTATTAGTAGTTCAAGGGGTAGGAATTCTGCTTTAGCTGAGTGTAAAGATAGCAGGGCTAGGCCTAGTTTTGTCAGGAGTCATAGGGATATTAATGATTCTGTTAGTGGTAGAATTGTAGATAATAGGGATTACGCATCCTCTCGGTCACAGGTCAAGTCAGGCAAATGGAAGAGTCAGGAAAGAAGGCCCAGGATTCCTATAGCACGGCGTCGGGTGAGATCCCGGTCGCCTATTAGTGTCAGAAAAAATCAGGATTCAGAAACGTCTGTCTGGGGTACACTAGACAGTCAGTCAAGGGAAAGAGTGAGACATAGGAGATCTTGATCTCCGGAAAGAAGGAGTCACAAAGATAGAGTGGTTCCAAGATATGGAAATTAATCTATACACCTGGATGCAAGGAAGGAGACAGGTACATCTAAGGAGTTATCCAAATCTTCATGTGATGTAGGTGCGAGTAGTAGTGTGTTTCCAGGTTTGAGTGTGAGTGCAGCTGATGACAGGTGTGCGGTTTTACTGAGAGGTTTGAAGGATTTAGTTTCCCAGATGGAGAACAGTTCACAGTCTAATGTTAGTGTTGTTAACAGTGCGCAGGCAAATGTTATTGTCCCCTCGGGTCCGGTTGGTGCCTGGGTTGCGCAGAATGTGACTTCCAGTGGAAGTTTATTAGATCAGGCGGTTTCTGTACCATCTGGTTCTCCTTCTGTTGTTAGTCAGGCTAGGGTATCTGATCAAGCCTTGAGGCGTCCTTGTTTGTGTTCGGTAGGCCCTTTGGGTATTCATCTCGCTAAGGATGTTAAAGAGAAGACTTGGAGACGAGAGTTCATTGAAATATGTTCTCTTCTTCCTGTGGAGCAAAGTTTTGAAAGCAAGGAGGATACTAAAAGTGAGTCGGGAAAGAAGGAAGATGATGATCGGAAAAGAAAATTTAGGAAGATTCCTAAAACTCTGTCCAATTGGTCTATGGCCTTTTGTATCCTAGCTAGTTTTATTGGGGAAAAGAACCCTGAATTGTGTTCTTCCCTCTTCTGTTACCTGGACGAAATAGCAAGTGCTTGTCGTACTTATGGTGGTTTAGCTTGGTGGAAGTATGATGAGCAGTTCCGTCAGCGTTTGGCGGTTCAGCCGGATATACTTTGGGATGATAGGGATATGGGCATCTGGCTGGAGCTTATGACTCTGCTAAGGTCTGGGCAGCCCTTTCGGGGTTCGGAAGGGGTTCCAAGTGCCTCCTCGCCAGCTTCATCAGCAGTGGCCTTTAGAAAAGGTCTCTGCTTTCAGTTTAATGAAGGGGTGTGTAAATTTGGAACAGCTTGCAAGTACAAGCACGAATGTTCCTTTTGTGGAGGAATTCATTCCAGCGTCAAGTGTTTCAAGAGGGCTAAAGCTTCAACAAAAGTCGATAGTGTCATTCAAGGCCAAGACTCCGGTGAAAGTAAAAAAGATGGAGCCTTGGTTAAGATTGTACGGTAGGAGAAGGGGTATGGCTTCTGATGCAGAGATTTTGTTTAATGGTTTCAATGATGGCTTCTTTATACCATTTGTTAAGGGTATTGAGTCTGTTTTTGCTGGTAATCTTAAGTCTGCTAGGGATTTCCCTGATGTGGTTTTGCATAAAATTCGGAAAGAGGTTTCTTTGGGCAGAATGGTAGGCCCCTTTTTTGCTCCTCCTTTTGATAATCTAAGGGTGTCCCCCTTGGGTGTTGTTCCAAAGAAGGTTCCCGAATGAATATAGGCTTATTCACCATTTGTCCTTTCCGAAAGGTTTTTCGGTGAATGATGGAATTGAACCTGAGTTGTCTATGGTAAGATATGCGTCCTTTGATAAAGCTTTGTCTTTGGTTAAGGAGGCGGGTTCTAACGCTTTGTTGGCAAAGGTGGATATTGAATCTGCTTTTAGGTTGTTGCCGGTGCATCCAGCGTGCCATCATTTATTGGGCTGTTTTGTGGATGGTTCTTATTTTGTGGACTTGTGTTTACCTATGGGTTGTTCCATTTCTTGTTCCTTGTTTGAAAAATTTAGCTGCTTCTTGGAATGGGTGGTGAAACAGATTTCTGGGTTGTCATCAGTTATCCATTACTTGGACGACTTTCTTTTTGTGGGTCAGTCTGGTCAGAATTCGTGTCAGGTTCTTATGGATTCCTTTTTGGCTATGGCAGGGGATTTTGGTATCCCAATTGCATCTGACAAAATGGAAGGGCCCTCTTCTGTGATTAGTTTTTTGGGTATCTGCATTGATACAGTTATGATGGAATGCAGGCTTCCTGAGGACAAGGTGAAGGATTTGTTAATTTCTGTTGATTCAGCTCTGAGGAGGAAGAAGCTATCTTTGAGGGAGATTCAATCTTTGGTTGGCAAGCTGAATTTTGCTTGCAAGATTATCCCAGTTGGCAGAATTTTTTGTAGAAGGTTGTCTTTGTCAACGGTCGGGGTTAAGATTCCTCATTTTAGGATCCGTTTGTCTGCTCAAGTAAAGGAGGACTAACGTGTTTGGAAGGCTTTTTTAAAGGACTTCAATGGTAATTCCTTGATTCAGTCTGCGGAAGTGGTGAACAGTGAAATGCATTTATTTACAGATGCTTCTGGTGCACATGCTTTGTTTGGTAAGAAATGGTGTTCAGGCGCTTGGCCAAGTGTTTGGGCGTCAGCTGGCCTGACTAGAAACCTTGTTTTTCTGGAGTTATTCCCGTTAGTGGTTGCTTTGAAGATTTGGGGTTGCAATTTTGAAAACAAAAAAGTGGTTTTTCATACTGATAATATGGGCGTGGTTTTTGCCATCAACCGTTTGTCTTCTAGTTCTAAACCGGTTATTGGTTTGATCAGAATGTTTTTTTTGAATGTTTGAAACATAATGTGTATTTTAGAGCTGTTCATGTGCCTGGAAAGGAGAATATAGGGGCTGATGCTCTTTCTCGTTTTCAGTGGCAGAGGTTTCGAGAAGCAGTTCCGGATGCAGACATTGTGGGTGCTACGTGCCCGGAGGAAATGTGGTACCTGAATTTTCTAGAGTGTTGAATATGGTGAGGGGAGCCTTAGCTCCTAGGACTTGGAATGCTTATGTGGCTGTTTGGGTTCAGTGGCTCAATAAATTGGTTGGGAAGGATAGTCATGTGGATGAAGTGAATTTGCTTTTAGATTGGATTGAGGTGTGGAGGGTGAAAAATTTCTCTAAATAATTGATAAAGCGTAACATGTCGGCTTTATCTTTCTTGTTTAAAACTTTAGGTTGGGAGGATTTATCCAAGAAATTTTATATCCGTATGGCAGTGAGAGGTTTGTTAAAGAAGAAAGTAGTTTTGGATAAGAGGCATCCATTGGTTTTTTCAATATTGGAAAGAATGGTTTTAGTTTTGCATAGAGTTTGTTTTTCTAATTTTGAAGTGTCGCTATTTAAGGTAGCTTTTGTATTAGCTTATTTTGGAGCTTTTAGAGTGTCTGAATTGGAATCCGCGAATCGTTGGAGTCATGGTGGTTTTGATTTAAATGATGTTGTGTTGAATTCTCAAGAGGTTCTGTTATGGTTAAAGAAATAAAAAACTGATCAAGAAGGTAGGGGTTGTTGGGTTAGATTGAAACAGATTGGAGGGGTGTGTTGCCCGGTTACGGCAGTTCAAGAATTTTTGCATTTTAGGAGTTGTTTAAAAGGTAGAACTTTGTTAATCCATGAAGATGGAACCTGTTTATCTTGTTTTCAATTTGAAGCGGTGTTGAAGAAAGCTTTATTGGAGATTGGAGTGGATAGTAGGGAATTTGGATGCCATTCCTTTAGGATTGGGGCAGCTACGGAAGCGAGCATTTTAGGTTTGAATGAAGGTGTGGTGAAGAGGATTGGAAGGTGGAAGTCTGGTTGCTTCAGGTTATATTTTAGGCCAGACTTAGTGTGTCCTCCGCATTGTTGGATTGTTGGTCACTCCTATATTTACTGGGCGAGAAAAGCAGCTTCATGTAAAGATGCGGGGTCCCAACTTTGTTGCTCATTTGAGAATGTGTTCATTAAATGGTTTGGTATTAGGGGTTTGAGGTGGGATCAATTGATAGGGCATGTTATTAGCTGGGCTAGACTTTTTCACCCTCCTGATATTCTAGTCATTCATGCGGGGGGCAACGACCTTGGTTTTATGTCTCAGAAAAGGTTAATAGATTCGATTAAGTGGGACATCATTAGATTAAAGGAGTTATTTCCTCGAATCACAATTGTTTGGTCGGATATAGAATGCAGACTTAGTTGGAGATCAGCATGGGATTCTCGGAAATTGGACTGCTCTAGAAAGAAAGTTAACAGGACGATTTCTAGCTTTGTGGCAAAATTGGGTGGTTGTGCAATCCGTCATGAAGAATTTGAAGGTGAAACGGGCAGATGTTTCTTTTTAAATGATGGTGTTCACCTTAACGAGATTGGTCTCCATTTGTTTAACTTTAATTTAAGCGAAGGTGTGAAAAAGGCCTTAGCCCTACGGGTTGGTGCACGATTGTAATTCGTGCAGTGGCGGGGTGCTAGCCTAAAAAGTGGAATATTATTGTGGGTACCTCCTCAGATATGGGGAGAGATTTTATATGGGGGTGTGCCTGGCTGAGAGCCAGTGGAAGGCACGTCTTTTTGTTTAGGGCAAGCACCTTTAAATGAAGTTTGTGTATTTTAATAAAGTTTTATCTTCATTTAATTTTAATAAATGCGGGCTGCGGCCTTTTACACCCATACTTTGTGTCCGTGTTTTATTATTTTAGTTAATTAGGTAACAATGCCTAGATGTGTGGTCAATTAGGCCCCGTCGAGCGCCTGTGAGAGGAGGGGCCAGTGACCTCACACGAGGCATAGAGGGGCGTGTCTTCGTGAGCCGTTGCTCACTTTTCCTTTCAGCGTCGTTTGAAGAGGACCTGGAAAAGAAGCGTCCCTCCCTCCCCTTTTGTTTTGGTAAGTGGTTGTCGCAGCTGTTGCGGGGTGCTAGCCTAAAAAGTGGAATATTATTGTGGGTACCTCCTCAGATATGGGGAGAGATTTTATATGGGGGCGTGCCTGGCTGAGAGCCAGTGGAAGGCACGTCTTTTTGTTTAGGGCAAGCACCTTTAAATGAAGTTTGTGTATTTTAATAAAGTTTTATCTTCATTTAATTTTAATAAATGCAGGCTGCAGCCTTTTTCACCCATACTTTGTGTCCGTGTTTTATTATTTTAGTTAATTAGGTAACAATGCCTAGATGTGTGGTCACTCAATTTCTATACATCAGACTAAGTTAAAAGAAATGATCACAAATAAATATTCCATTAAATTTAATTCCTGATATTTAAAACAACATATAAACTATAAGGAGCCCGTTATCTCCCAACCTCCCCTGACATGTTTCGCCAAGCAATTCGGCTTTTGATAAAGCCGAATTGCTCGGCGAAACATGTCAGGGGCGGTTGGGAGATAATGGGCTCCTTATAGTTTATATGTTGTTTTAAATATCAGGAATTAACTTTAACGGAATATTTATTTGTGATAATTTTTTTTAACTTAGTCTGATGCATAAAAATTAAGTCACTGAGGTGGCGTTCATATAACTGAATATCTGCATCAGCCGAGACATTATAGATCACTGTGGCACAGGAGTATTTATAAGCGATATAAGTGACCGGATTAAATAGTATTCCAGGCATCAGTATTGCTTAAGACTGTATTACCTTGAGCGAAGGAAATCATTTTACTATGAGCTCTTAAAGGCACTTAAAGGGCACTCATTTTACAATATACGTTTATTAAATCATAAATTCAAGCTACATGTGCTGATTGGTGCCACTAACATACAGAGAGCAACTAGATTAATAAATTTAAGATACAAGGTAATCAGTTCGAATAATACACTTTCAGTTTATGCCAGCAACTTTTGGATATCGTTATTGTTAACAGTATTAAGCATCAATATGATGCAAGATAAATAATATTATTATATCCAAACAAAGTGCATCAAAAGCAGCATTACACTGGTTAAACATGAACAGATAAGCAGGAAATATCTGTTACTTACACTATGTTATAGATAGTCACTTTTTCAGTTAATGTGGATAATAGAATAAATACAACTTAAACTCCAAGTTAAAATTATAGTCTTGAGTAATACACTAGACTTTTCACCTATTAAAATTTTTATTTAATTGTGGATAATGCAACAAGTATGATTACATCCTATTGAATCAGTACATTTAAGTTGGATTTTATATATATACACTTACTGAGTAATATAAGAGCGTTACTTTTCAGATAAGATATACACACTATAGGGAACCTATATGTTTACAATATAACTGAATACTTATGTGCTACAAATAGATTATAGCATTTTCCACAGTTGACTCCTGTCTGGGCTCAGTGGGAATCCCTTAGAGCACTATACCAGTAATATCTGAAGTATAGGGGTAATTCACAACATACTCTAAAAACTCTTGGTGTTTAAAGTTTATCAATTCAATAACTTAATTCAAAAGTGAAATCACATAGTGCACTAGTACATGGTATATCACAATATACCATAATCATTGACAATATTTCCAGTCACCCCATTAGCACTATTACCTATACCTAGGCCTGGTCTCCTCCACTAAAGATCAGAATACAAATAGAATATAATTAATCCCAAGAATTGGGATCGATAATTAATATCAATATTTCTTAGTGGTTGTTTTATTCATATTGGTCACGTCTAATCGTAGTATAACTCCCCCTGAAGTTAAACAATTCCTGGGTTTTTAATTGTATTGTCATTTCCATTATTTTAAATTAACAGTCCAATAAAAGTTATGTTTTAATTTATCCCACGTATCCGCTAATCTGTAACTCAGTCAATAATTCCACAAGTGGGAATAAGAGTGCTATCTATGTGTACAACCCTCAGGAGACTCAATCTCTCTTTTGATTTTTTATGTGTACAAATACACAGCACCATATTGATACTTTCGCTATTTAGGAGGAATCTATGAGTTAATCTCTTTTCCTCAATCATTACTACTTATTAGTATCAATAATTATATTCCCTATTTACACTCAGTGGTGCCATTGGGCCCTTTTACTACACAGCTACAGATTCAGCAATGCTGGTGAGGTTGTGACGCGCTATGTTGCAAAGGCAAAATCATGTTCAAAATTTAATGATCATCGCCTTATTTATATTTTCTGCAAAGTAATTAGTGTGCAATACAGTTATTAACATAGGTGCATCAAGTACCCAGTACATTAAATCTTGCATAGTAATGAGAACCCATTGCTAAATTGTTAAAACAATTACAACAGCAACAAATTTTGGAAACAATTTTCAAACATGGTTAATGTAAATGTTTATAAGTTTAAAATATTTGCATATCTGTTTTGTTAAAGAAAAAGTAGACGCTCTGAATAGAAAGGAATGTGTATTGGAGACTGTCCACTTTAAAGTAGACTCTATGGCATCTAGTTATTAAGGTCTGTCGGACCTGATCCGACAGTGCGGATAAGGTCCGACAGACCTCGCTGAATACGGCGAGCAATATGCTCGCCGTATTCATCATTGCACCAGCAGCTCACAAGAGCTGCTGGTGCAACGCCACCCCCTGCAGACTCGCGGCCAATAGGCCGCCAGCAGGGGGTGTCAATCAACTAGATCGTACTCGATCGAGTTGATTTCCGCCGATGTCTGTCCGCCTGCTCAGAGCAGACGGACAGGTTATGGAGTAGCGGTCTTTGTGACCGCTGCTTCATAACTGCTGTTTCTGGCGAGCCTGCAGGCTCGCCAGAAACACGGGGAATCAAGCTCCATTTGGAGCTTGATACATATGCCCCTATGGATAGAATGGAAGGTGTATTGGAGACACAAACAAGGGGCTGACCAAAGGCCTTCCAGTGGTGAGGTTGTATTTTTTTTACCTACATTAAGGCCAAGCATGCAGAATACATAATGTTTCTATTGTCCCTGTAAAGTATCTTTATTATTATTTTTATTATTATACTTTATTTATGAAGCACCAACATATTCCTCAGCACTGTACATGGATACAATTCATTTAAATAAAACAATGGTATTGAACTTGGGTACAATTCATTTAAACAAAACAATGATATCAAACTTGTAATAGACAAGACAAAATTTTACAGGAGGATTGTCTCACTGTTTCAAAACTGACAAGATGAGATTCTGCTAAATGTTTTTTTTTTTCTTGTTTTTTTTTCTTTTAGTTTTCTTATTTCCATATGTTAAAGTTGTCTGTTTAAGTAAATGCATTTTTTCCTGTTTATTTTTTCCCTGTAACATTTTGAAGGTATTTTCATAATCTTAGTATTTACTATCAGCTAGATTTAGAGTTCTGCGGCCAAAGGGGTGCGTTAGCTACGCGTGTTTTTCTTTCCCCGCACCTTTTAAATACTGCTGGTATTTAGAGTTCACAGAATGGCTGCGTTAAGCTCCAAAAAGGGAGCGTAGAGCATAATTTACCGCCACTGCAACTCTAAATACCAGCGGTGCTTATGGACGCGGCCAGCTTCAAAAACGTGCTCGTGCACGATTCCCCCATAGGAAACAATGGGGCAGTTTGAGCTGAAAAAAAACCTAACACCTGCAAAAAAGCAGCGTTCAGCTCCTAATGCGTCCCCCATTGTTTCCTATGAGGAAACATTTCCTAAGTCTGCACCTAACACCCTAACATGTACCCCGAGTCTAAACACCCCTAACCTTACACTTATTAACCCCTAATCTGCCGCCCCCCCTATCGCTGACCCCTGCATTACACAATTAACCCCTAATCTGCCGCTCCGTACACCGCTGCAACCTACGCTATCCCTATGTACCCCTAATCCACTGCCCCTAACACCGCCGACCCCTATATTATATTTATTAACCCCTAATCTGCCGCCACCAACGTCTCCTCCACCTACCTACAATTATTAACCCCCTAATCTGCCGACCGGACCTCACCGCTACTCTATTAAATGTATTAACCCCTAAAGCTAAGTCTAACCCTAACACTAACACCCCCCTAAGTTAAATATAATTTAAATCTAACTAAATAATTTAACTCTTATTAAATAAATTATTCCTATTTAAAGCTAAATACTTACCTGTAAAATAAATCCTAATATAGCTACAATATAAATTAAAATGATATTGTAGCTATTTTAGGATTAATATTTATTTTACAGGCAACTTTGTATTTATTTTAACTAGGTACAATAGCTATTAAATAGTTAATAACTATTTAATAGTTACCTAGTTAAAATAATTACAAAATTACCTGTAAAATAAATACTAACCTAAGTTACAATTAAACCTAACACTACACTATCAATAAATTAATTAAATACAATACCTACAAATAAATACAATTAAATAAACTAACTAAAGTACAAAAAATAAAAAAGAACTAAGTTACAAAAAAAATAAAAATATTTACAAACATATTAAAAATATTACAACAATTTTAAGCTAATTACACCTACTCTAAGCCACCTAATAAAATAACAAAGCCCCCCAAAATAAAAAAATGCCCTACCCTATTCTAAAATAAAATTAGAAAAGCTCTTTTACCTTACCAGCCCTTAAAAGGGCCTTTTGCGGGGCATGCCCCAAAGAAAACAGCTCTTTTGCCTGGAAAAAAAAACATACAATACCCCCCCCCCCAACATTACAACCCACCACTCACATACCCCTAATCTAACCCAAACCCCCCTTAAATAAACCTAACACTAAGCCCCTGAAGATCTTCCTACCTTATCTTCACCACGCCGGGTATCACCGATCGATCCAGGCTCCGATGTCTTGATCCAAGCCCAAGCGGGGGCTGAAGACGTCCATCCTCCTGCTGAAGTCTTGATCCAAGCCCAAGCGGGGGCTGAAGACGTCCATCCTCCGGCTGAAGTCTTGATCCAAGCGGCGAATGAAGAAGTCCATCTTCGGGCAGAAGTCTTCATCCTATCCGGGCAGAAGAGGACATCCGGACCGGCAAACATCTTCATCCAAGCGGAATCTTCTATGTTCTTCCATCCGATGACGAGCGGCTCCATCTTGAAGACCTCCGGCGAGGATCCATCCTCTTCTTCCGATGACTAGACGACGAATGAAGGTTCCTTTAAGGGATGTCATCCAAGATGGCGTCCCTCAAATTCCGATTGGCTGATAGGATTCTATCAGCCAATCGGAATTAAGGTAGGAAAAATCTGATTGGCTGATGGAATCAGCCAATCAGATTCAAGTTCAATCTGATTGGCTGATTGGATCAGCCAATCGGATTGAACTTGAATCTGATTGGCTGATTCCATCAGCCAATCAGAATTTTCCTACCTTAATTCCGATTGGCTGATAGAATCCTATCAGCCAATCGGAATTCGAGGGACGCCATCTTGGATGACGTCATTTAAAGAACCTTCATTCGGACTTAGGACGTCAGAAGAAGAGGATGGATCCGCGCCAGAGGTCTTCAAGATGGAGCCGCTCGTCATCAGAGGAAGATAGAAGATGCCGCTTGGATGAAGATGTTTGCCGGTCCGGATCTCCTCTTCTGCCCAGATAGGATGAAGACTTTGGAGCCTCTTCTGGACTTCTTCAGCCGCTTGATAGAAGACTTCAGCCGGATGATGGATCTCCAGCCCCCGCTTGGGCTTGGATGAAGATTTCGGAGCCTGGACGGATCGGTCATACCCGGTGTGGTGAAGATAAGGTAGGAAGATCTTCAGGGGCTTAGTGTTAGCTTTATTTAAGGGGGGTTTGGGTTAGATTAGGGGTAGGTGGGTGGTGGGTTGTAATGTTGGGGGGGGGTATTGTGTTTATTTTTACAGGCAAAAGAGCTGAATTCTTTGGGGCATGCCCCGCAAAAGGCCCTTTTAAGGGCTGGTAAGGTAAAAGAGCTTTTCTATTTTAATTTTAGAATAGGGTAGGGCATTTTTTTATTTTGGGGGCTTTGTTATTTTATTAGGGGGCTTAGAGTAGGTGTAATTAGCTTAAAATTGTTGTAATATTTTTATTATGTTTGTAATTAATTTTTTTATTTTTTGTAACTTAGCTTTTTTTATTTTTTGTACTTTATTTAGTTTATTTAATTGTATTTATTTGTAGGGATTTGTATGTAATTAATTTATTGATAGTGGAGTGTTTGATTTAATTGTAGGCATTTTATTTAATTAATTTATTGATAGTGCAGTGTTAGATTTAATTGTAACTTAGGTTAGGATTTATTTTACAGGCAATTTTGTACTTATTTTAACTAGGTAGCTATTAAATAGTTCTTAACTATTTAATAGCTATTGTACCTGGTTAAAATAATTACAAAGTTGTCTGTAAAATAAATATAAATCCTAAAATAGCTACAATGTAATTATTCATTATATTGTAGCTATATTAGGGTTTATTTTACAGGTAAGTATTTAGCTTTAAATAGGAATAATTTATTTAATAAGAGTTAATTTATTTCGTTAGATTTAAATTATATTTAACTTAGGGGGGTGTTAGGGTTAGAGTTAGCTTTAGGGGTTAATACATTTATTAGAGTAGCGGTGAGGTCCGGTCGGTAGATTAGGGGTTAATACTTGAAGTTAGGTGTCGGCGATGTTAGGGAGGACAGATTAGGGGTTAATACTATTTATTATAGTGTTATTGAGGCAGCAGTGAGGCGGATTAGGGGTTAATAACTTTATTATAGTAGCGGTGAGGTCCGGTCGGCAGATTAGGGGTTAATAATTGTAGGTAAGGTAGCAGCGATGTTGGGGGGGCAGATTAGGGGTTAATAAATATAATATAGGGGTCGGCGGTGTTAGGGGCAGCAGATTAGGGGTGCATAGGGATAATGTAGGTGGCGGCGGTGTGCGGTCGGCAGATTAGGGGTTACAAAATTTTAATACAGTGGCAGCGATGTTGGGGGACCTCGGTTTAGGGGTACATAGGTAGTTTATGGGTGTTAGTGTACTTTACAGCACAGTAGTTAAGAGCTTTATGAACCGGCGTTAGCCCAGAAAGCTCTTAACTCCTGTTTTTTTTCTGCGGCTGGAGTTTTGTCGTTAGATTTCTAACGCTCACTTCAGCCAAGACTCTAAATACCAGCGTTAGAAAGATCCCATTGAAAAGATAGGATACGCAATTGGCGTAGGGGGATCTGCGGTATGGAAAAGTCGCGGCTGCAAAGTGAGCGTTAGACCCTTTAATGACTGACTCTAAATATTAGCGGGCGGTAAAAACCAGCGTTAGGACACCCTAACGCTGGTTTTGACGGCTACCGCAGAACTCTAAATCTAGCCGTATGAGTGGAGCTTGTTCTATTCACCAATTTTAAAAATGTGAAAACAGGATTAAGCCGAGATAATATACTGTTGCTCCTGCACCTGAGCACATGTAGTTTCAAATTTGAAATAGGTAATTGGTTGTTATTTGTTTGGTCTCCCATGAGATCATAAGGGATTGGAAGGGATTGGAGTCTCAGTCTCAGCTTGGGGTGGGCGTATGATGGATAATCATTGCAGAAACAAAATAGGTGCATAGGTTTATCTCTACTCAGCTATATGTACTTTACAAACTACCTGTTACATTGAGTTTTATTCTCATTGTACTTTTTATTAAAGTTATACTTACAACTCACTGATGTGATGAAGGATGGGTACAAATCTCTTCAAATTGTGCAAATGTCAAGTTTTAAAATAGGTATTAGTTAAAAATGGGTTTTATCTGGACCCAGTGGTGATACCAAGGTTGGCCAAAAGGGGGACATAATGGCTGACCCCCTCATGTACGCCAATTTATATTTCCTCATTTGTCCACCACCACTTTGCCCAGTTTGCCAACAGGTCCATATAACCCTGCCCACAACACATGTGTCCCCGCCTAGAAACTGCCCAACCTGGACTGCTTGCCTCTCATGGCCCCACCCACATAAACACTGGCGGGACACTGGAAAGTCTGGAAGCATCAATGTATTTTCAACAATTTGTGTGTGGTCATTCCTGCCATTTACATCTTTAGTTGTGTTAGATGCCCAATACTTGATATCTCACATATAAAACGCAACCCACTAGCAACACAGGGGATAGCCTTGAGTGTTTCATGGCATTCTTGAGGTAAGTTCCGTATTTTTCTATTCCTATAATTAGGATCTGCAAGCCTCACTTACCCCTGTGTAGTATTTTGTCTCGCAGTCATGTCTCATACAACTTTATATGCACTGTTTATTTTAATGTATTTATTTTGAGTTTGGTGCAATGTTTATTTTAGCCCTGTCCCTTTACGCAAAGTCTTCAATCTAGCCCTTAGTTCATGAGGTGCAATTAATCATATCTGATTGCAACAATTTCAGGTCACAATACCGGAGGCTGGATAAAAGGATTTTACAATACACCAAATATCTCAACACTGTTTAAACATCCAGCTTCAATGCCCACTTATTCTCTTTCTGGAATTAATTCTGCATCAAGAGATATTTGTAGTTACTTTTGCCTGCAGTTCCAGTCAAGTATTGAGCAATGGCAGCCTTTTTCTGAGAAGGGCCTTCAACACCGTCCCATTAATCCAGGTAAACAGTGTGTGTAACACTGATTGTTGAATATAAATATGGATGAATATGGATAAATGTGTATTACTCTACAAATAATTATGGGGGACAATAACAGGACATTTTCTATCATGCTATATAGTTTTAATAAAATTAAGAGGGTGCTAGATCAGCTTATAGGAGAACACCAATTAAAATGTCAGTATGATTACAGAACCCAGTGTGAGAAGACGTATATTTTAGAATTAGTTCACGCAATAAGTTTGTTCTGATTATTTTTGAGTTAATATTCACAATAATAAATAATACATTTATTTGTACATATAGGATAAACTCTAAACAAATCTTAAAAACAAATCTTAAAAACGTATAGAATCTATGCATAGATAATATAGATAGGTTGTAATTCATTGACAAAGCTCCTATGGTGACAGTCCAAAAGTATCGGGACTCTTCTGAGTCAAAACAATTCAAAAGGGAATATGTATTCCGTATGTTTGTGTTTCTTCATTAGCTAACTGTGTTGTAACCAAGTATACCAAGAGTTAGTATCAATTATGGAACGCTACTTTCATTGCCGATATGTATTCATTGGTCTCCAGAGTATATTTGTCTTTTATAACAAAAGTCTTACTGGATCTCCTCCTGGTTCCTTGGTTGCAGACTTTGCTGTCTTGTTTCAAGAGGATCTCGCCTCCCATACTTTCAGTGGCTTTGTTTGGCCCCTTCTGCATCCAGTGATGATAAACTTGCTTCCGTTTTGGACTGTCACCAAAGGAGCTTTGTCAATTAATTATCACCTATCTATATTAATTCTTTATTGCTTGTGCAAGTGTTTATGAAATACTCTTCACCCCTGTCTGTCATATAATCTTTTTGAGTACCGCACTTTAGTACATAAGTACGCAGGTCTCTCAAAGTAGTTGATACAGACATGGATCCTATAGCTATAATATTAACTCGAAAATAATTAGAGCAAACTTATTGTGTAAACTAATTCTAAAATATACGTCTTCTCACAGTGGGTTCTGTAAACATACTGACATTTTAATTGGTGTTCTCCTATAAGCTGATCTAGCGCCCTCTTAAATTTATTAGAACTATTTATATTATTTCTTATCTAGGAAGGAGATAAGTTTCAAGAGTGGCAATACAGGATATCAGTTAGTGCTAATGTTTACCCCTTCTTCCATACTATATAGTATTGTATGGCCCTGACTTTCTAACATGGGATCTGAAGCTCTTGAGATCGCAGGTATGGCAGTAAAGGAAGCTAGTTCTTAAAGACCTTCCATGGTGAGTTTGGAACTGATCTTGGGATGGATGACACATTCCAAAATCCAGAGGCTCCACTATGGTCACTTGTGGGGCATGAACACATATGACTTCTATCATTAGAGTGTATGTCTGTGGAACGTGGCTTGGGGACAAGGTCAACTAAACCATTTCTAGGGTATGCTAGTGCTATCTCCATTTCCTTGTTGATCTCTGCTGTTCTTTGACAAAACAGTATCTGTAGAAGGGATGGAGATGCTGTTTTTTTTTACATTATATGGTCCTTGATATTGATTTCTCTGCAGCAGAGCCCTGGCTTTTTAATAGAATCCTTGTAGACTAGCTGATGGGATCCATCACTATGTGTCAAGGGCCTGGACATGTCAAATGGGGGCTGTAAGAAGTCATCTTTAATATTTGTAACTAATTATGTTATGGTAAGCCTCTAAAGCAGGATTATATCTAAAGGATTACTGTACAGTAAACAGAAACTGAAAGATGTGTCCACTTATTAGAAAACCAAATAATATATGATGTGATAAGATAATGCCCACAAGCTTCAACATGTACTACATCAAAATACAAATATCCAACTGTGAGCTAAACTATCACAAAGAGTAAAAATTATGCATTTAGGAAATTTCAGACAAAAGTGACTTGGGAATTATTTTGACTAATTTAAATTTTGGTTTGCAATGCAGTAGCACAGCAGTTAAGACCAGCAGAATGCCTGATTGTATAATAACTGTATATTACATACTTATAACACACTAGACACATGTTCATTAATTACATTTATTTTTTTGTTTGTTATTAACAATGGTGATGATATACATATGGAATATATAAATGTCCCATGGGAGTTTCATAGGCATTCCATGGGAGTAGTCTGTATCATAATGGGGAAAAATTGCCAGGAGTTTCTATGTTGACAATATCCACCAACTTAAGTCAACCATTTCACACATACCTGTCTCACCACCCTTTCTGTGGCTAGATAAGCAGATATCAACAAATAATAAATGGGGGGGTTTTGGGAATAAAAATTCAATACTTTATTTATTAACGCATATTAAAAGCGAATGATAGAAGAGAAGAGACCGTTTGGACATTAAAGGGGTAGTTTAACTTCCACCACTATCCCTTTAATTCATAGATTGCCAATGCTGACCGCAAAGGTTTAAAAACACAGTGGAGCTTCACTAGGGCATTAGTGTGTCTCACATTAAATTCAGTCAGTAAGAGTTTATATCCCACACTCATAAGAAAAACAGGGTAAATGGTTAAATTCAATCACCATGCAGACCTAGGTGCTAAGGAAACCTCCTACCTGCAAGCTTCTGGGTAAAATACCCTTGCAGCCAATTTCTGGATAAAGTTCCTATTTTCTAAATGTTAATTCTGACTGAAAAGTACATACGCTTACATCCTAATGTTACTAATATTAAGATAGGGTGGACCTCTATATAGCAGTAAGGTCCACATAATAGCCCGGCCCACCGGGCATTTGCCCTGTTTACCCTAGGCCAGTCCAGGCCTGATATAGGCGGTTGCTGCTCTAAATGAACCCTCAATAACAGTCGGCTAGATTACGAATCTTGCGTTAGCCTTAAAAAGCAGCGTTGAGAGGTCCCAACGCTGCTTTTTAACGCCCGCTGGTATTACGAGTCTGGCAGGTACAGGTGTACCGCTCACTTTTCTTCCGCGACTCGAGCTTACCGCAAATCCCCTTACGTCAATTGTGTATCCTATCTTTTTAATGGGACTTGCCTAACGCCGATATTACGAGTCTTGGAAGAAGTGAGCGGTAGACCCTCTCCTGTCAAGACTCCTACCGCATTTAAAAGTCAGTAGTTAAGAGTTTTATGGGCTAACGCCATAACATAAAACTCTTAACTAAAGTGCTAAAAAGTACACTAACACCCATAAACTACCTATTAACCCCTAAACCGAGCACCCCCCCACATCAGAAACACTTAAGTACATTTTTTAACCCCTAATCTGCCAACCGGACATCGCCGCCACTGTAATAAATATATTAACCCCTAAACCGCAGCACTCCCGCCTCGCAAACACTAGTTAAATTTTATTAACCCCTAATCTGCCATCCCTAACATCACCGACACCTATCTACATTTATTAACCCCTAATCTGCCGCCCCCAACGTCGCCGCTACTATATTAAATTTATTAACCCCTAAACCTAAGTCTAACCCTAAGTCTAACCCCCCAACTTAAATTTAATTTAAATAAAACGAAATAAAATTACTACAATTAAACAAATTAATCCTATTTAAAACTAAATACTTAACTATAAAATAAACCCTAAGCTAGCTACAATATAACTAATAGTTACATTGTAGCTAGCTTAGGATTTATTTTTATTTTACAGGCAACTTTGTATTTATTTTAACTAGGTACAATAGTTATTAAATAGTTATTAACTATTTAATAACTTCCTAGTTAAAATAAGTACAAATTTATCTGTAAAATTAATCCTAACCTAAATTACAATTACACCTAACACTACACTATCATTATATTAATTACATAAACTAACTACAATTAACTACAATTAAATTAAATAATCTAAAGTACGAAAAACAACAAACACTAAATTACAGTAAATAAAAAAATAATTACAAGAATTTTAAACTACTTACACCTAATCTAATCCCCCTAATAAAATAAAAAAGCCCCCCAAAATAATAAAATTCCCTACCCTATACTAAATTACAAATAGCCCTTAAAAGGGCCTTTTGAGGGGCATTGCCCGAAAGTAATCAGCTCTATTACCTGTAAAAACAAATACAATACCCCCCAACATTAAAACCCACCACCCACACACCCAACCCTACTCTAAAACCCACCCAATCCCCCCCCTTAAAAAACCTAACACTACCCCCTTGAAGATCACCCTACCTTGAGCTGTCTTCACCCAGCCAGGCACAAGTGGACCTCCAGAGGGGCAGAAGTCTTCATCCGATCCGGGCAGAAGAGGTCCTCCAAGCGGCAGAAGTCTTCATCCAGATGACATCTTCTATCTTCATCCATCCGGAGCAGGTCCATCTTCAATCCAGCCGACGCGGAGCATCCTCTTCAAACGAAGTCCAAGCGAAGAATGAAGGTTCCTTTAAATGACGTCATCCAAGATGGCGTCCCTTAAATTCCGATTGGCTGATAGGATTCTATCAGCCAATCGGAATTAAGGTAGGAAAAATCCTATTGGCTGATGCAATCAGCCAATAGGATTGAGGTCGCATTCTATTGGCTGATTGGAACAGCCAATAGAATGCAAGCTCAATCCTATTGACTGATTGGATCAACCAATAGGATTGAACTTCAATCCTATTGGCTGATCCAATCAGCCAATAGGATTTTTCCTACCTTAATTCCGATTGGCTGATAGAATCCTATTAGCCAATCGGAATTCAAGGGACGCCATCTTGGATGACATCATTTAAAGGAACCTTCATTCTTCGCTTGGACTTCGTTTGAAGAGGATGCTCCGCGTCGGCTGGATTGAAGATGGACCCGCTCCGCTCCAGATGGATGAAGATAGAAGATGCCGTCTGGATGAAGACTTCTGCCCCTTGGAGGAACTCTTTCCCGGATCAGATGAAGACTTCTGCCCCTCTGGAGGTCCACTTGTGCCCGGCTGGGTGAAGACGACTCAAGGTAGGGTGATCTTCAAGGGGGTAGTGTTAGTTTTTTTTAAGGGGGGATTGGGTGGGTTTTAGAGTAGGGTTGGGTGTGTGGGTGGTGGGTTTTAATGTTGGGGGGGTATTGTATTTTTTTTTTACAGGTAAAAGAGCTGATTACTTTGGGGCAATGCACCGCAAAAGGCCCTTTTAAGGGTTATTTGTAATTTAGTATAGGGTAGGGAATTTTATTATTTTTGGGGGCTTTTTTATTTTGTTAGGGGGATTAGATTAGTTTAGATTAGTTTAAAAAAAATTATTTTTTTTTTATTTTCTGTAATTTAGTGTTTGTTGTTTTTCGTATTTTAGTTTATTTAATTTAATTGTAATTAATTGTAGGTAGTTTAGGTAATTAATTTAATTGTAGTGTAGTGATAGGTGTAATTGTAACTTAGGTTAGGATTTATTTTACAGGTAAATTTGTACTTATTTTAACTAGGTAGCTATTAAATAGTTAATAACTATTTAATAACTATTGTACCTAATTAAAATAAATACAAAGTTTCCTGTAAAATAAATATAAACCCTAAGCTAGCTACAATGTAACTATTAGTTATATTGTATCTAGCTTAGGGTTTATTTTATAGGTAAGTATTTAGTTTTTAACATGACTAATTTATTTAATTGTAGTTATTTTATTTAGATTTATTTAAATTATATTTAAATTAGGGGGGTGTTAGGGTTAGGGTTAGACAAGTTTAGGGGTTAATAACTTTATTATAGTGGCGGCGACGTTGGGAGCGGCAGATTAGGGGTTAATAAGTGTAAGATTAGTGGTGTTTAGACTTGGGGTTCATGTTAGGGTGTTAGGTGTAGACATAAAATTCCTTTCCCCATAGGAATCAATGGGGAAGCTGAACGCTGCTTTTTTGCAGGTGTTAGGTTTTTTTTCAGCCGGCTCAGCCCCATTGTTTTCAATGGGGAAATCGTGCACAAGCACGTTTAGCCAGCTTACCGCTACCGTAAGCAACACTGGTATTGAGGTGAGATGTAGAGTAAAATTTTGCTCTACGCTCACCTTTTTTTGCGGCTAACACCGGGTTTAAAAATTCCCGTAATACCAGCGTTGTCTTAAGGGAGCGTTTAAAAAAAAGGCTCGTTAGCAACGCACCCCTGTTACCACAAAACCCGTAATCTCGGTGAATGTTTTTTTTAGAGAAAGGTCTTTTCCCAGAGAAGAGAGTATGACAAACAGAAACCACAGAGACAGGGGAACAGGCAAGAACAAACAGAAAAAAACAACAGAAACAGCCAACTTACTGATAATTAACTTATATGAAATTTATTTAAAGGGACATAATACTCATATGCTAAATCACTTGAAATCAATGCAGTATAATTGTAAAAAGCTGACAAGAAAATATAACCTGAGCATATCTATGTAAAAAAGGAAGATATTTTACCTCACAATTTCCTCAGATCAGCAGAGTAAGTTCTGTGTAAAAAGTTATACTCAGCTGTTGCTCAGCTGCAGGTAAAAAAATAAATAAAAATGAAGACATGAACAGCAACCAATCAGCATCAACAGTGCTGAGGTCATGAACTCTTTTACTGTGATCTCATGAGATTTCACTTAACTCTCATGAGATTTCATTGTAAACTTCCTTACACTGAATAGGGAAATAAGATGAGAGTGCACGAGGCTCAATCCTTCGGCTGTTCCGGGACAGACATACTGATGTGCTGCTTAGAAGTCCTTTAAAATAGGATGTGGCTACTGAGAAACTTTTGAGGTAAAATATCTTTCTTTTTTACATAGAGATGTTCAAGTGATATTTTCTAGTCAGCCTTTTACAGCTATGCTGCAGAACTTTCAAGTTTTTAAACATTTGGGTATTATGGCCCTTTAAGACAGAGAATTAAAAAAAATATATATTTCTAAAGGAACAAAATTTATTCCAGCAGCTCAATTTAACTCTTTTACTTGGACATAAGATTTACATCTATTTGCCCGCAAATTAACCTTACATACGTTTTTTAAGAACAAGAAAACAAAAATGTATAAGGATTTAGCGATATCTAAAGATGATTATGGAATTATGGATACATTAACTGATTTATTAGATGACAACGAGAGAAATGATAACTTTACATCATTGTAACCAAAGAGTACTTTCTATCCTGCACTGTTAAAATACTCTAATATTGAGAGTGTGTGGGTTTGGCTACACATGATTTAAAGCAATTACAGTCCACTAACAGGAAAAGTGAATTTAAATTACAAAGAAAAAATCGCACTGAAGGAATTACAAACAAACAAAGACATAGGGGCCTATCTATCAAGCTCCGAAAGGAACTTGACGGCCCGTGTTTCTGGCGAGTCTTCAGACTCGCCAGAATCAGCAGTTATGAAGCAGCAGTCACAAAGACCGCTGCTCCATAACCTGTCCGCCTGCTCTGAGCAGGCCGACAGACATCTCCGGAAATCAACCCGATCGAGTACGATCGGGTTTATTGACACCCCCCTGCTGGCGGCCCATTGGCCGTGAGTCAGCAGGGGGTGGGTTGCACCAGAAGCTCTTGTGAGCTGCTGGTGCAATGCTGAATACGGAGAGCGTATTGCTCTATGTATTCAGCGAGGTCTGACGGACCTGATCTGCACTGTCGGATCAGGTCCGCCAGACCTTGTTAAATAGAGGCCATTGCCATTAAAAATGCTGATAAAGGTGGAAATATTGTAATTATGAATAACTTTGATTATGAGAACATGTGCATGACCATCTTAAATTGACCTTTAAACTATCAAACATTAGAAGGAAATCCTACAGTGAGATTCCAGTTAAAATTAAAAACAACATTACAAAATGGCCTTAAGATGGGAATAATAAACAACAATAAGTTTAATTTTTTCCTTAATAATAAGGTGAGAATACCAACCTTTTATTGCCTACCAAATGTTCATAAAAATATGCAACATCCACCAGGCAGACCAATTATATCTGGCAATCAGTGACTAACTGAGAACATAAGCCCATATATGGATATTATCTAACATAATTTGTCCAGAACATAGAATTTGTATATTATCTAATATCATAGATATCTAGATAAACTGATAATGGATTAATCTGCGTTCTTAGCCAGTATAGACGCGTAAAGTCTATACTCCAATATTGGCCACACTCTATGGTTTAAAGCATGCAAATATTATTTGAAGAACAGGACACTAGAATTTGTCTTAACTCACAATTACTTTCTATTTGACAGAACTTTGTATTTACAAAAGAGGGGCACAGCAATGGGCATATAATAGGGCAGCCAAAGAAGGGAGACAAAACCTGTTATATCATCCAAAGGAGAAGAGAAATCAACAAGAAAATAGTGCACCAATACGTATAATAGGGAATTTTGACAACCAAAATTACTATATTCATAGAATTCTATCAAAATATTTGGCACTATTGGGGGGCGGAGCCAACAGCTGAGGAGAGCAGTCGCATCTGCCTTGAGCTCGAACAATTGACCAGATATTAAGCTTGAAAAAAGCTGCACTAACCCATCTATAAGACACTCACTTTAATCAGAGACATCTGGGGAGTGAGCCCATTAACCTACTTTTAACAGGTCATATATTACCCGTGCGCACTTTAAGGAGACGCTGACTATTGAGGCCTACAGGCAAACCCAGACCCTCTCTTGAAGACAGCTATGTAGACAAAGCCTGTAAGCTCTTCAAGTCCCTGCACAAACAGAAATGTGCTAAAATGAAACAGCTGCAATCTGTAGCGCCTTACGGCAGAGACCGGGACCAGTAGCAGAGGTCTGCATCTGATGGGGCTACAAGGGCCTAAAATCTACGCATCTCCGGTCACCACTACTCCACATCTTCCAGGCCACAGTAGAGTGTTACTGAGAGACATATAGCTCTGCTGATACCTGTAGCCAGAAGACTTTTGCACGATGTGAGTAGTGGCCCGCTTTTCCTTTCCACTTGTGGCGATATTGGGGTGCATTGACAGAGATAATAAAATGGAGGATTTCCATGCTGCAGTATGAGTTCTATTGCTGCAGCTGAAAGTGGTTATGCAGGGTAGATTTGAGAGTCTGTCACAGCATATTTGAGATCTAAGCTCACGGGAGGAAATGGGCAATGTCACGGAAACAGAGGATGTAATTTATTTTACCCAATTGGAGCTTACACTGTATTATGCAGATCAGTTAAGAGACCCCAGCTGTGGCACGGATGCCATTTCGGATCCACATAGGTCAGACAACCCCTCCTGCCTGTTACCTGTGAGTCTTACGGAGGTGGCGACTGCTCACCAGGAGCAAGATGTAAGCTGCCAGAGGCAGGGCTCTATAACAAACCTCCTTGCTAATCCACACTGTAAAATTAATCCTCAGCCGAATCAGTATGCAGCCCTAATCGACACCAATTCAGCTATATCTTTATTATCAGGCTGGAGGGCGTGTTTCCTAGGGGCTGCGAAAAACAGAGGTATCCATGCCCTGATGTGGAGACGCGAACAGTCATCTGAGATGCAGAATACACCCCAACCAGTTGCCTGTGGGATAGGTTAGATTGGATCCAAGAATTAGTCTCCAAGTGCTGCAGTTCCCTAAGCACCACAGCGCTTTTTCTCCTCTGTGGGATCGATACGCTGGTTTTTGATGGCCCTTACTTCTTTACCATCGACCGACTGATACTGGAACACAGATTTGATATGGTGTCGGCTGATACTAATACATATCTCTATTATATAATTGTTTATAATGGTTAATGTTTTGTATCATATTGTTTTATTTTTGTTATAGTGCAAGAGGTTATTTTGTAAAAAAAACAAAAAACGTTTAGAATGTGAGTTATTGTTTACTATGTATATTACTTAATGGCTGAAGACTCCACAAGTAGGGTAACAGCCTTTCATACATCCTTGTATGCAATAGCTCCATATTCTGAGCACAAGAGTCACATCGCAATGTATCTAACAATATAAATATGCTAAGTGTGTTTTTATGCCATTAGACTTTACATTCTAACCTTATTATCAACCAGTTGCATTACTGTTGCTCTCTAATTTATGATCTATATCATTATTACTATGTATGGTAAGTCTACTAGCCATCATATAAACTCCTCTGTTACATACGTACTTCCTATCATTAAGTGGTTAATATGTAATCATAGCTATATGTATCAAAAGTTTAAACATCTTAAAACCCTTGAGTCATAATTATATGTTGTTCCACCACTAGAAATTTGCTAGGTTTAAAAGTGGCCACTCTCAGATGCCGTTATCTTAAATTATGAGCTATTAGGGCTTACTTATTTATCTTGGGTTTAAAAGGTTACCTGTCACTGTTGTAGTGATAGTATTTACCTGTTATCGACTAGTCACTATAAACATATATACTAGGTCTATTCCTCTGCCAAAGCCTTGCAATTTGAAATATTAAGATACTGAATTGTCCAAGCTAACTTTTATCAGTTGATGATGGGCTGTAGACATATCTCTCTCTATTATTGAAGCCATGTTGCAGTTAAGGTATGCAGTAGCTTACTATGAATGTTAAGTTCATTACTGGGTATTGCTTATCTACTACTACGGCTCACCTGCCCTTGGGTATGGGGCCCATACCCAGGTGGCAAAATGAATCTTTATAAATATCCCATACTGCTGGTTTGTCTACTCTATATAGTGGTACGCCTGTATAAAACGGGTTTATTGATAGAGATGGAGGTGTAGATTTGGAGCTCCGCAAAACACTGCTTATCAAACAGTTGCAAAGGGCATAAATTTATTTGCTGCTGCTTTATAAACCTAAGGGAAGAGGTAATGAAGGAAAGGTGAACCCAAGAACTTAAGACCGGGAACCGAGCTGCACATTGAACGCTGTGAAACTCAAGGAGCAAAGGATGAAGCGTTAGCTAGGCGGAGTGATCCGCCATCTTGCCCACGCGGTCAGCAACTACTCAGAAGCAAAGACTTCAAGCCGCATACACGGCATCTAGAACATACTCGCCACATAAACGTGGAGATCGGACCAAGAAGAAACGGAATGACCGACAGGGTAAGAGAAAGGAGCGGTGGTTATTAACTTTGGGAGCGCGGTCGCGGACCGCCCCAGAACAAGCAATAATAAATAAATGGCGTAGTGCCGCGTACACACAGCAGACACCACATGCTTGTAGGAGAGGTTGCTAAAGAGAGACATAAAACTGGGGAGCCACTTGGGTGCTGCAACAGTATTAATGCAAGCGAATTAGGAGATGGAGGAATGGCATAATAGAGGAACTCCTTTACATGACACCTAAGTCCCCGCTCAAAGGCAGAGTATTAAGCGACCTATTTACTGGCATACAGCAGAAGACGCAGCAAATCTATGGGTGGATGTGTCAGTGTTGCGCCACAGAAACATAGTTAGCTCCAAGTCAAAAGGCTATCTACTCAAATACTAATAGGTGACCTGCTGCATTAGGATACGATATAGCTGCCCCTCCACAGCTTGCCAAATATATACATATCTTTAGAAGCTATCTTTATAAAACAAGAGATTAATGTATTTAACAAGAAACCGCTTTGAGGCTGAAGATATGACTGCAGGCATGATGCATAAGGTGCAATGCTAACAGGCGCAAGATCCCAGGTCCCATTAAACACAACGATGCTACATCCTGACAAGTATAATAACTATGTATAATCTGTAAGCTGCAGAATAGCCTGCCTTAACAACAAATTCTTACATAGCGATTAATCTATCCAAGGAAACTAAGGATACAAAAGGCATACACCTTGCTTAAGATTTACAGGTTTACATCACTTAATTCACAAAAAAAAGAGACTATAAACGCTGACACTCATCTGTCAACTAATAACTTACCACCGCACCGGGTGACATATATTAGCCAATATGACAGCTAGAAAGCACACTAAATCCTCTCAAGGACTTAAAACTCCAACAGCAACTATGTTTTTTAAACCAGTAAAAGAGAAGGCTATAGAGGCAATCAACAGCGAAGCAGATGAAGAGGTGGATTCTGATACAGACTCACAAATCCAGGTAGATGATTCTACCCCCGCTACAAAAGCTGACCTCAAGACACTGGTATCAAAGCAAGATATCAACCAGAACTTTGACAAGTTGTGGGAAAAAATCGACACATTTCAAAGCACTATAACCAACAGTCTAGCAGAAATTAAGCAAGATGTTATAGACCTAGGCTCTAGAGTGGCGATCCTAGAAGACGCTGACACTTCAGTAACAGAAGATCTCTCTAACTTCAAGCAGCAACTTACTGCACAACAACAAGAGGTTATGGAAATGCAAGACAAACTAGAAGATCTTGAAAATAGAAGCCGAAGATGTAACCTAAGGCTGAAAGGAATACCTGAATCTGTTTCAGCAGAAGAATTACATATCTATCTACATCAGCTCTTCCAAGCCATAACGGGAGAAGGGGGCGACGAGAAATTCCAAATGGAAAGAGCACACAGAGCACTTCGTGCCAAACCAAAAGAGGGAGCCCCACCTAGAGACGTCATGGTCAAGTTTTTTAGATTCCCAGAAAAAGAGGAGATCCTGACAGCAGCACGGAAAAATCCCACATTCAAATTCCAAGGTTCGGTGATCCAGTTCTACCAGGACCTCTGTCTCAAGACGCTGCAGAGAAGAAGCGGTCTGAAACCTCTCACCACTATCCTGAGGAAACACCAAATCAGATATAGATGGGGATTCCCCTTTAATCTATACATCATACATAATGGCAGACCTCTAAGTCTTAGAGAACCGGATGAGATTCCAGCAATTTGTAGCAAACTACACTTGGAGATCCCAGATCTACCGCAAAGCAACCAAGATGAGGATACCGAGCAGCAGACATCTAGACACAACCACCTACAAAAACCAAAATGGACAAAAGTCACGAAGAAGAAAACCAAAACATGACATCTTTATCCAATACAAGTTCGGAGATTCCAGGGACTGGACTGAAGCAGTATGTCCCATCAAACACCTTGTGGAGACATAAGTAATCAAGGTTTAGTATCACACCCCTAGACAAAGGCTGACGGGGGTGGGAACTGTGAGTAATATGTTCAAATTAACTCTGACTATTGATCGTGCCCAAATCTACCACGTTGGCAGTGGGAGTACAAAATATTCAGAAAATGTTTGAAGTAATAGGGGGGAGGGGGGGGGGAGATCATAGTTTTGTTAATTTTCTATGTTTATCTTCTACATATAGTTACCCAATGTAGGAGTCATTTGTTATTTATTGTTTTTAATGTTGCCACTCGATATTCCACAGTTGATATGCTGCATACTATATGTAACTTGCCTAATAATGATGTTGTCTTTGTTTTCCTACATTGCTTGCCCCGCTTGGGCGAAACCCCTGGAGGGGGACATACCCTTTTTGAGTTATCCAGGGATAATGTTTGTGAATGTGGAAGAGGCGGATCCGGGGGGGAGGGCCCCAAACACCAAATTGTAAGTAATGACTAGTGATATTCGCTTAATTTCACATAATGTTAGAGGCCTTAACACAGACCTTAAAAGACGGACAGCACTGTCGCAATACCTGAGATTAAACGCTAAGCTCATTTTCTTGCAGGAAACACACTTCACCAAAGAGGTGGTTCCAAAATATTGGTCAAGACACTTCACACAACACTACCATTCAACATCAGACAAAAAAAAGAGAGGGGTGTCGATATTGATACATCAATCCATGGGATTTATGGTGGAGGAGACAATTAGGGACCCAGAAGGGAGGTATCTGATAGTAAGAGGAAGACAACGAGACAAGCAAATTATTCTATGCAACATATATGCACCTAACGAGACACAGATATCTTTTTTTGCACACATATCTCATCTACTGACCCAATGGTCACAAGCCAGGATACTCCTAGGAGGCGATTTTAATATATCAATGTACCCATACCAAAATACAGGACAGACTAAATTGACACACAAACAACTAAGACATAATTCTATGATTAAGAAAATAAAGGAGATTTTTTTATCCCACAATATTATAGATTCATGGGATACCTTATATGGTAAAACATCTGACTATACCTACTATTCTCACGCACACAAAAAATACTCCAAATTAGACTATGTTTATGTAAGCCAAATCTTGATACCAGACTTGACATCCTCCACCATACACGCCTGTGCTTGGTCAGATCACTCCATAGTCCAAATTCACATTAAAGACACCTATCATGTTAGTGCGGCACGTTCATGGAACTATGACCCTATGATATTGCAAAAACCAGGCACACACGAATCTATTTTACAGAACATGTCAGAATATTGGACAATGAACGAAGGAACCACATCTAACCCTATCAACACATGGGCGGCACACAAACCCTTCATTAGAGGATTGCTAATCAAAGAAAAAGCGGCCCTAAACAAGATTAATAGAAAGCAAATAGATTTACTACAAACTCAAATAGATACCCTTACTAAAACTCACCAACAGAACCTATCAGCCACAGTATTCCAAGAACTACAAGCCAAAAGACTAGAATTATCAGAGATTATGAACAGGGCATCTCTCAGAGCAGCTCATAGATTGAAATCACAGTACTTTATCTATTCCAATAAACCTGATAAGTACTTAGCCCACAAACTCAGGGAACAGACAAAATCATTTTCCATACCAGTTTTACAGACACAAGACGGAACTAATAACTCTAATCCACAAGTAATAGCGGATACTTTTGCACAATATTACGCAGGTCTTTATGACGGAGAAAAAACAAGTAAAACTAACCAAACCAAACTGTTACTACACAAATTTTTAGATGACGCTAAGTTAAGTCCAATAGACGAAGCCACCCGAGACGAATTAAATGCAGAGGTGTCGACCAGGGAGGTCCTATTAGCCATTAAAGAACTTAAGCCTGGAAAGGCAGCAGGTCCGGATGGTTTCCCAGGGGAATATTATAAACTTTTTAAATCTACTTTAATCCCGCATGTTATAACTTTTTGTAATGATATTCTACAAGGTAAGACAATCCCAAAAGAAATTCTGCAAGCAAAAATAGTAGTGATCCCTAAGCCGGGGAGGAATCCCAAATTATGTCAGAGCTATAGACCTATATCACTAATCAATCAGGATATCAAGATCTTTACTAAAATTTTAGCAAACAGGCTTAAACTACATTTACCAACTTTGATCCATCCGGACCAGGTAGGATTTATCTCAGGTAGAGAGGCCCCCGACAATATCAGACGCACGATCTCCCTGGTCGACTACCTAACTAGGACACGAACGCCTTCTCTGGTCCTGTCATTGGACGCGGAGAAGGCGTTCGACAGAATAGATTGGGATTTTATGTTTGAAGTGCTACACAGGTTAGGGTTTAATGGCTCATTTGTTCAGGCTATTAGGAGTATATACTCATATCCCACAGCTTACATCCGAGCGGCAGGTTATCAGTCTAGGGGAATTGATATTCGTAACGGTACAAGACAAGGGTGTCCCTTGTCGCCGCTTTTATTTGCTATCTGTATTGAACCATTGGCAGCGACGATTAGATTAACTCCAGAGATACACGGAGTTCTGATAGGTAGAGAGGAATTCAAATTATCTTTATTCGCAGATGATATCCTTCTCACCCTATCCAATCCAATGACGTCTTTACCCCACCTATATCGAGTCCTAAAGGACTATGCTGACATATCAGGGTATAAGATCAACCAAGAGAAATGTGAAGCGATTCCTATCGCTCTCCCTTCCCACACTAGAAAGCTCCTTGAAATTAATTTTTCGTTCGAATGGGCCAAGGAAGCAATAAAATATCTAGGAATCCGGTTGTCTAACGCTATTCCAGACCTCTACAAACTAAACTATGTCCCACTATATAAATCTATTAGAAAAGAGATCAACAAGTGGAGAACAGGGGGTTTCTCTTGGTACGGACGTCTATCTACTGTTAAAATGAACGTTCTCCCGAGGTTACTATATTTATTCAGGGCCCTGCCGATTAAGATTCCCATACCAGAACTCAATAAACTCCAAGTAGACTTGATTAAATTTATAAGAGGGAACAAAAAAGCTAGGATACCATCACAAATACTACAGCAACATAGACAACTAGGAGGGGTTGGGGTACCCAACTTGCTTAATTACTATCAAGCGGCGAGATTAGCACAAACAACACTGCTGGGCAATCCACAAACAGATTTGGTATGGGTGAAAGTAGAGTCCAAGATAGCAGAATATAACCACTCAGACGATATACTTTGGGGGCGTCCAGGGGACAGACTTGGGTTGGATGGGGTTTCGAAACTTACAGGTGAGATGATGTCCATGTGGCACTCAGTGACCACTGCCCTAAAATTATTCCCACAAGACTCACTGTTGAGACCTCTGCGAACTCTATTAGATAGAGACTCTCATAAGCTGATCAATAAATGGGTGAACAAAGGACTCTATAGGGTAGCAGACTTTCTACACAAGGGTAAAATAGTCACACACCATCAGTTACAAGACAAACTATTACCAGAAAAATTGCCATGGTTTTTATACCTACAAATAGCATCAGCTATTAATAAATATCTACCTCAACAATCTAGACAGACGTTGACGACACTAGAAAAGCTAAGTGGCTCTGGATCCCGACTTAAAAAACTAATCTCCATTATATACATCTCACTGCAAGAAGCTAAACACACTGACAAATCCCCACTAATGGAAAAATGGGACAGAGATACTAATGCTACACATTCCAAAGAGGACTGGACAGAGATTTTTTATAAATCAGGCAAAGGTATGATCAGTGCAGACTTTAAAGAAAACTGTATTAAAACTACCTTTCGATGGTACCTCACCCCGATAATCACATCACATTACACTCAAAATGGTAGCAAAAATTGCTATAGAGGCTGCAACGAGATAGGGACGTATAGTCATATGTGGTGGGATTGCCCACACGTTCAGCAAATTTGGTCTAAACTATCCCAACTATTGAGCGAGGTGCTCTCCGAAAACATCACCCTAACAATAACTCAAGCTTTGCTGAATGAACATATCACACCTTTTAACTCAGCCACAAACACATTCATACACACTTTATGCACTGCCACTAGGATTTGTGTGGCCCGATACTGGAAGGTGGGAGTGCCCTCCTGGGGGGAGGTACTGGAGAAAATCAAGATAACATACTCACTCTCTGAATCAGCATCACTGATACAAGCCAATCATGACCAATTCTTAAAAGTCTGGAATTACTGGATATTAGGGGGACACTGATTAAACACATCTGGGGAATTTGACTAGGACACAACTTTGAGTTCAAGACAGGACTGGATACGTTTAGAGAATCAAAAGGCGACAGTGGAGGGTAGGGATTTATACAGGCCGACTGCAGACGGGGCTCTCTCTTCCCGGATCGGCGTCTGAAGCAAGGCTGAAACAGGCAAGTAGATGTTTAACACTTTATCGAGTGGGGGGGATGTTGATTTATAGTTTATTGTTATACAATAAGAGGGTAATAGATATTGGGAAATGTTTTAATAGAATGCAATTGAGTGGAGCGGGGACTGAAGGGTTGCCATGTATATTTTCAATGTCCACAGAAATTGGTGATGTGCCTCACCCTTTGGTCTCTGTAGTTCTTACCGATTGTATAATTAATCACACTGTTTGATAAATCTCTCCATGCTCAGACAAAAGCGTTTGGACATTCCACAGTTTTTCTGGTTCAGCAAACCAATCTGTGGCAACCTACTATGAACTTTTACCTAATGGACCCTCACCAGAGAAATAGAGGGAAGAGTTGGAGAATTACAAATAGGACAAATTATGCAATATGTGATGTATCTATTATTCTTTGTTTATTTTATTTTTACAATAAAAATCATTTCAACTAAAACGGGTTTATTCAATATTAAATAACTCTCGAATTATGTTTTATATTGTTACTTTGATACATTTAAAAGTGACCCTTATGATAACAGGTTTCCTAAGAATACCTTCAACCTATTAACGAGCCGGACACTTTTTCCCACTTATATAGTACTCTGGTACCTATTGGTTTTATTTTAGAAATTGCACCCATATATAAATGGTAGGAGGGAGATTTTACTTCCTCCTGCTTAATCTTAAGAGTTAACAGGGTTTATCATTACCTATCTCTCTATATATATAGTGACATATTGCTGACATGTCTGATATGCCAATGATCAGTGTCGCTAATGAGAATCGGCAGAAATTAGAACATACTATGCTACCACGCTTAGTACCTCCTCCTCATGTCCTAACATGAGCGTCTAGTGGACTACATAAACATTAAAATACAACTATTAACTATGTCTGAATATATATTTCACCAACAATGTGCATCTGCTATTTTTGAAATTAGGTGCAAATTATACATTATGGTTCTTTTAATCGAGAGTTATAAATTACATCTCTACTTGGGAGCCCTGTTGACTATGGTGGCGATTGTGCAGTCAATTCGGGGGTTAACACATTTTTTGGACCATTTCTGCCTAGGGAAAGCCTATTACTTATACCCTAAAGCAGAAGCTTTCATTGCAAAATATATATTCCTATAGAACCCTTGCTCTCTCCTTTCTGATCTTGATTTGGTACTGCTTTTATGGCACAAAAAGAACTCAGAGGCCAGTTACACTAGCTTACTTATACCTTAAAAGAAACTATGTCTAAGTGTTAGGCCTCCTAGAGTCACAAGACTTCTCTCATCGATTAATGGCCTATCATATCACTACCACTTTAAATCTGTATATAATGAGGTTTTGCTCTAATTTGAACCCCCCCATCTCAATATCAAGTGGTGCTTAGCCGCTGTTATATTATATATGTTCTCATATTACAATCATATGCTAGTGCCCACAGGTGGACCCACCCTGATATATATTTTAATATGCCTATATCATTGCTCTTTATTATTCTAAACCTCCTTCCTTTGATGTATCAGTTTCTTTGAGGTACATACACAGAGTATATATATATATATTAGAAAATGAAGGTTTGATTTACTTATGTTCATCACGTTCGCAGTTATGTATACACTTCTAATTTACTTAGGCCTAGATTTAGAGTTTGGCGTTAGCCGTGAAAACCAGCGTTAGAGGCTCCTAACGCTAGTTTTAGGCTACCGCCGGTATTTGGAGTCACTCAAAATAGGGTCTAACGCTCACTTTCCAGCCGCGACTTTTCCATACCGCAGATCCCCTTACGTCAATTGCGTATCCTATCTTTTCAATGGGATCTTTCTAACTCCGGTATTTAGAGTCGTTTCTGAAGTGAGCGTTAGACATCTAACGACAAAACTCCAGCCGCATGAAAAAAGTCAGTAGTTAAGAGCTTTCTGGGCTAACGCCGGTTTATAAAGCTCTTAACTACTGTGCTCTAAAGTACACTAACACCCATAAACTACCTATGTACCCCTAAACCGAGGTACCCCCACATCGCCGACACTCGAAAAATATTTTTTAACCCCTAATCTGCCGACCGCCACCTACGTTATACTTATGTACCCCTAATCTGCTGCCCCTAACATCGCCGACCCCTATATTATATTTATTAACCCCTAATCTGCCCCCCTCAACGTCGCCTCCACCTGCCTACACTTATTAACCCCTAATCTGCCGACCGCAAAGCGCCGCCACCTACGTTATCCTTATGTACCCCTAATCTGCTGCCCATAACACCGCTGACCCCTATATTATATTTATTAACCCCTAATCTGCCCCCCTCAACGTCGCCTCAACCTGCCTACACTTACTAACCCCTAATCTGCCGAGCGGACCTGAGCGCTACTATAATAAAGTTATTAACCCCTAATCCGCCTCACTAACCCTATCATAAATAGTATTAACCCCTAATCTGCCCTCCCTAACATCGCCGACACCTAACTTCAATTATTAACCCCTAATCTGCCGACCGAATCTCGCCGCTATTCTAATAAATGTATTAACCCCTAAAGCTAAGTCTAACCCTAATACTAACACCCCCCTAAGTTAAATATAATTTAAATCTAACGAAATTAATTAACTCTTATTAAATAAATTATTCCTATTTAAAGCTAAATACTTACCTGTAAAATAAATCCTAATATAGCTACAATATAAATTATAATTATATTATAGCTATTTTAGGATTTATATTTATTTTACAGGTAACTTTGTATTTATTTTAACCAGGTACAATAGCTATTAAATAGTTAAGAACTATTTAATAGCTAAAATAGTTAAAATAATTACAAATTTACCTGTAAAATAAATCCTAACCTAAGTTACAAATAAACCTAACACTAGACTATCAATAAATTAATTAAATAAACTACCTACAATTACCTACAATTAACCTAACACTACACTATCAATAAATTAATTAAATACAATTGCTACAAATAAATACAATTAAATAAACTAGCTAAAGTACAAAAAATAACAAAGAACTAAGTTACAAAAAATAAAAAAATATTTACAAACATAAGAAAAATATTACAACAATTTTAAACTAATTACACCTACTCTAAGCCCCCTAATAAAATAACAAAGCCCCCCAAAATAAAAAAATGCCCTACCCTATTCTAAATTACTAAAGTTCAAAGCTCTTTTACCCTACCAGCCCTGAACAGGGCCCTTTGCGGGGCATGCCCCAAGAAATACAGCTCTTTTGCCTGTAAAACAAAACATACAATACCCAAGCCCCCCAACATTACAACCCACCACCCACATACCCCTAATCTAACCCAAACCCCCCTTAAATAAACCTAACACTAAGCCCCTGAAGATCATCCTACCTTGTCTTCACCATAGCAGGTTCACCGATCAGTCCAGAAGAGCTCCTCCGATGTCCTGATCCAAGCCCAAGCGGGGGGCTGAAGAGGTCCATGATCCGGCTGAAGTCTTCATCCAAGCGGGGCAGAAGAGTTCTTCCATCCGATTGAAGTCTTCATCCAAGCGGCATCCATCCGGAGCAAAGCGGCAGCATCCTGAAGACCTCCACCGCGGAACATCCATCCTGGCCGACGACTGAACGACGAATGACGGTTCCTTTAAATGACGTCATCCAAGATGGCGTCCCTCGAATTCCGATTGGCTGATAGGATTCTATCAGCCAATCGGAATTAAGGTAGGAATATTCTAATTGGCTGATGGAATGAGCCAATCAGAATCAAGTTCAATCCGATTGGCTGATCCGATCAGCCAATCAGATTGAGCTCGCATTCTATTGGCTGTTCCGATCAGCCAATAGAATGCAAGCTCAATCTGATTGGCTGATTGGATCAGCCAATCGGATTGAACTTGATTCTGATTGGCTGATTCCATCAGCCAATCAGAATATTCCTACCTTAATTCCGATTGGCTGATAGAATCCTATCAGCCAATCGGAATTCGAGGGACGCCATCTTGGATGACGTCATTTAAAGGAACCGTCATTCGTCGTTCAGTCGTCGGCCAGGATGGATGTTCCGTGGTGGAGGTCTTCAGGATGCTGCCGCTTCGCTCCGGATGGATGCCGCTTTGATGAAGACTTCAATTGGATGGAAGAACTCTTCTGCCCCGCTTGGATGAAGACTTCAGCCGGATCATGGACCTCTTCAGCCCCCCGCTTGGGCTTGGATCAGGACATCGGAGGAGCTCTTCTGGACCGATCGGTGAACCTGCTATGGTGAAGACAAGGTAGGATGATCTTCAGGGGCTTAGTGTTAGGTTTATTTAAGGGGGGTTTGGGTTAGATTAGGGTATGTGGGTGGTGGGTTGTAATGTTGGGGGGCTTGGGTATTGTATGTTTTTTTTTACAGGCAAAAGAGCTGTATTTCTTGGGGCATGCCCCGCAAAGGGCCCTGTTCAGGGCTGGTAAGGTAAAAGAGCTTTGAACTTTAGTAATTTAGAATAGGGTAGGGCATTTTTTTATTTTGGGGGGCTTTGTTATTTTATTAGGGGGCTTAGAGTAGGTGTAATTAGTTTAAAATTGTTGTAATATTTTTCTTATGTTTGTAAATATTTTTTTATTTTTTGTAACTTAGTTCTTTGTTATTTTTTTTACTTTAGCTAGTTTATTTAATTGTATTTATTTGTAGCAATTGTATTTAATTAATTTATTGATAGTGTAGTGTTAGGTTAATTGTAGGTAATTGTAGGTAGTTTATTTAATTAATTTATTGATAGTCTAGTGTTAGGTTTATTTGTAACTTAGGTTAGGATTTATTTTACAGGTAATTTTGTAATTATTTTAACTATTTTAGCTATTAAATAGTTCTTAACTATTTAATAGCTATTGTACCTGGTTAAAATAAATACAAAGTTACCTGTAAAATAAATATAAATCCTAAAATAGCTATAATATAATTATAATTTATATTGTAGCTATATTAGGATTTATTTTACAAGTAAGTATTTAGCTTTAAATAGGAATAATTTATTTAATAAGAGTTAATTAATTTCGTTAGATTTAAATTATATTTAACTTAGGGGGGTGTTAGTATTAGGGTTAGACTTAGCTTTAGGGGTTAATACATTTATTAGAATAGCGGCGAGATTCGGTCGGCAGATTAGGGGTTAATAATTGAAGTTAGGTGTCGGCGATGTTAGGGAGGGCAGATTAGGGGTTAATACTATTTATGATAGGGTTAGTGAGGCGGATTAGGGGTTAATAACTTTATTATAGTAGCGCTCAGGTCTGCTCGGCAGATTAGGGGTTAATAAGTGTAGGCAGGTGGAGGCGACGTTGTGGGGGGCAGATTAGGGGTTAATAAATATAATATAGGGGTCGGCGATGTTAGGGCAGCAGATTAGGGGTACATAGGGATAATGTAAGTAGCGGCGGTTTACGGAGCGGGAGATTAGGGGTTAATAATAATAATATGCAGGTGTCAGCGATAGCGGGGGCGGCAGATTAGGGGTTAATAAGTGTAAGGTTTGGGGTGTTTAGACTCGGGGTACATGTTAGAGTGTTAAGTGCAGACGTCGGAAGGGTTACTGCATAGCAAACAATGGGGCTGCGTTAGGAGCTGAACGCGGCTTTTTTGCAGGTGTTAGGTTTTTTTTCAGCTCAAACAGCCCCATTGTTTCCTATGGGGGAATCGTGCACGAGCACGTTTTTGAGGCTGGCCGCGTCCGTAAGCAACTCTGGTATCGAGAGTTGAAGCTGCGTTAAAAATGCTCTACGCTCCTTTTTTGGAGCCTAACGCAGCCTTTATGTGGACTCTCAATACCAGAGTTATTTTTATGGTGCGGCCAGAAAAACGCGGGCGTTAGATTTTCGGCTCGTTACCGACAAAACTCCAAATCTAGGCCTTAGTCTGGTCTGTTTAAGATGTCTATACTTGTACCCTAATGTTACTGTGATTGAACATACTCTTTGTATTGAAAAGAAGGAGTTGTTTCAATACTGAGATTGAAAGGTGTACACTTGTTAGCACTCACATCTGAGAAAATGTGGCTATAAATTAGAACATGTAGCTCCAAAGGGGAGACGGTCTATAATTAAAATATAACCTTTATTAAGATTTCTTAAAAATATGTTCCACAAAACAAACACAAACATATATAAATAAAAACGCAAAATGTTGAGGAGGATACTGTATGCTGGATATATGTGCTAAGCGTAGGCAAATGCACTGAGAAATATCTCTTGACCCAGGATTGGAATATTCCCGATCAAGAGGATATCTCCTTATTTAAGCGACTTTAGTATATAGTATAGTGCTTGTGAATACAAATATATGTAATTCTTGAACATTCAATTTTGCTCATAATTTTGTACTTCTGTTATCCCTGGTCACGAGGATATTCTCTTATTATAGTGAATTTGGTATACAGTATAGTGCTTGTGAATACAAGTATATGTGCTCCTTGAGCATGCGCATTCAATTTTTCATGTTCCTGATTTTGTGCTTCTGATAAGATGATAATTGTACTTCACAACTAATAGTGCCCTTAATTCTGGTGATCCAGTATTATAGTCATTAAATTGCTCTTTTTGTTAGTGAAGCAGGGTTTGCTAACTAAATTGTAGTTGTGAGATTATGGTCGTTATTTTAAAATGTTATTGGCTCTGGTCACACTAGATTATAGAGCAGAGTGTCCACTTCATTATGCCCTTGAGGATATTTATACAATATGGTTCCCCTCTCGGGTTAAGTTGTATAGGTACACAATTTTTAATACATAATACACATTGATGTTGGTGCTTATAAGCCGTTAATTCCTGGACATACAGTTAGTATCATGTACCGATATTCTCCTTAAATTATAATGACACGTGTGGCTATATTCTAAATAGAATTATAATAATGAATTGAGTTACACATCTATATGGTGTGCACCAATTGTATTAGATAAGAGAACAACAGTGTCTTAACACATACGTGTTACAATTTCAAGGCTGTGTGTAATTTTCATTAATTGATACAAATGTTGCCATTTGAATATAGCGGTTATAAGAATCCATACAGTGTGGATTTTTACATAAGTTATTATGTTGTGTTTCTAAGGATATTTAACTCAAATACCCAGGGGTTTTACACAAACAGTATAGAATGATTAAATACTAATGGCATCACATGCTATTGTTATGCAATGCGCTACAGTTAGCTTTATGTTTTATATAGCTGGCCCTTTAACTTCGTTGTGAGATAATCCACCATTCATTCATGTTCAAATGCCCAGGGGCTTCACACAAGCAGTATAGAATAATTAAATACTACTAGCATCGCATGCTATTGTTATGCAATGCACTACAGTTAGCTTTACGTTTTATATAGCTAGTCCATTAACTTCGTTGTGAAACAATCCACCTTTCATTCATACAATTGGCTGTTTAGCCGTTCTATATTATATTGGTGTGATTAAGTCACCGCTGCAGCGTTCTGCTATAGTTAGCTATATTTTTGCATTAATGGTCTATTGGCTTAAATACACATTAATTCCACCATTCATTCATATATTTTTGGCTGATCGCCATTCAAAATTATAACGCTATGGTTTAAATAACGTGGCTAAGTGCTATATACTTTTTCAACATTCGCTAATTAAAAGTTTGGCTTAAACAGTTAAAGCCTAACAACAATTCACTGCCCTAACATGTTTCGCCACCAACGTGGCTTTCTCACAGCACCTAACTCTCAGTATTATAGTAAGGTAAATTACCTGTCTTAATTACTACAGAGCATCTCAAGAATACCGGATAGTAGTGCCATTTAGTCCCCTTCTTTTTGTTTGATACTCTTTGTATTGTTGTTGCTACAAATCTCAATAAAAGAATATTTTATAAAAAAAAATATTGGGCACTATTAAAAATTACCTAGATCAGCTGAAGTGATCACAACTAAACCGCTAATTACAACTAAACCGCTAATTACTACATGGCTAAAAAGTCTAGTAGGGTTCTTCAAATGTGATAATTGTAAAGCTTTCCAAAATATGATGCTTGCCGAAAACAGGGGATGAATTCCCTATAAAACATTTCTTGAATTGTCCATACAAATTTGTAGTCTGTAGGTCAAATGACAAGATAGTTGAAAGTGGGAGTAGTTGAACACATGGTTGATATTAAATGGCAGCACCCAGTTCCAGTGGCAAAACATGAATTTGGTATCCTGATCCTGATAATAAGTATAACATCAAATTCTTTGCCATAGATCAAATAAAGGGCAGTATCAGGTGAGGTGACTACAAAAAAATAGTTACTGCAAACAGAGAGACAATTGATATACACACTCGATTCTGTTAATCCAAATGGCCTGACTGAAGATTTTTCTTTAATTGGCTTCCTGTAAACAAAATGCAATTAATAGTTTCCTGTAAACAAAATGAAATAGAATAACATCAAGATGAAATAGGTATATATATTGTATATTTATGCAACTCAATGATGTAATGTACCATTTGCAGGTACAGGAAAATAAAATTAAATATGAAAAATAGATCTTCAAATATGGGAGATAAATATTAATAATAATTTTTTATATATGGGAAATTTTTAAATATATTTTTCATATACAGGTGGCCCTCGTTTTACAACGGTTCAATTTACACAGTTTCAGAATAACAACCTTTTTTTCCAGTCATGTGACTGCTATTGAAAAGCATTGAGAAGCAGTACATTTATTAAAATAGCCAGTGGTGGAGCTGTCCGCTTGTGTTGCAGCAAGGCCAAGCAAGCTGAAATTAATCAGTTTAACCAGACCTGAGCTATCGAGAAGATTTCAAAGGAACAAGATCTTCCTGTCTATTAATCAGTCCAGATTGGAATGCATAGAAAGAACTGTTTGCAGAAAAATGCAAGGGAAGTCTGTGTTGTGATTATTTTATTAGTTTTATAATGCTGTTTAGCAAATGTTATTGTTCATTTAACTTAGTTCAATTATATATTCTGTGTTGTGTGATTATTTTATTAGGTTTATAATGCTGTTAAGCATTTAAAGTCTTCATTTCAAAGCTTTAAAAATAATGTATTAGGTGTTACTTATGACAATTTTGAGAGGGGCCTGGAACCTATCTCCCTCACTTCCTATTGACTTACATTATAAACTGGGTTTCAATTTACAATGGTTTCGATTTACAACCATTCCTTCCGGAACCTAACCCCGGCGTAAACTGAGGGCTACTTGTATAAGAGATTTGAAAATGTATTCCAACAAAAAAGTGACATCTTGAACCAGTGGTAGTTCTTAAGAAAATGTGAATTACCATGAGATATATGGTCACAATGTAAATAATAAACTGAAATGGATCGAAGTGAATCACTAATGAGATATATGGTCATTATACAAATAGGAAGAAATAGAAATATAGATTATTAAATATGATAGTGAAATGTGCTATACAAGGTACAGTAAGAATAAAAAGACAACTTGGAAAATATATATTTCTACAAGATATATCTGTGAGGTTTTTTTTTCTTTTTCCTTCTTAAATAAGTTAGTGATATTATGAACCAATGGCATCTATCAAATATATGAAATATATGGCCATTATTCAGTGTTTTTACTCCCATTTACTCTCATATACTGATATAAAGATATATTATAAGTTTCCTGGTAAAACAATTGATTCATGTATATAAAATCAAACACAAATAAAACTCATATAAAACATTTTAAAATGTTGTACTATAATGCTTGCATAGCAATAATTATAGAATGCAGAAAAATGAAGCAAAGAAAACAGCGTTTAGTTGACCATTGCAAAATGTGCACTATTGTCAAGCAATATAAACAAAGCCTTGAGGTGTTCCCATGGTAACACATATACATAAATACTGATACATTTTACCCTGACGAAGTCACTAACGTGACGAAACGTGTCGGTGGGTGGAGTTTTGTCTGATAGTGTTGTGTGAATGCTGCATGCTGCTTGATATAATTTAGTTACTATTTGAATTAATGTAGCATAACAATAATATAATATTGAAGTGGATGTAAGTGTATGTACTTTTCAATCTGAATGAACGTTTTGAAAATAGGGACTTTAGCCAGACATCATCTGCAAGGGTATTTTACCCAGAAGCTTGCTGGTAGGATGTTGCCTTTGAGCACCTAGGTCTGCATGGTAATTGAAGTTAACCCTTTACCCTGTTTTTCCTATGAGTATGGGATATGAACTCTTACTGTCTGAATATATTTTTTTAATATTCTTTATTTAGGAAGCAAATACAACCAGGGACAGAAACGTTCCACAATAGTACAAGGAATAAATGCATAGATACACATTTTGGTCAACCAGTACAAACATTGCTACTAACATAAAATGTACTATTCCTGTTGGATATCCAAGAGGAGCTTTCATCAGTTAATGCTAGAGAGAGAACAAAAACAGTAGCATAAAAAGTCTTCCAGTTTTATCTTAAGTTCGTTTCTTTGTGTTTTTATAGCCAACCACGAGTAATAAGTTTTTATGCCCATATGTGTCCTTGCTGGGCTTAAAGGCCCCTCTTGGTTCTAACAAAACAAAGTGCACAAAAGAAAGACCACAAATCCCCAACAATTGTAAAAATAAGATAATCAGCAAACATATCGCTTTTATATACTACGTGGTAACTTAATAAAAAAATATGCTTACAAGAGGAATCATTACTGTGAAACTTGTAAGATAACATGCGTCTAGGATTATTAAATCCCCAAAATATATAACATTAACATAGTGAGCGAAACCATTATGTCCAGGAGAATTTAGAAGAAGGAGAAGAGAAGAGGTGGGCAGAGTAAAGGAAATGAGGGGAAGAATAAGAGAGTAGAAAAAAAAGGAGAAGTACAACCAATCATCTAGCTGAATAAGTTAGGGTTTTCTTTTCTCTTTCCCTCTCCCACTCCTCCCGCTCAGCCCAAATCAATCCATGTAAACCCAGTCTGCCTTCCATTTTAAGAGAGTATTCTTCCATGGAGCGCAAGTATGTCATTGTCTCTAACACCAGTTGCAAAGGTATGTGAGTGTCTCTCAGCCAGTTCCTAGATATCACCAGGTTAGTGGCCAACAAAATAATTATACAAAGGGTTCTAGTGTGTTTGTGCAGTCCATCCAGTCCCAGGTGGAAGAGAGCTACGCTCACTGTAAGCTTTGTAACTAGCCCGAATTGGCTGAGGAGCCTACTAACTTGAGACCATAAGTTCCATAATTTGCCACAACTCCACCAGATGTGCAAGTATGAGCCTAATTGTCTACATTCCCTCCAGCAGTAAGCCGACCTTTGAGGAAACATTTTGTGCATTCTTGTTGGGACCCTATACCACCTTAATAGTAGTTTGATGAGTATTTCGTAAATAGTAGTACAGTGAACAACAGACTTTGTAGCTAATATCATGATCTGACCACATACATGGCATAATTACAGCATTTTGAACCAATTCTAGTGTTCTGGAATTACAAAACAAATCATCAGTTCTGGAGAACAATTGGTGTGGAGCTGAGAAGAAAGTATGATTGCATGCATCAGGGTGGAGAGCTCTCCATATATCGTAAAACCCAAACTTGGACATCAGGCTTCTGAAACTAAGAGACAATCCATCCCTACCGCTATCTTCGCTATGAGTTGATCACCCCTCCTAGCTTTCTGGGGATCCTAAAGCATATTATAGCCACCCCCCCCCATCAGTACATGTCCTTGTTTTACTTTATCTATTTTTCCCAACAGCTTTCTGAGTAAGCTAGTTTTGTTCACATTAGGCAAGTATAAAGCCACCAGTGTGTACAAAACATTATTTAATAACATACGCAAATGACATATTGTCCTGCCTGGTCCCTTTCTATGTAAAGCTGTTCAAAAGCCATCTGACTACCAACCAAAATAGTAACTCCCCTGGCTTTTTTGTGGTATACTGAGGGTATAGAGGTGGTATATGAATGTGCTCGGATCTTAGTCTCCCTTTCATCAGTCCAATGTGTCTCCTGTAAGTAGACAATATCAACTTTGTGGGTCATCAAGAATTTCAAAAGTAAGCTCCTTTTAGCCCTTTCAAATTTAAGGTGCATATCTTCATGATGGAGAGAAAAAAAAGGAGGGGGACTATGCAAAAGGGAGAAGGAAGAAAAGGGAGAGAAGGGGAGAAAAAGGGAGAATGCAGTAAAAATGTGGAGGAGGAAAAGCAAAAAGTTTTTTAGCACCTTGTATTGGGCAGAGACTACCTAACGGAGGGTTACAAACACCCCTATCCACAATGCAATCAAAGTGTGGTAGGTTACTAACAAAAATAAATAACTCTACCCCCTCTCAAACATAGAACAAATGAATACATGACATGGTTCAATGGTTACTTACTTGTAACAGACTGATGTAAGTAAGATCATTACTGCCTCTCTGTTTTTTGGTTTTTGCAACTCTGTGTATACGGTCAATTCTGCTGATGTCTCCTGTTGATGGGCCCAGAATGGAATGAAATAGAGCCTATGCATACTTTGCCTACTCTCTCTGAGTCACCTCCTCTGGTATCCCCTAATTTGAATATTGTTCCTCCGGGAACGATCCTCCAAAGGGCTTGGTCCACTGGGGCCTGTGTGTAGCTGACCCAGTTGGCATGGTCTACCATCAAATCTTCTTCTTGTTTTCTCTTAATAGTGTCTGTTCACTCATTAACTGAGGAAAACTCTTCTCAAATCTTCAAACAATCTTTCAAACTTATCAAATCTTTTAATAAGAGTTTGATTTTGTTTTTCAAACATTTGTTGTATAGTATCACAAGTAAGAGACGAGGGTTCCCCCATATTTCTAACCAGGTGTAGCAGATTGTGTGGGTCTGGTGTCTAAGCGTTCTTCGCTAAAATCAGGAGTGTATGATCTTTCGTCTTCAGACCAGGCAAAATCCTGATCTCTTAATGGCTGAAAGTGGTCTATGACCATCTTCTTAGCCCCTAGGCTTTGCTTATGTTTTTTTCTGGCCTGTTGTGACATGTTGACCCAGCAGGTTGTTATGTTGGATCCTGTGTGTATTAAGCCTTGTTTCCTTGTTTAACTTCTTTTTTTGATGACCAGTGGTATTTACAGCTGAAAGGAACTGCTATGGGGTCCAATGTGGCCCCATCATAGGCCAACATGTTTATGAGTTGTTTTGAAGACAAATTTGTCTATGAGAATAGTCTATTCTTAAAGTATGGAGCAGCCTGGTGGCGCTTCATAGATGCCGTGTTTGGCGTGTGGTGGGGCGACATTGGATCCCTTATGGCATTTGTAGAACAGTTCAATTGGGCTGTACAGGGATTGAAATTTACTTTAAAATTCAGGGAAGCAAGGATTCCTGGACACAAATGTGTACAAGGATGATGTTATGGGCATTTTATATATTGATATATTCAGAAAGGCTACTAATAGTAATTCTCTGTTAAACTATGGAAGTTTTCATCATGATACACTAAACAACTCTCTCTCTCGAAGCCAGATAATGAAAGTACAAAGAATAGTGAGTGAGATCAGAGATTAAATTAAATGGCAAATAGATTTACTCAGCGGGGTTATCCTTCTAAGCTTATTGAGGCAGAAAACAATAAGGTTGTTGAAGAAGGGAATAAAATGGTATGGAAAACCAAGAAGAAAAATTATAGATTATCATGTGTCACACAATACAATCGGTATAGTAAAGAAATATCTCAGATCATGAAAAAACATTGGAACATCCTAAAAAAATGTAATAAGGAAATAAAAGTTTTCAGCAATATCCTCTTATGGCATATAGACGTGTTCCAAACAAAAGATTTGGTGGTTAAAAATGATATAGGGACCGGTAAGAAAGGATATCAAAATTATATCACCTCCAAAAACAATGGCACCTATCCTGGCTTAGGCTGCGCTAGCTTTAAATCAGTAATAAAGAGCAAAGAATTTGTACATCCCATACAGGGATTTTTTTTTACCATAAATGGTTTTTATACATGTAAATCTTCATTTGTTATCTATTTCCAGAATCTATTTGGGAGAGACAGTAAGGAAAATCAAAGACAGACTCAGCCAACACAGATCCAACATAAGATATGGTGAAAGGAAAGCACCAGTGGCCTGCCATTTTCTTGAGGCAGGGCATAATATATCCCAGTTAAGATGGCAAATTATTGATAGTGTGGGTACATTGAGAAGAGGTGGAAATAGGGAACTATTACTGAAAAGGAAACTATCTTTCTGGATTCACAAATTAGAAACACTAACAGGGGTATTGACAGAGAGATTGATATGCCAGTATTTCGGTAATACAATATATATGTATGTTGAATTAACCCCTTAATGACCGAGGACCTGCAGGGTACGTCCTCAAAAAAAAGGCAGTTAACGCCTGAGGACGTACCCTGCACGTCCTCGGTGTGGAAAGCAGCTGGAAGCGATCCTGCTCGCTTCCAGCTGCTTTCCGGTTATTGCAGTGATGCCTCGATATCGAGGCATCCTGCAATAACCATTTTTAGCCATCCAGTGCAGAGAGAGCCACTCTGTGGCCCTCTCTGCACCGGACATTAACGGCTACGTTCGTTGGTGGGTGGGAGCCGGTGTGGGAGGTGGGTGGCGGCCATCGATGGCCTTTGTGATGCGGAGGGGGGCGGGATCGGGGGCGGGGACGACCGGGGGATGCGCACGGACGCGCGCACGTGCACGGGGAGGCCGGGCGCGCGCGTGCACGGGAGGGAGTGGGTGGGAACCACTATGCTACAGAAAGTTTTTTGTTAGAAGTGGGGATCAAAGGGGTTAATATATTTATTTTGTGATCGGTTTGGCTGGTGGGGTATTGGACTGTGGGGGGGAAGCTACACTATGGAAACAAATAAAAAAAAATAATAAAAAAAAACATTTTTATTTGCAAACTGGGTACTGGCAGACAGCTGCCAGTACCCAAGATGGCCCCAATAAGGCAGAGGGGGAGGGTTAGGGAGCTATTTTGGGGGGATCAGGGAGGTTGGGGGCTAAGGGGGGACCCTACATAGCAGCATATGTAAATATGCTAAAAAAAATTATTTTTTTTTTTTAATACCTTTTATTTTAGTACTGGCAGACTTTCTGCCAGTACTTAAGATGGCGGGGACAATTGTGGGGTGGGGGAGGGAAGAGAGCTGTTTGGGAGGGATCAGGGGGTGGGATGTGTCAGGTGGGAGTCTGATCTCTACACTAAAGCTAAAATTAACCCTGCAAGCTCCCTACAAACTACCTAATTAACCCCTTCACTGCTGGCCATAATACACATGTGATGCGCAGCAGCATTTAGCGGCCTTCTAATTACCAAAAAGCAACGCCAAAGCCATATATGTCTGCTATTTCTGAACAAAGGGATCCCAGAGAAGCATTTAAAACCATTTGTGCCATAATTGCACAAGCTGTTTGTAAATAATTTTAGTGAGAAACCTAAAGTTTGAAAAAGTGAACAATTTTTTTTTATTTGATTGCTTTTGGTGGTGAAATGGTGGCATGAAATATACCAAAATTGGCCTAGATCAATACTTGGGGTTGTCTACTACACTACACTAGAGCTAAAATTAACCCTAGAAGCTCCCTACATGCTCCCTAATTAACCCATTCACTGCTGGGCATAATACACGTGTGGTACGCAGTGGCATTTAGCAGCCTTCTAATTACCAAAAAGCAAAGCCAAAGCCATATATGTCTGCTATTTATGAACAAAGGGGATCCCAGAGAAGCATTTACAACCATTTATTCCATAATTTCATGAGTTGTTTGTAAATAATTTCAGTGAGAAACCTAAAGTTTGTGAAAAAATTTGTGAAAAAGTAAAAAATATTTTTTATTTGATCGCATTCGGCGGTGAAATGGTGGCATGAAATATACCAAAATGGGCCTAGATCAATACTTTGGGATGTCTTCTAAAAAAAAATATATACATGTCAATGGATATTCAGAGATTCCTGAAAGATATTAGTGTCCCAATGTAACTAGCGCTAATTTTGAAAAAAAGTGGTTTGGAAATGGCAAAGTGCTACTTGTATTTATGGCCCTATAACTTGCAAAAAAAGCAAAGAACATGTAAACATTGGGTTTTTCTAAACTCAGGACAAAATTTAGAAACTATTTAGCATGTGTGTTTTTTGGTGGTTGTAGATGTGTAACAGATTTTGGGGGTCAAAGTTAGAAAAAGTGTGTTTTTTTCAATTTTTTCCTCATATTTTATAATATTTTTTATAGTAAATTATAGGATATGATGAAAATAATGGTATATTTTGAAAGTCCATTTAATGGCGAGAAAAACGGTATATAATATGTGTGGGTACAGTAAATGAGTAAGAGGAAAATTACAGCTAAACACAAACACCGCAAAAATGTAAAAATAGCCTTGGTCCCAAACGGACAGAAAATGGAAAAGTGCTGTGGTCATTAAGGGGTTAAAATATGACCATCTCTGATAAGGTAACATACAGCTTGTTTAACATACAGCATTGTAATAAAGGATTTAAAAAATATATATATTTTTTGTACCGGCCACTAGTTGGCAGCATGATATGTGTATGATATGTTTTTGATATAAAGTGGTATTGTAAGAGTTAATGGATATGGTATATAAGGAGCAACATACAGGTGTCCTGTATTAGCATGATTAAGGGTGAAAACCCCAAACATTGCATTTGTTGCTGTTGTGTGCCTTGATTAAGCAAAGAATAAAGCAAAGAATTTGGTGCTGTGGACATTTGCTCTTTTTCTTGTCTCCGTGGATATGGCACCTATGGGTAATATGGCAATATGCTGGTCTAGCTATAGGCACTGATGGGAGGGAGAGCAAGGCACTTTATAATGACATAATTACTGTATGTAGGAAATAAAGTGCTCATACAAAATTATAAAGCAGCCCAGAAAGCCCCAGCACACTAGGGGGTGTTTTCACATAACTCAGACACTGTATGAATGAAACTCAGCAGTCAATTCTCTTTAATGCAGTTTCTAGCTGGTCACTGCATATAACCCCTATGCAGTAGCTGGCTGTCTACCAAAGTTCAGGCCCAATTACACAGCAGGGCAATACTAGGCAAAGTCAGTAACATGGGTATACAAAGTCCTAGTGACTGCAGGGGGGGGGGATCCTGTAAGTGGTAACATGAAAGCTGTACCTCTAACTTATGTTTGTTTAGAACAGAAGGGCAAGTTATCTGTCCCCTTAGTACTCAGGCCTTTTTTCCCTTTAACTCCCGGTGTTGCAAGCCCCTGCAGTCCAATGCTAAGCAAACCCACTTAGCTTACTAGTAAACTCTGTGGCTTCACCTGGATCTAGATGAGATGCTGAAATTGGCTATCTGTGCCTGTAGCATTTATCTAAAAGGGCTCTCAGAATCACGGCCTTATGATTGCCTAATCAGCCGGTGGCGGTAGTGTAGTTTAACACCTGCAGGGTCTTGGGTACTAAGGCACCTCCTGTTCCTCAAGGAAAGACCAGGGCACATCAACTGCCGTCTTGCTGTGTAAGGCAGAAGGTGCGCTCTGCTCCTTAAAGGCCTCAGTGCCGGCTAGGCCTAATCTGCCTCACAGGTCTTCACTCCTCTTCACTAAGCTAAATCTGCTCTCAATTTGCAGAATAGCCCCCAGGCTGTTACAGGGCACAATTAAGGTGTGCACGTCTCCTGTGAATAGGATTAAACTATATAGATCGGGTATAAAATATACCGTTTGCAGGAGCTCCAGCACTATGTGTCTGCTCAGGTTGAACGCTAGCTAAGCCCCATTACTGACTAAATTTAAATTGAGACTTTCTAACACTGTGTTTTTAAACCTTTCCGGTCAGCATTGGCAATCTACAAATTAAAGGGATAGTGATGGAAGTTAAACAACCCCTATATTGTCCAAACTGGCTCTTCTCTTCTATCATTTGCTTTTTTTTTTTTATATATCTTTATTTATCCGATTTTTCAGTATCTAACAAATTCACAAACAAAAAAGAAAAAAAGAAAAGAATTTTTTTTGCTGGAGACACAGCTCCCATGACAACAACAGTTTAGTGGATACACCGCAGATTTTTTTTAAATCTACAACATGATAATATAAAAAAAAAAAAAAAAAAAAAAAAAGAAGGTTAAGCATATATCACAAAAAAAAGAAAAGGAAATATTTGGTGGAGTCGCAGCTCCGTATCAACCATGAATTAGGGGAGACACAGCTCCCACTTCATCCCTATATTTATTATAAATGTCTCCACTTAGGACTTGAAAACATACGAGCAACAGAAAAAAAAAAAAAAAAATTCTCTCTCCCTCTCTCCCCCCCCCCCACAGCCTCCCCCCAGCACCACTACAAGGCCCCCGCCCGACACCCCTCACCTGGACGCTCCAGCCAGCTATGTGGAAAGACATTCAGTAGAGTCAATTCCGCAAAACTCACAGAGGATAGGAAGGGGGAGAGAATCAACTTTTGCAATGAAATAGGATAGGATAATATAACCGGGGACCATCTCCACAAAAATTTCTGAATTTTTTTCTCTGCAGCATCGTAAAGATGATATGATTCGAATACCAATTGATTTTGTAAAATTTTAAAGACCATAGTTAGAGCGGGCACCCTCTTAGATTTCCAGTTTTTCAATATACAATGTCTAACTGCTAATATAATTGTATTTAAACTATTTATAGTGTTGTAATTAATAACCTCATTTGGTGAAATGAGAAAAAAAATATCTATCGCGGCTAGAGCTATTGTTACTTTGTATAATTTATTAAACCAGAAAATAATTTTCACCCACAGTTGTCTGACTTTAGGGCATGTCCAAAACATATGGAGTAAATCTGCCTTGCCATGCGCACATCGCGGACATAGATTAGTTAGCAAAGGGTAAAATCTAGATATTTTCCATGGTGAGAGATAGAAATTATTAATCATTTTCATGTGCGATTCTTTCCAAGCTATTGGTACTTTACACTTATACAAGGAGTCAAAACTCTGCTTAAGTGTTTCATGCTCCACTGAAGAGGTTTTAACAGCCCACGATTTACATAACCTATCCTTAATGAGCTGGCTCTGTTTACTCAACAAAATGTCATATATTAAAGAGATTGACAAGTCTCCTCTAGTGAATTTTTGTATACATAGCTTGATGTCCGCCCAGACCGTTGTGGTCGGAACACGCCACTTCTGTGCTGCAATGAAGTGCCGAATTTGGAAATAACCAAATAGATCAGACCTGGCAAGCCCATATTTACTAAAAATATCTTCTGCTGAAGCCATTTGATAGTTTTCATCAAGTACTTGTTTTACATATTGCAAGCCTTTTCCAGCCCAATCTTTAAATATTTTATGATATAGCCCTGGGAGAAAACTCGGATTACCTAGAATAGGTAGAAACTCAGAAACCGAGAAATCCAAATCTAAAATAGTACAAAATTTATGCCAAGCATATACAATATTTTTGATAGAAATGAGACAGCTAATATTCTGCGGCAGCTTCTGTATTGGAGAGTGAATAATGGCTTTTAAAGAAAACGGGGCAATTAAAAAAGCTTCCATTTCTTCAGATGATACTATGCTAGATCCTGCAATCCAATCTATTGCAATTTTAACCATAGCGGCTAAATTATAAAGTTTAACATTAGGCAGCGCTAGTCCTGCTGCGTCCGTCTTTTGCATTAATCTTTCCAAGGCAATTCGAGGCTTTTTATTATTCCAAATGAATTTGGAAAAGAGGGTGTTAATTAATTTCAAATCTTTGTTTAAAATAAATAGCGGCAAGTTCTGTAATGGATACAACAATCGGGGAAAGATAATGGATTTGATCAAGTTAACGCGCGCTGTCAATGGGAGTGGAAATACTGCCCACAAATGTAAATCTGACCTAATTTTTTGAAATAGTAGCTCATAATTAGCTTTATACCAGAAGCTGGGATTTTTATGCAATACTAAACCTAGATATTTAATGGCATCCACTTGTTTAAAGGGACTATTAAGTCCTGCTGTCTGAATATTGTTTAAGCACATTAGTTCACTCTTTTCTAAATTTATCCTATACCCCGAAAAAGAACTAAATATTTCTAACGTTTGAAGAATCGCTGGAATAGATTGTTGTATATTTGCCAAGAATAGTAATACATCATCCGCATAAAGCAGTGTTTTAAGAGCCTGAGTACCAACCGATACTCCAGCTAGGACTTCTCTAAAACGTATTGCTAGCGGTTCCAATGCAATGTTAAAGAGTAACGGGGACAGGGGACACCCCTGTCTTGTTCCTCTTTGTAATATTATTTTCGGAGATAGAGCCCCATTGATCAAAATAAAGGATATAGGGTTATGATATATTCTACAAATAAATTGCATAAATTCCCCTTTAAACCCAAACTGGTTTAATGCCCGAAATAAATACTCCCATACAATCGAGTCGAATGCTTTGACCGCATCCAGGGAGAGGATAGCAACATCCCTCCATAACGGTGTCTGTTTACCCTTATCCACATTCCACGCATAGTCCAAAAAATTAACCAATTTACGGATATTTTTAGATGGGTTTCTACCCACCATAAATCCAGTTTGATCTGGGTGAATAATTTTGTGCAAACAGGTAGATAACCTAGCTGAAATAATAGACATTAGTATTTTATAATCTATATTTAAAACTGAGATTGGCCTATATGAGGCTAGATCATCCGCGTTTTTATCCTTTTTTAGGATAAGTGAAATATTTGCAGCCGAAAAAAGCTAGAAATAGAGCACTGTGTACAAAAATAAGAATTTGCTTTTAATATGTGTTAATAAATAAAGTATTACATTTTTATTCCCAACCCCCCCCCCCCTCATTTATTATTTGTTGATATTACTTTGAATGTGTTAATAAAACATTGAAGGGAGATACTGAATTATAACCCTAGATACTTATTTTACAAGAGATAAGTAGATGTAAGAAATCTACCGATTGTACAGTAAAACTTAATTTGCATCTCTATTATTTGGACTTTTACAAAACAGAAACCTTTTTTACGTTTAGTGAGTGCACAGTATATGTTGCGCAAAGATGTTTTGAATACATGCCCCAATAACACTGTAAACAGCATTCACAGCAGCAATCCCTATAGTTTACTATAGGAGGCAAATTGCTACTCCTCTGTACAGTGAGGGTCAGACTATTTATTTTAATAATATTTTGCCCGGGCTGGCACTATTGAAAGAACATTTCTCATTGATCTGACGATCTTATGATCATCTGACCCACAATGTCTGCCTTTTGATCAAGACAACAATCAATCTATTTTAGCCATTAAAGTGGAATTGGTTTCAGCAGTATCATATCAGCTGGCTGAGCATCATGGGAAATGTACTTCCAAAACTTCTGGAGGGCCAAGTTTGAGGATGTCTGATTTAATCTCTCTTTTAATTTTCCACGCTTTCCTTGTGGAGGCAGCCATGTTGGTGTTGAAGAAGGCATGCAAGAAAGAACTATTCTGATGTGCATTTTAGAAAATGTAAGTGACACACAAGTGTCTGTATAAAGTTGTTATGCAGTTAGCAGATATATGATTGCATAAACAATTCTGGTTGGACCCGTAACATGCCAAGCAATATTTTACTGTAAGCATACATGGAAGGTGACCTATATTTAATTGTGACTAATAATATTTTGATTAAAAAATTCTGATACATTTTAGCCCCTATTTATTGTCTATTTTAATACAGACTTTACCTATTACTATTTATTTATGTATTTATTTATTTAATTCATTCGTTTATTTTCCAATTTCCAGTTGTTTGTAAAGGCTTCTGAATTGCATGAAATTAAAAGGAAACTTGCATTAAGAATACTGTCAAGTTTAGTCAGTCAATATTACCTCATCTGTGTATGCTATGGGAGCTATGACAGATCATTTTTAGAATAGAGATATAATATATTAAAAGATTTCAATGACTCTTGAAGAAGAAACTATGGCGATAAGCACTCAATGTACTTCACAATATGAATTATGTATTTTATATTGCACAAAATCTATTATTTTCTATTTTAGAGCCACGTTAAATTCTCTATTTGCAAATGTGGTTTCCTAGAGATTTTTATGTCCCAATGTTCAAACTTGTATTTATAGGGCAGATAAACAAAACAAACCTATTTTACTGTCAGGTTGTGGGTGGCCAGCTGAATAAAAATGTTGAATAAGTTTTACTAGTTTTATATTTGTTCAGTTATAACTATATAACTTCAATTAAATAATAAAAAATGTTAACTTTTTTAAATGAATTATCTCTGATATGAGAATAAGAAATCATAATTTTGTAAACGTGCATAGTTAATAAAAAAAAAAGACATAAAATAGCTAATTGGTTAATATATTTTATATCTCCATTGCAGGTAACCAAAGTCCTACAGCCAAAATTACTGAACAAATAAGAATAAAGACAGAAAAGGTAATACAAATCAAAAGTGTTTCCATAGTTTTAATAGTTTTTTAAAAAATAAATAAACAACCAGAAGCCACTTAATTTAATTGCAATTTAAGATATTTAAATAGCTATCAACTGATAATATATTTCTATATCTACAAATCCTGTTTGGGGTAAGATTAATACAGTCAGAAGCTAAAAGATTACTTTTATCATGTAATCCTGATATGGTAGATGATTAAAAAGAAGTACAAAGCAAAATAACACCTACAGCAAATAGCTGAACAGAATGTTATGTGTTTAGCATAAAGTCTAATATTAGAAACTTACCAACAGATATAATAAATTTAAACTTTAAAAGATCAATGAATTCTCTCACTTCATAGTCTCTTGCTAGTTAAATTATTACATGACAAAGAAACTAATTGAATCAATATCAACATAAATTAATGCTGAGAACTTTTTATGTAATTGCCATTTAATTAAATGTGAACTAAGCTGTGAAGAAATCATGTTGAGAACTATATGTACAACCCACTGTCTGACAATGCAAATGGAACTAAAATCAGCATGGAGAATGAAAGAAAACAAACATGATTTTGTGGGACATACTATATAGAAATAAAATGTTTTTTTGTTATGTTTTTTTCTCCTAAAGTGATAATAATAATTTTCTATGGGGAACATCTTTAGGTCAGCAGAGTAGCACCTGGACGGCAGATTTAATTTAGGTTAAAGGGACAGTTAAGTCAAAATTAAACTTTAAAGATTCAGATAAAGCACACATTTTTTAAACAACTTTCCAATTCACATACATTATCTAAATGTGCAGAATCCCTTTATATGCACACTTTCTGTGGCACCAGCTCCTACTGAGCATGTGTAGGATTCACAGGATATACAGTGAGGGAAAAAAATATTTGATCCCCTATTTATTTGGTACGTTTGACAACTGATAAAGAAATGATCAGTCTATAATTTTAATGGTAGGATTATTTGAACAGTGAGAGACAGAATAACAACAACAAATCCAGAAAAATGGATTTCAAAAAAGTTATAAATTGATTTGCATTTTAATGAGTGAAATAAGTATTTGATCCCCTAACAATCAGCAAAATTTCTGTCTCCCAGGTGTCTTTTATACAGCTAACGAGCTGAGATTAGGAGCATTCTCTTAAAGGTAGTGCTCCTAATCCCAGCTTGTTACCTGTATAAAGACACCTGTCCACAGAAGCAATCAATCAATCAGATTCCAAACTCTCCACCATGGCCAAGACCAAAGAACTGTCCAAGGATGTCAGGGACAAGATTGCAGACCTACACAAGGCTGGAATGGGCTACAAGACAATTGCCAAGCAGCTTGGTGAGAAGGTGACAACAGATGGTGTGATTATTCACAAATGGAAGAAACACAAAATAACTGTCAGTCTCCCTCGGTCTGGGGTTCCATGCAAGATATCACATTGTGGAGTTTGAGTTTCAATGACCATGAGAACGGTGAGGAATCAGCCCAGAACTACACGGGCAGATCTTGTTAATGATCTCAAGGCAGCTGGGACCATAGTCACCAAGAAAACAATTGGTAACACACTACGCCGTGACGGACTCAAATCCTGCAGTGCCCACAAGGTCCTCCTGCTCAAGAAAGCACATGCAAAATATAAAAGAAGCTGAACACTGTCCTTATGCTTGCATTAAAGTCTCTTGCAAGTAACAAGGAATTAAAACGATATTGGAATCTCTTGTATGTCAAGGAGTGATGTATCCTTAAGGTTAGACAGAGATTTTCATGTATATAATAAAGTGTTTCAGTGGCAGCTGTATACCTTGTATATCACTCCTGACCTTGTTGTATAGTATTGTAATGTCCCACGAGATGTATGTATATGAGACAATATATGATAATATATGAGAATCCAATAGCTAAAGGCAAAAACATTCACTCACCCATCTTCTTATAGTGCAGGGGCTAAGTATTGCTTCCTTAGTAGGTGCCGGCTTTAAAGAAACTTTGTAGTTCACAAGCCGGTATGAGCCCTCCGGATATGCAAATCCCTGTTGTTTGTTCAAAGGGGAGAATGTTTGCCTGCTGCTGGAGGCGGAAAGTGCCAGGACAAACCGCCAAACAATTTTCACAAATGAAGGGCTTCCACAGCAGTGGAAAATCCAGCATAAAATAGACCAGGAAAGGTAGAACGTAAAATATAAGCTTTATTAGGTATGCATTAAGAAACTTGTGGGTGTCCACAGTAAATCACCCAATATCACAGCATAGATAGAGTCAGCCTAGTAGCCCAAAATTATACACTCCAACATGTTTCGTGCTGCAACATCACTTTGTCAGGGATAGTAAGGGGTTAACTGCTCAGCCGTTATACGCATTTTTTTGTCCAATCAGATACATGCACCATTTCAAAACCAATCATAATACCTCGAAAAAGGCTGTCATGTTGACTATTCAGATAGATTGGTTCATTCGCATTATCTGGTTTTACTTAGATGTGTGCAACAGGTGAGCAGAATAAAAATACAATCATTTTAAAAGGACATCAAATAGAAGATTGGGTTACTCAACTACAGATACTAATTTATAAATGGATGAAAAAGTTTTAATGGAAAAATACAGTTACGTCCTGAAAATTGAAAAAAAGACCTTGTGTAAATAAAACAATACAATAAACACCTGTCACTATTCTCTTTAGTTGTGTGTGTTAAGGTCTTTCAGTTGATGTATAAAAAGACCCATTTATATAAGTATTGAATCACACACATGGTTGCTCTGATGATTATAGAGTATAATCGTATGCAACTAGGGTGGGCTAAACGTGTTATTTAGTATAAGAACTGTATCAATGGTAAAAAGACGGTAGCGGGCCCCTTCTATGCATTACTATTTCAGTGCCATAGTTCAGAAGATCTTATCCAAGACATTTTATAGATATACATTAATATATGACCTGTTGGCAAACTGCAAAGCCAGAAACAGTGACTTAGAAATGAATTTCAAATAAGAAATATGATTGCGAATCGTGTGTATGGTCTGTCACTTGTGCCTAACTCGGTAGAAGTAAGGTTCACTAGTGGACTCCCACATTGATTACTGTTAAAGTAAGACTAGGTAAATATACTGGAAAATAGCCCTCATGGACTTGTAACACTTTTGTAGAAAAGAGAATAACAATATCCTCGGTATAGTATCCTACTGATTCTGACCGGGTAGGGACAACAATATTGTCAAAAAAGGATACCAGCCATACAAACCTAGTGACTCTATAAGCCTTCATTGTGCATGCACCTTCATTACATAGTGCATCATAATTTGTATATAAATTGAATGAATGGAATTAGGCAAAGCTTTTCGTATAAAGCTTAAGCTAAATCCGTGTAATATCATTTAATTACGTGTTGGGAAAAGTGCGTAAATGTGAAGGTGAAATATGATTAAAATATAACTGAAGTTATTAAAAAATAAATGATGATGGGTGAAAATAAAATAACATGACTTAATTTTGCACCCCAAAACACACATCTGTAAAATGTTATAAAAAATGAATAACATTTGTCCTAAATATAGGATCCTACTAGTTCTGACCAGATAGGGGCAACATTACTATCAAAAAGAGTTCTAATCGTATAAACCTAATAACTGTATAGACCCTCATATGTATGCACCCTCGTTACAGGTAGAAGGATAATTTATGAACAAATGAAATTAATCATGGCGTATCCTGTGAAACTTAAAGTAAATGACGTGAAATATCATTTGATATGTATTGAAAAAACGTGAAATGTGATAGTGAAATGTAGATATATAAATATAATCTAAATTATTGAGAAATGGATGTGAGTGACAATCTAAGTGACATAACTTAATCTAACATGCCCAAACAAACATATGTAAACACCAAAGCTGAACAAAGTGATCATAAAGTTTTGGTGAAATACATCACACACTTTCACCAAAACTTTATGATCACTTTGTTCAGCTTTGGTGTTTACATATGTTTGTTTGGGCATGTTAGATTAAGTTATGTCACTTAGATTGTCACTCACGTCCATTTCTCAATAATTTAGATTATATTTATATATCTACATTTCACTATCACATTTCACGTTTTTTCAATACATATCAAATGATATTTCACGTCATTTACTTTAAGTTTCGCAGGATACGCCATGATTAATTTCATTTGTTCATAAATTATCCTTCTACCTGTAACGAGGGTGCATACATATGAGGGTCTATATAGTTATTAGGTTTATACGATTAGAACTCCTTTTGATAGTAATGTTGACCCTATCTGGTCAGAACTAGTAGGATCCTATATATAGGACAAATGGTATTCCTTTTTTATAACATTTTACACATGTGTGTTTTGGGGTGCAAAATTAAGTCATGTTATTTTATTTTCACCCATCATCATTTATTTTTTAATAACTTAAATTATTTTTTAATCATATTTCACCTTCACATTTACGCACTTTTCCCAACACGTAATTAAATGATATTACACGGATTTAGCTTAAGCTTTATACGAAAAGCTTTGCCTAATTCCATTCATTCAATTTATATACAAATTATGATGCACTATGTAATGAAGGTGCACGCACAATGAAGGCTTATAGAGTCACTAGGTTTGTATGGCTGGAATCCTTTTTTGACAATATTGTTGTCCCTACCCGGTCAGAATCAGTAGGATACTATACCGAGGATATTGTTATTCTCTTTTCTACAAAAGTGTTACAAGTCCATGAGGGCTATTTTCCAGTATATTTACCTAGTTTTACTTTAACAGTAATCAATGTGGGAGTCCACTAGTGAACCTTACTTCTACCGAGTTAGGCACAAGTGACAGACCATACACACGATTCGCAATCATATTTCTTATTTGAAATTAATTTCTAAGTCACTGTTTCTGGCTTTGCAGTTTGCCAACAGCTCATATATTAATGTATATCTATAAAATGTCTTGGATAAGATCTTCTGAACTATGGCACTGAAATAATAATGCATAGAAGGGGCCCGCTACCGTCTTTTTACCATTGATACAGTTTTTATACTAAATAACACGTTTAGCCCACCCTAGTTGCATACGATTATACTCTATAATCATCAGAGCCACCATGTGTGTGATTCAATACTTATATAAATGGGTCTTTTTATACATCAACTGAAAGACCTTAACACACACAACTAAAGAGAATAGTGACAGGTGTTTATTATATTGTTTTATTTACACAAGGTCTTTTTTTCAATTTTCAGGACGTAACTGTATTTTTCCATTAAAACTTTTTCATCCATTTATAAATTAGTATCTGTAGTTGAGTAACCCAATGTTCTATTTGATGTCCTTTTACAAATGATTGTATTTTTATTCTGCTCACCTGTTGCACACATCTAAGTAAAACCAGATAATGCGAATGAACCAATCAATCTGAATAGTCAACATGACAGCCTTTTTCGAGGTATTATGATTGGTTTTGAAATGGTGCATGTATCTGATTGGACAAAAAATGCGTATAACGGCTGAGCAGTTAACCCCTTACTATCCCTGACAAAGTGCTGTTGCAGCACGAAACATGTTGGAGTGTATAATGTTGGGCTACTAGGCTGACTCTATCTATGCTGTGATATTGGGTGATTTACTGTGGACACCCACAAGTTTCTTAATGCATACCTAATAAAGCTTATATTTTACGTTCTACCTTTCCTGGTCCATTTTATGCTGGATTTTCCACTGCTGTGGAAGCCCTTCATTCAAGAAAGCACATGTAAAGGTCCAACTGAAGCTTGCCAATGAATATCTAAATGATTCAGAGGAGAACTGGGTGAAAATGTTGTGGTCAGGTGAGACCAAAATCAAGCTCTTTGGCATCAACTCAACTCGCCGTGTTTGGAGGAGAAGGTATGCTGACTTTGACCCCAAGAACACCATCCCCATGCCAAACATGGAGGTGAAAACATTATGCTTTGGGGGTGTTTTTCTGCTAAGGGGACAGGACATCTTCACGCTTCAAAGGGACGATGGATGGGGCCATATTGCATCAAATCTTGGGTGAGAACCTCCTTCCTTCAGCCAGGGCATTGAAAATGGGTCATGGATGGGTATTCCAGCATGACTATGACCCAAAACACACGGCCAAGGCAACAAAAGAGTGGCTCATGAAGAAGCACATTAAAGTCATGGAGTGGCCTAGCCAGTCTCCAGACCTTAATCCCATAGAAAATCTGTGGAGGGAGCTGAAGGTTCGTGTTGCTAAACGTTAGCCTCGAAACCTTAATGACTTGGAGAGGATCTGCAAAGAGGAGTGAGACAAAATCCCACCTGACATGTGTGCAAACCTGGTGGCCAACTACAAGAAATGTCTGACCTCTGTGATTGCCAACAAGGGTTTTACCACCAAGTACTAAGTCATATTTTGCAAAGGGGTCAAATAGTTTTTTCATTCATTAAAATGCAAATCAATTTATAACTTTTTTGAAATGCGTTTTTCTGGATTTTTTTTGTTATTCTGTCTCGCACTGTTCAAATAAACCTACCATTAAAATTATAGAGCAATAATTTCTTTGTCAGTGGGTAAACGTACAAAATCAGCAGGGGATCAATATTTTTTTCCTCATTGTACGTATATGCATTTTGTGATTGGCTGATGGATGTCACATGATGTACTAAGAAGGAAATTGTAACTAACTTTGACATTAGTCAGAAAAAAAAATCTAATACTCATTTGACATTCAAACTAAGGGCTAAATTATCACACTACCGCAAATGGACAAATTTGTCGTTTGTGGGAGTGAGATAATTAACTAGGCATTACAAGTGTCTACAAGCTTGCGGTAGCAATTAGCACTTATAAAATTTATAAAATTATAACATTTTACAGAAATCAGATATCTGGTTAATTTTATAAATCTGCTCCAAATGCCCCCAAAATACTGTCTAGTATATAGCTAGATTACGAGTTTGGCGTTATGAGTGAAAAAGCAGCGTTATGCTTCATAACGATGCTTTTTCCCTAATGCCGCTATTACAAGTCTTGTCAGAATAGGTGTACCTCACACCTTTTTGGCCGACACGCAACGTCAGTACCGCACTTTTAAAGCCGGTATTACAAGTTTTGGTGTGAGGCCAAAAAGTGAGCGGTACACCCTATACTGACAAGATTCGTAACGCCATCTAAAGTCAGTAGTTATGAGTTTTACGTTACAAAGCTGTACCATAAAAACTCATAACTAAAGTGTTAAAAGAGCACTAACACCCATAAACTAAATATTAACCCCTAAACCGAAGCCCTCCCGCATCGCAAATACTAAAATAAAAATATTAACCCCTAATCTGCCGCTCAGGACATCGCTGCCACTTAAAAAATTTATTAACCCCTATTCCGCCACTCCCCAACATTGTCGCCACTATAATAAACCTATTAACTCCTAAACCACCACCCTCCTGCATCGCAAACACTATTTAAATAATATTAACCCCTAATCTGCCGTCCGTCAACACCGCTGCTATAATAAACCTATTAATCACTAAACCGCAAGCCACCCACAACGAAATATATTAAAATAAACTATTAAACATTAAATATCTGGCCTCCCACATTGCTACATAAATATATTAACCCCTAAACCTAACCCTGACCCTAACGTAATCCTAAGCCTAAGTCTAACCATAACCCTAACCCCCCAAACTTAAATATAATTAAAATAAATCAAAATTAACCCTTTGAGTGCTAATGATAGCTCTGAGCCATCACTAGCACTCTCGCACCTTGAGGGAAATCTGGGGTCTCCCACCTGCTCCCAACCCCAGCGATCGTGCCTGTAGAGTGACAGGCATTAACGGGGCATCACGTTTTGTGCAGTGACATCATGCACAATGAAGTAATGATGTCACCGTGCAGCATAATTAACAATTTGTCAATATAAAGTATAGGCAAAGGGGATATGCTGCTTAGAAGCAAGTATCTCAGGCATCTAAGCAGCTAAAGACCCCCAAGACCCCTCATTGTAAAGTAATCGCCTAAACTTTTAGGATAGGATTGAGCTTTTATCCTATTGGCTGATCCAATCAGCCAATAGGATTGAGCTCACATTATATTGGCTGTTCCAATCAGCCAATGGAATGCAAGCTCAATCCTATTGGCTGATTGCAACAGCCAATAGGATTTTTTCACCTTTAATTCCTATTGGCTGATAGAATTCTATCAGCCAATCGGAATGTAAGGGACGCCATCTTGGATGACGTCACCTAAAGGGAAACTTCATTCTACAGCAGCGATCGGAAGAAGAGGATGCTCTGCGCCGGATGTCTTGAAGATGGACCCGCTCCACGCCTGATGGATGAAGATAGAAGATGCCGTCTGGATGAAGAATTCTGCCCGCTTGTATGAAGACTTCTGCTGGCTTCGAGGAGGACTTTGAAAACTGTAAGTGGATCATCGGGGTTATTGTTAAGTTTTTATAAGGGTTTATTGGGTGGGTATTATTTTTAGCTTAGGGTTTGGGCAATGTAAAAGAGCTAATGCCCTTTTAAGGGCAATGCCCATCCAAATGCCATTTTCAGGGCAATGGTTAGCTTAGGTTTATTTAGATAGGTTTTTATTTGGGGGGTTTGTTTGGGTGGGTGATGGGTTTTACTGTTGGGGGTATTTGTATTTTTTTTTACAGATAAAAGAGCTAATTTCTTTGGGGCAATGCCCAGCAAAAGGCCCTTTTAAGGGCCATTGGCAGTTTAGTGTAGGCTAGGTTTTTTTTTTTTATTTTGGGTGGGCTTTTTAATTATGATAGGGCTATTCGATTAGGAGTAGTAATTCGTTTTTATTTTTGATAATTTCGTTTTTTATTTTGTGTCATTTAGTGTTTTTTTTTTTGTAATTTAGATAATTGTATTTTATTAATGTAATTGATTTAATTGTAGTGTAATGTTTGGTTTTAGTGTAAGGCAGGTTAGGTTTTATTTTACAGGTAAATTTGTATTTATTTTAACAAGGTAGCTAGTAAATAGTTAATAACTATTTACTATCTAGTCTACCTAGTTAAAATAAATACAAACTTACCTGTGAAAAAAATAAACCTAAGATAGATACAATACAACTATTAGTTATATTGTAGCTAGCTTAGTTTTTTTTTTACAGGTAAGTATTCAGTTTTAAATAGGAATCATTTAGGTAATAATTGTAAGTTTAATTTAGATTTATTTTAATTATATTTAAGTTAGGGGGGTTAGGGTTAGACTTAGGCTTAGGGTTACGTTAGGGTTATGCTTAAGGTTAGGGTTACGTTAGGTTTAGGGGTTAATATATTTATTTAGTGTTAGTGATGTGGGAGGCCAGAGGTTTAGGGGTTAATAACTTTAGTATAGTGGGGGCAACATTGGGGATGGCAGATTAGGCGTTAATAACTGTAATGTAGGTGGCGGCGATATCTGGAGCGGCAGATTAGGGGTTATTAGTTTTATTTAGGTGGCAGCGATGTTAGGGGCAGCAGATTAGGGGTTAATAACTGTATGAAGGTGATGGCAATATTGGGTATGGCAGATTAGGGGTTAATAACTGTAATGTAGGTGGCAGAGATGTTAGGGGCAGCAGATTAGTGGTGTTTAGACGTGTTTTTTATGTTAGGGTGATAGGTTTAATCGTAACTTTTTCTTTTCCCATAGACATCAATGGGGCTGCATTATGGAGCTTTTGTTTCCACGATCGCAGGTGTTAGGGTTTTTTTTAGCCCACTCTCCCTTTTGATGTCTATGGGGAAACCATGCACGAGCACGTCAAAACACTGCTTGTATTTGGGTGAGGTATGGAGCTCAACGCAACCATATCGCTCGCAGAAGCCGGGTTTTGCAAAACCTGTAATAGCAGCGCTATAGGGAGGTTAAATACCGCCGCTTTTTTGGCGGTCGTTAATTTCCCTATAGCGTTTAACATTCGTAATCTAGCTGATAGTTTGTTAAAAAATAAAGATGACAGTAACTTTATTTTTTTATAAAATTCCTGCACTAGGCAGTATTTTGGGGTTAAAGTTGGTGGGTGTGAGGTGTTAGAAAAAAAAAAACGTCACTGAAAAGTGCCTTTACATTGCGGTCTATGGAAACTGTGTGTTCCCAGTAAATATATATGTATATGCTTATATACATAAATATTTATGTATTTTATGTGTATATACACATATTAACACATACATATATATGTAAATCAGCATATACATATATATTTATTTTTGCTGCAATTGCTGCACAACTTACCCCCTTTGCTGCCGCTGAAGTTCTATAGAAGCAAGCTCTCTTGAGCGCAATGCTTTCCAGCGTTTCGAACACTAGCGGCTAGATTTAGAGTTCTGCGGCCAAAGGGGTGCGTTAGCTATGCTGGCTTTTTTTCTCCCGCACCTTTTAAATACCGCTGGTATTTAGAGTTCACAGAATGGCTGCGTTAGGCTCCAAAAAGGGAGCGTAGAGCATATTTACCGCCACTGCAACTCTAGATACCAGCGTTGCTTACGGACGCGGCCAGCTTCAAAAACGTGCTCGTGCACGATTTCCCCATAGGAAACAATGGGGCTGTTTGAGCTGAATAAAAACCTAACACCTGCAAAAAAGCAGCATTCAGCTCCTAACGCAGCTACATTGTTTCCTATGGGGAACACTTCCTATGTCTGCACCTAACACCCTAACATGTACCCCAAGTCTAAACACCCCTAACCTTACACTTATTAACCCCTAATCTGCTGCCCCTGCTATCGCTGACCCCTGCATATTATTATTAACCCCTAATCTGCCGCTCCGTACACCGCCGCCAGCTAGGTTATCCCTATGTACCCCTAATCTGCTGCCCCTAACATCGCCGATCACTATGTAATATTTATTAACCCCTAATCTGCCGCCCCCGCTATCGCTGACACCTGCATATTATTATTAACCCCTAATCTGCCGCTCCGTACACCGCCGCAATTTACATTATACCTATGTACCCCTAATCTGCTGCCCCAAACACCGCCGACCCCTATATTATATTTATTAACCCCTAATCTGCCCCCCACAACGTCGCCTCCACCTACCTACAATAATTAACCCCTAATCTGCCGACCGGATCTCACCGCTACTATAATAAATGTATTAAACCCTAAAGCTAAGTCTAACTCTAACCCTAACACCACCCTAACTTAAATCTAATTTAAATCTAACGAAATAAATTAACTATTATTAAATAAATTATTCCTATTTAAAGCTAAATACTTACCTGTAAAATAAACTCTAATATAGCCTATATTGTAGCTATTTTAGGTCTAATATTTATTTTACAGGCAACTTTGTAATTATATTAAGCAGGTACAATAGCTATTAAATAGTTAATAACTATTTAATAGTTACCTAGTTAAAATAATTACAAAATTACCTGTAAAATAAATCCTAACCTAAGTTACAATTAAACCTAACACTACACTATCAATAAATTCATTATATGCAATACCTACAATTATCTACAATTAAACCTAACACTACACTATCAATAAATTAATTAAATACAATACCTACAAATATATACAATGAAATAAACTAACTAAAGTGCAAAAAATAAAAAAGAACTAAGTTACAAAAAATAAAAAAATATTTACAAACATTAGAAAAATATTACAACAATTTTAAACTAATTACACCTACTCTAAGCCCCCTAATAAAATAACAAAGCCCCCCAAAATAAAAAAATGCCCTACCCAATTCTAAATTAAAAAAGTTCAAAGCTCTTTTACCTTACCAGCCCTGAAAAGGGCCCTTTGCGGGGCATGCCCCAAAGAATTCAGCTCTTTTGCCTTTAAAAAAAAACATACAATACCCCCCCAACATTAAAACCCACCACCCACATACCCCTAATCTAACCCAAACCTCCCTTAAATAAACCTAACACTAAGCCCCTGAAGATCTCCCTACCTTGTCTTCACCACGCCGGGTCCCGATCTGTCCAGAAGAGCCTCCGAAATCTTCATCCAAGCCCAAGTAGAGGCTGAAGAGTGATGTCCATCCTCCGGCTGAAGTCTGGATCCAAGCGGCAAATGAAGAAGTCCATCTTCGGGAAGAAATCTTCATCCTATCCGGGCAGAAGAGGACATCCGGACCGGCAAACATCTTCATCCAAGCCGCATCTTCTATGTTGTTCCATCGGATGACGAGCGGCTGATCTTGATGACCTCCGGCGCGGATCCATCCTCTTCGTTCGACGTCCAACTGAAGAATGAAGGTTCCTTTAAGGGACGTCATCCAAGATGGCGTCCCTCGAATACTGATTGGCTGATAGGATTTTATCAGCCAATCGTAATTAAGGTAGGAAAATTCTGATTGGCTGATGGAATCAGCCAATCAGATTCAAGTTCAATCCGATTGGCTGATTGGATCAGCCAATCAGATTGAGCTCACATTCTATTGGCTGATCGGAACAGCCAATAGAATGCGAGCTCAATCTGATTGGCTAATTGAGCTTATTTAAGGGGGGTTTGGGTTAGATTAGGGGTATGTGGGTGGTGGGTTGTAATGTTGGGGGGGGTATTGTATGTTTTTTTTTACAGGCAAAAGAGATGAATTCTTTGGGGCATTCCCCGCAAAGGGCCCTTTTCAGGGCTGGTAAGGTAAAAGAGCTTTGAACTTTTTTAATTTAGAATTGGGTAGGGCATTTTTTTATTTTGGGGGGCTTTGTTATTTTATTAGGGGGCTTAGAGTAGGTGTAATTAGTTTAAAATTGTTGTAATATTTTTCTAATGTTTGTAAATATTTTTTTATTTTTTGTAACTTAGTTCTTTTTTATTTTTTGTACTTTAGTTAGTTTATTTAATTGTATTTATTTGTAGGTATTGTATTTAATTAATTTATTGATAGTGTAGTGTTAGGTTTAATTGTAGGTAATTGTAGGCATTTTATTTTATTTATTTATTGATAGTGTAGTGTCAGGTTTAATTGTAGATAATTGTAGGTATTTTATGTAATTAATTTATTGATAGTGTAGTGTTAGGTTTAATTGTAACTTAGGTTAGGATTTATTTTACAGGTAATTTTGTAATTATTTTAACTAGGTAACTATTAAATAGTTATTAACTATTTAACAGTTATTGTACCTGGTTAAAATAAATACAAAGTTTCCTGTAAAATAAATATTAGACCTAAAATAGATACAATATAATTATAATTTATATTGTAGCTATATTAGGGTTTATTTTACAGGTAAGTATTTATCTTTAAATAGGATTAATTTATTTAATAAGAGTTAATTTATTTAGTTAGATTTAAATTATATTTAACTTAGGGGGGGGGGGTGTTAGTGTTAGGGTTAGACTTAGCTTTAGGTGTTAATCCATTTATTATAGTAGCGGTGTGGTCCGGTCGGCAGATTAGGGGTTAATAATTGTAGGTAGGTGGAGGCGACGTTGGGGGCGGCAGATTAGGGGTTAATAAATATAATATAGGGGTCGGCGGTATTAGGGGCAGCAGATTAGGGGTACATAGGGATAATGTAGGTTGCGGCGGTGTACGGAGCGGCAGATTAGGGGTTAAAAAAATATGCAGGTGTCAGCGATAGCGGGGGCGGCAGATTAGGGGTTAATAAATATTATGTAGGTGTCGGCGATATTAGGGGCAGCAGATTAGGGGTACATAGGGATAATGTAGGTGGCGGCGGTGTACGGAGCAGCAGATTAGGGGTTCAAAATTTTTTATAGAGTGGCGGCGATGTGGGGGGGCCTCGGTTTAGGGGTACATAGGTAGTTTATGGGTGTTAGTGTACTTTAGAGCACAGTAGTTAAGAGCTTTATAAACCGGATCAAAGAGAGGCGCCGGATCAAAGAGAGGCGCCGGGCAGGGAGACATCCCGTTAAGGAAAGCTACAATTTGCCGGCCTGGTCCGGCTCTCCTTACCTTACCACGAGGTAGTGGCTACATTATTGCTCTTCAATCGGCTAGCTGTGCATAAGTATCATTCTCCTCTTCTCACACGACGTTATCAGTTGGACCTTACATACCCTCACTACAAAAGAAGAAGTTCCTGTTCTATCCTGGGCTACGCAAGTATCTGAGCCATTCTGGCCCTTATTACGATTTTGCCTTTTTGAAATTTTCAGCATAAACTGAATTGACTCTAGTTCATTTTTTTCCCTGTGCATTGGGTTGTTATCATCTATGACTTTTTCTGCATTTTTTTATTTATTTGTCTTTTTTTTTTATTTTTTTTTGTTCTTGTAAGATATCTGAAGTTAAAAAGTCATATAAAAATTATGTTTATAATCATATTGCTTTGATAGAAAATGCTCATAATACATTAGAAGTTTTGTACAGGTGTTAAACCAATTGCACTGTTCTTATTTGAGGTATCTAGTAATCTTGGCGCAGAAACTAATAACATATATAAGTTTGTAACTGGGAGTGTCAGATCTTAGCAGCTGCTGTCCGGGTCCTGTATCCTGGGGTATTTGTTCATCTGTTTTCCCTGGTTCTTATCTACCCATGATCCATCCTTTGGTTTATAAGGATAATTAATATATTGCTGATACACTGGCTGTAGAATCTGTTATTAATTGACATATAAAGTTTCCCCGAAGGTATTAGACATATTGTGACTTCGAATCTGAAAACACACATATCTGTTATTGCACAAGCAGTACTACTACTCTGTCACCCATATTACTTACATATTCTTCCACTGCCACTTTGAAGCCCAGAGCTGTCAGTCTAGTAGACATTGAAGAGACCTAGCAAAATCTGTTGCTCCCCCATTGTATTTCGTCATCTAACTCTAGCAGGCTTTAAAAACACTTCACTATTGGAAAAAAAAAAAAAAAAAAAAAAAGAGCTTTATAAACCGGCGTTAGCCCAGAAAGCTCTTAACTACTGACTTTTTTCTGCGGCTGGAGTTTTGTCGTTCACTTCAGCCAAGACACTAAATACCGGCGTTAGAAAGATCCCATTGAAAAGATAGGATACGCAAATGGCGTAGGGGGATCTGCGGTATGGAAAAGTCGCGGCTGCAAAGTGAGCGTTAGACCCATTCCTGACTGACTCCAAATACCAGTGGGCGGTAAAAACCAGCATTAGGAGCCTCTAACGCTGGTTTTGACGGCTACCGCCCAACTCTAAATCTAGGCCTAGGTTTGCATTGCATTGCTGAAAACTTGAAATACCAGCGCTGGTATTACAAAGTGAAGCGCAAATATCGCTTTCAACAAAGCAATATTTAGAGCTCCACTTGTAATCTGGCCCTAGGTGTTTTCGCATTGTCTTTTTATTTTGCATTTATTGATCATGCTATTCTACGGTGTTTAAATAGTACTTAGACAGTGGCTAGACATGCTTACTCAAAATAAGGTACATTATGGTAGGGACTTGACCATTGGAAAACAGCTGCTGCAAATACATTTTTAATTTATTTAGAAAGGTTCACAATTGACTGGTATGTTTATCTATTACAAAACTAAATAAATGTCTTCTAATTACAATGTTCTTCATGTTTCTTTAAAGATCAGTCACATATTTTGGCATCTCCGATTATAAACAGTGTATGTCAGGTTCCTGCACAATTTTATTCATGTGGTGCAAATGCATTAAGGATTTCACAAATAATCCCTCCCATTTCATAAACATTTTAACAAAATTGCATAACACATGCATTATAGTATTGCTTTTGCTGTAAAATACGCTAAAAATTGTGTTTCACTTTCTCACAGATAGTTTGGAACTCAAACTGTTGACATTTACCTCCAGTCTCTTAAACTGGATTATATCAATGTGCTGCAGGGGTGGACTGGGCAGGGGATGGGGCAGGGTTGCAATTGCCCCCTGGGCCACTGTTGGTGGTGGAATCAGGGTCGATGCAGATGCAGTGCCATGCAGTTAGGCCTTCCCTTGGGATATGCCACGTGTGCACAATAAATCCCCTTACAGGGAAGCATTTGCAGCATGTACAGCCCAATCAACTTTTTATTTAGCTTTTATCAATGCCCACAGTGAAAGCAATGGACTTGAGATTTAAATTTTACATTAAGCAAGAAAAATGTTTAAGATTTGGAGAAAGGATGGAAACAAGTGTAAACAACAATATCTTGTTTCATTTAGGCAATATTACATGTCATTATTACAGCTTATACATGCAACCTGAAGGTAGTTTTATAGAACGTGTAATACTTTTTTATACATAGCACCCACAGAAAGATAGTACAATGCTGTAATTAAAAAGGTAATGTTTGTTGTTTTATATAAATAAATATAGACTATTATTGGCATTTAAAAAACAAAACAAAATAAAAAACAAAACAAAGATATAGGCAGAGAAGATTGTGGCTTAGTTACTCATCTGACAAAATACAGCTGTATTATTTATTGCAAAATGTATCTCAGGTATCTAAAGTCACTATATCAGGGATGTTTTAGAACTACATTTCCCATGATGCTCGACTGGACTGCTGAGTGCCTAAGCATCATAGAAAATGTAGTTCTAAAACATCTGGAGTGCCAAGGTTTACCATCGCTGCCCAATAATATCAGAATTGATGCTTTTGGTTTTCATTTTCATTTGTGATTCAATGTATTTTTTACATATATTAAATTAAACAAACTATTATCTACATACAGCTTTAAGTACTTAGGGCCAGATTATGATTGAGTTCTGGTTAACTGTTACGCGAGACAAAAAAGTGTCACAAAACACATACAAAAATACATTGAAAAATACAGTAACACTCATAATAACAAGAGCTGATAAAGGCAACCCCGGGAAAATGGTATTGCCTGTAGGGTTTTTTTTAACCCACTTTAGCTACGTAATGTAGGAATGGTAAGGGGAGGTGTGAAGGAGCTGATTAAGATGAGTGGTCAGAAAAAGCTGTTACATTTTAGTGAGAAGAAGCTGAGCTGAGCAGGAGCAGATGGTTCGCTCTAGGGTGCAGGAGCTGGTATGGTCAAAGGATCTGGCCTGGTTGCAATAAAGGTTAGAAGGAGATGGAGGGGTTGGCGGAGCTGGAGGAGCGGACACAGAGGATGGCAGTGGACAGGCTGAGGGGTAATCAAGGCTGTTGTGGAGGTCCTGCCCAACAGAAAGGCTTAGTCCATCGATTGGGACCAGACATAATTCCGGGAGTAGGAAGCGGGATGCGGAGAAAGCCACAGGAACTGCTAATCAGGACGGCAGACAGGCAGTATAATCCAGCACTGCAGCGAAGAGTGATGATGGAAGAAGGAGGCGGCAGTCAAGGACCAGTGACGTCGGCGGTGAGGAATATGTAACGGTGCCAGGTAACAGAGGCCTGGAAGGTATGACACCGGGAGCGGCAACGGGTGCTTAGGTGAGGCCTGGTACCCAAGTAGGAGGGGCGAGTTCTGGAGCAGCTTAGGGTACAGCTCAGGGGAGCCTTGGCTGGGAGCAGGAGCTGAGAACAGCTATTAGCAGTCAGAGGAGGGAACCTGCAGTGTCCAGAGGAGAAGGGACACAGATTAAGGGGAGTGCTGGGGATACAATGGAAGGGACATGCAGGTTAGAGGGGATAAAAGTGGGGTATAGGGCAGGTAGTAGAGGTAGGGTTATCAGGGGACCTAGTGGATCTGGGCAGAAGGAGCATGGAGGTGTGCTAGGGAGGGGGTTGCACTGGGTTGGGAGCAGAAGGGGGTAGGAGAAGCCAAGGGTGTGCTAGTCATGTGGGAAGGCATATTAATGTGTGTTTTTCTACAGAGCACAATGGGGAGGATGTCCTTTCCCTGGATGTGGAAAGAGGAAGGGAGGCAAAGTCTACAGCTCTGGACCAGGATGGTGACTCACTGTTGAGGAAGCCTACAGTGATTTTGCAGAGGAAGAGGAGGTGGAGGCATCCACTTCAGGAGCTGTCATGGCAGACCAGGTAGGGAACTTGGCTGCATTGACGCAGCTTTTCTGGGCTTTGGTGCCAGGGGTGGGGGGGGAATGGGGAGAGGGTTAGAGAGGAAAGGGGTTAGTGTATAGAGGGGTGTCAGGGAAGTTAATTGTAGGGACGGTGGCTCAGTGGAGGGCACTAGGGGTTCTGCATCCTCTCAGTCTCAGGTTCGGCCCAAGGAAAGGAGGAGAAAGGACAGCAGGAGCAGGATTCCAATGTCACAGCGGCGGGTGAGGTCCCATTTGCCTTTGGCTCCTCATAGCAGACAGGATGCAGGAGAACCTCTAATTTGGGGCACGCTGGATGGGTATATGGTGAGAAGGGGTCAAAATAGGAGGTCACTGTTCCCAGAAAGCAAAGTGAGAAAGAGGTGCTCGTCGAGCAGAGATGAAGATCCAGGATAGCAGGAGGGGAGGTGGATCAGGAGAGAAGTCTTGCGGAGGACCTGGTATGGCACTGGGGCAGACAGGTGAGAGAGATGCCACTTGTTCAGTGCCTGATAGGAGTGCAGCTTGGGTTAATAGGGGTAAGTCAGTTTTGAAAGGCTTGAAAAACGTAATAGTGGAGGTGGAGGGCTGAGTGGGCGTGTGGCTGGGGATGGCAGTGGAACACCAGGTCATGTGGGTGTTTGGGTTGCACAAGGTGAGTTTGCGGGTGTCTTGTCTCAAGAGAGTATGGGGCGGGGCAGCCAGGGGTGGTTAGTGCTAGGGCAGCTGGTGCAGCCGCAGTTAAGGTGTCGGAGCAGTCTTTTTTGGTGGCCATGCTCGTGTTCATTGGGCCAGTTGGGGATCCATTTGTCAAAAGAGGTTAAAGAGAAGATTTGGAAATGGGAGTTTGTGGAGATTTTCTCCCTGCTTTCAGTAGATCATTTTATTGATGTCAAGGAGGATTCCAAATTGGAGCAGGGGAAGAAATAAGAAGAAGAAAGGAAGAAGAGGTACAGGAAGTTGCCGAAGATGCTAGCGAATTAGTCCAAGGGTTTCTGTATACTGTTGATCGTCATTGGAGACAAGACCCCTGAATTGTGTCTCTGCCTTATTTTGCTACCTGGATGAAATTGCGGGGGCTTGTCAGACTTATGGAGGCCTAGCGTGGTGGAAGTATGATGAGTAGTTCCAGCAGAGAATGGCAGTGCATCCAGAAATGCGGTGGAACGATAGAGATTTGGGGATATGGCTGGAGTTAATGATGCCATTAAGATTAAAACACTCCTTTCAGGGGTCGGGGGCAGTAGTTGTGCAGTGCCCAGGACAACAGCAGTGTCCCTTAGGAAAGACCTCTGTTTTGGAATCAATGAAGGATTGCGTAGTTTCAGAACTGCTTGTCAATACAAGCATTAATGTTTTTATTGTGTAGTGATCCACTCCGGCTCCTGGTGTTTAAAAAAAGCCAAAAAAAGCAGGAAAAGAGGATTTGGTTAATGTGGGCCAGGATGCCGGTGAGAGTAGAAAAGATGGCCCCGTGGTTAAGCATTACGGTAGGCAGAGGGGTAAGGTGGTGGATGCAAAGTTATTGTTGCCGGGATTCAGCTCGGTTTTCCGTATCCCCTTCATTGAGGTTGTGGGTTCAGGGGTTGTGGGTAACCTCAATCAGCAAATTATTTTCATGATGTGGTGGTGGCTAAGCTGGAGAAAGAGGTGGTATTAGGACAGATGACCTCTCCTGATTCTGAATAAGGATTTGAAGAAACTGGCAGCCTGGTTTTCAAAATTCATTTGGAAAAGCAAAAAGCCACGATTATCGCTTAATAGGCTTACGCAAAAATATATTGGTGCGGGCCTGGCTTTGCCCAATATCAGACTATACAATTATGCTGCTTTGGTCAAGATTATTTTTGATTGGGTCTCCCGGGCGGAGCTAGTAACTACCTTGGAGCTTGAGTCATATTTTGCGAAACCATGGGCGCTGGAAGCCCTGATTCATTGTACTCCCCAATCTCTTCCGCCGGAGATATCCGTACTAATGTCATTTAGGAATATTATTGTAGCTTGGAATAGACTTTGTAAACTGCTCAAAATTGATTCTTCCTTCTCTGAATACCTTCCGATCAGGGGGAATCCCCAGTTTCTTCCGGGCTTAGATCAGAAATGTTTTTATGAGTGGCAGGTTAAAGGGTTAGAATATGTTCATCAATTAGTTAATTAAGACTTACTGATGCTCCCCTGGGAAACACTACAGGAACAATTTTCTCTGTCCAGACAGCATCGTTTCGCATATTTTCAGACTCAACATTTTATCAATGCTCAGAATTGGCACTCTGGTGAGAGAGGTGACTGGCTTGAGCTTAAGACTTGTATTAGAAAATGTATTCTTGGTGACTCATCAATCTCACTAATTTATGACATTATGCTGACTAAGCAAGGCATGCTGGAGGAAGATAAGCGGACTTAGTTCGGGCTTCCATACATTAGTTCTATAGATCCAGAGGGAATAAGTGATAGTCTTGTGAGAGTGGCGAAACTTCTGGTGCCTACAAATTGGAAAGAATCCCATTTGAAATTATTAAATAATGCTTATATATCGCCGGCTTCAATGGCCAAATATTTTCCTAATAAAATTTTTCAATGTGAACATTGTGCATATACCCGGGCTGACCTCTGCCACATGTTATGGGCCTGTCCAAAGATCTCTCAATTATGGTTGAAAGTCCAATTCTGGTATAATAGGGTCTTTGCAAGCTCTATTGTCCTCTCCCTTGAAAAGATAGTTTTGCTTTTTCCGGAGATAAGAGGAAGGGAGAGAATGCGTACCCTAAATACAATTATTCTAACAGTTAGATACAATATTTTTAAAAAATGGATTGCAAAGAGTCCTCCCAGTTTGACACAAGTCATAGGGGATATTCAAGCCCAGATTATATTTGAATCCTTTCATTCTCACTTTGTATCGGAAAGGAAAATTAAGGAGTTTTTAACAGGCCGGGCGCCGGTTATTAAGACTTATCCAAGTGCTGTACAGAGACAGATTCTGAGACCTTTTTTGGCTTCAGTTAGTTTCGCAGAATTAGTTCTACATGGCGAGTTTCCTGATACTTGGATTAGAAATAGGATTTCGGTGGAATAAACTTTGACAAAAAAAAATTGATATCCTAGATGCTGGTTAGTACTCTTGGCTATGGGAGTAGGAGGGGTGGATCTTCTGTTTTTTTTTCACCTTGGTTTTTTTTTTTTTTTTTTTTCTTCCGCTTTCTTCTTCTTTTTTTATTTAGTTTTGAAAATTAGCTTCTTTATTACTTGATCGTAGTCGTTGTTGATTCTAGAAAGATCATTAACATTGTTATGACTGCCTAATATTGTTTTTGTATTGATACGTCAATGATTTATGCTGGTCCTGCGAGATCATGGTCGTCCTGCGTGACGTACATATGCAGAACAGTTGTAAAAAAAAGGAAGAAAAAAAAAAAAGGACAGATGGCAGATCCACCTTTGGAGAATCTAAAGATTTCTCAGTTGAAGGTGCGTCCAAAGAAGGCGCCTGGGCAATTCAGAATGATCCATCATTTATTGTTTTCAAAGGGCTCTTCAGTGAATGATGGGATTGATCCTGAGGTGAAGGCTGTGAGGTATGCATCCTTTGATAGGTCTGTGGATTTGGTCAGGCGTGCAGGTCAGGTTGCCTTATTGGAAAAGGTGGATATTGAGGCAGCATTCGGTTCATCCTATGTGTCACCACCGTTTGAGATGCCATTTTCATGATTCATTCTTTGTGGATTTGTGTCTCCCAATTGGCTGTTCAATTTCTTGCTCTTACTTGGAGAAGTTTAGCTGTTTCATGGAGTGGGTGGTTAAGCAGGATTCTGGGTGGTCTTCAGTAATTCACCACCTAGATTACTTTCTGTCTGTAGGTCCTTCCTGTTTGGGGGTTTTGTCAGAAATTGATGAATGCCTTTTTAGAGGTTGCTGTGGATTTTGAGATCCCGGTAGCATCTGAGAAGACTGAGGGCCCATCCTCTGTTTTGAGTTTTCTTGAGATTTCTATTGATTCTGATTTAAAGGAGTGTAGGTTGCTGGAGGACAAGCTTGTGGATCTGACTGAGACAATTGGTGGGGCTTTATCAAGGGAAAAGCTTACCTTGAAAGAGATGCAGTCATTGGTGGGGAAGTTAAACTTTTCGTGCAGGATAATTCAGCTGGGGAGGATCTTCTGTCGGAGATTGTTGTTAGCGATGGTTGGGGTTAAATGTCTTCATTTCCGGTTTCATTTGTTTAATGAAGTGAAGGAGGATCTGCGGGTTTGGAGGGCTTTTTTGGCAGAGTTTAATGGTAGATCTTTGGTTCAGGCTGTTGAATGTGCTATTACATCTGTTTACAGATGCCTCTGGGGCTCATGGATTTGGGGTTATCTTTGGATGTAAGTGGTGTGTGGGTGCTTGGCCAGAGAGTTGAGTGGCTGCAGGTTTGATGAAGAATCTTTCTGGAGCTGTTCCCCTTGGTGGTGGCTGTCAGAGTGTGGGTGAGATGCTTGGGAACAGGAAGGTGGTGTTTCATTCGGACAATATGGGGTGGTTTTTGCCATCAACCAATTGTCTTCCAGTTCCAAGCTGGTTGTGAGTTTGCTCAGAATGTTTTTTCTTGAATGCTTAAGAAACAATGTATACTTTTGTGCTGTGCATGTTCCTGGTAAGGAGAATGTTGTAGCTGATGCCTTTTCCTGTTTTCAGTGGCAGCAGCTTCAGGAGGTGGCACCAGAGGTGGAGGTGAGCAGTACCCCTTGCCCAGATGACATGTGGCAGCTGAGCTTCCTAGCTTGCTGAGGTTAGCTGGGGGAGCTTTAGCTGAAGGTACTTGGAGAGCTTATGTGGTGGTGTGGTTGCAGTGGTTGGACAGACTAGATGCAGATAAGGGAACCTCTTCAGGTGATGTCAGTGTGTTGTTGGATTAGATTGGTGAATGGCCGGTAGGTGGGTTATCTTGTTCCGTCATTCAACGGAGGATGGCGCAGCTTTGGCCTTTTTGTTTAAACTATTAGGGTAGGGAAACCTAACTAAGGATTTTGGCATCAATATGGCAGTTAGGGGGCTTGTTTAGGGTAGGAGGAGTTCAGAGACGTCCTTTGGTATTCTCCGTATTGCAGGTGGTGGTCTTGTTTCTGCCTGGGGTTTGTTTTTACCAATTTGAGTTTTTGTTGTTTTGGGCTGCTTTCTTGTTGTTTTTTTGGGGCTAACAGAATTAGTTGGGGCAAATATGGGGGATAGGGAAGGTCTCCATTGGCAAGATGAAGTGGTTAATTCAAATTAGTTATTATTGTGGTTAAGGAAGTCTAAGGTGGATTTCCTGGATGTGTGTAGTGTGTTTGGGGAAGGTCCTTTGTTGTTGCATAAGAATCGGTCGACCTTGTCTAATTATCAATTTGGGGCAGTGTTGAGGAAAGCGCTGTGAGTATTGGGTTTGGATGGAAGTGAGTTTAGTTGTCACTGATTTCGAATTGGTGCAACAATGGAGGCCCATGGTCTGGGTTTGAATGACAGTGTGGTGAAAAGGATTGGGGGATGGTGTTTTAAATTGTATATTAGGCCAGGGTTGGAGTTATAGTTGTTTTCTGTTTTGGCAGGTACGCTTCACTGTTGGATATTGGGCCATTCATACATTTATTTGGCCAGGAAAGCAGCAGCAGTGAAAGATTCAGGGACTCAATTGAATTGTTCTCCAGACCAAGTTGTGGTTAAATGGTTTGGGGTTTGTGGTGGGACCAGGTGATTGGTCAGGTGATTGATCGGACCAGGTTATTCTGGCCTCCTGATATTTTGTTGATACATGCTGGGGGCAATGACCCCGGCTTTAGGTCTCAGAAGGCGCTAGTAGATAGAATTAGGTGGGGGTTGGTAAGATTGAAGGATTTGTTTCCTCATTTGTTGGTAGTATGGTCAGACATTGAGCACTGTTTGGTGTGGAGGACTGCATGGAAGGTTAGAAACTTCAAGGAGGAATGTGAATAGGATCTTTACCAGTTTTGTTGCAAAGTTTGGGGGGATTTCGGATCAGGCACATGGACTTTGAGGGTGAGGCGGGAAAAAAAATTTTTTTCCTGAGAGACGGGGTGCACCTCAATGAAGTTGGTTTTCACCTGTTTAATTTTAATCTGAATGAAGGGGTGAAAAAGGCCTTAACCCTGTGGGATGGTGCTCGACGGTAATTCAAGCAGTGGCAGGGTGTTAGCCTTAAGTTTGGATTAAGTTGATTAAACTGGTACCTCCTTATGTAAAGGGAGAGGTTATTTCTGGGGGCAGTGCCTGGCTGAGTGCCCATGGAAGACACGTAATGTGTTGAGGGGCAAGAACCTTTTTAAAAGTTAAACTTGTGGTCAATATTTAACTTAATGTTTAAGAAATGCGGACTGCAGCCTTTTCACCCATTTCTGTATCAGAGTTTTATTTATTAAATGGAGTAATGCGGAATGTGGGGTCAAAATAATTGAAAAAAAATACTGCACAAAAAAAGTTATAAGGACTCAAAAATTTGAGGTCTCAAGTGTTAGAAAAAAAGGCTTGTAAATGACTTTAAAGTTGAGATACATACATATACATGTCTAAATATGTATATGTATGCATGTGTATAAATATATATATATATATATATATATATATATATATATGTGTTTATATTTGTGTTTGTGTACATATGTATTTGTGTATTTATAAGTGTATATATGTATTTACAGACATATATACACATATAAACACATAAATACATTTGTATACATATATATATATATATATATATGCACTGGAGCACATTGCAGTTAAGTAGATGAAAACATGTTAAAGCATATTTATATCCATATTACATAAAGTGTTACAATGTGTATTTGTAATGCTTGTGTGATATTTCCCTATCAGACTAATCCTGGCCAGTATCCAGGCATCAAGTGGCAAGATAAGGAAATATCCCAGAACAAAGAAGAAACAATAAATGAGGATGCAATCCAATACTCCCACTAGAGATGAGAAAACAGGGAAGCGGTCCCAGACAGGGCGAGGAAGGCACCAGGAAGACAGTCCAATACTTCAGGGTACCAAAGGGTAATTCAGAGAGTGGGAAATAAAGCAAAGTCTGAAAGCAGGCATGCAATGCAAGGAATTAGCAGTTCAGGGGTTAATACAGGAGAGTGGTCAGAGACAAGCAAAGTTCGGCAACAATAAGGAAATCCAGCAGTTCAGGGGTTAATCAGTAGAGTGGTCTGAGAAGAGCAGGGTTCAGCAACAATAAGGCAATCCAGCAGTTATGGGGTTAATCAGTAGAATGGTCACAGACAGAGTTCAGCAACAGTAAGGCAATCCAGCAGTTCAGGGCTTTAACAGTAGAATTGTCACAGACAAGCAGAGTTCAGCAACAGTAAGGCAATTCAGCAGTTCAGGGGTTAATCAGTAGAGTGGTCACAGACAAGCAGAGTTTAGCAACAGTAAGGCAATCCAGCATATGCAAACAGAGTAAAAAAAAGTAGCACCCAGGGAGTAGAAGACAACCTATACTTGGGCAATGTGGGAATGAAATGTTTGAACATACATAGGCACAGATCCATGACAAGGAATGCCCACAGGTGATCAGGCCAGCATCAGGTGCAAGACTCAGCATGTTGTGATGAGGTCATCGTCACATGTCCACAACAACTGCAGCAACCATGGCAATGGCCATGGGAGAGGAAGCCGACACAGAGTGGCGTGACACAGCCCACATCTTAAAAGAGTACTTCTGGGACCCAAAGATGGCTTGGAGGGATGAGTAGCATGAAACCTGGAGACCAAAGATGGAGCATGCACATCAGGGGCTGGAATCCAGGAAGGATCCGTCACAGAGAAACCCTTCCAGTGCTTGAGGTATTGAAGTTGCATGCACCTGTATCTGGAGTCCAGGATCTTAGCAACCTGATACTCAGGTTCACCATGTACTAAGAGCGGAGGAGGAGGCCTGAGTCGAGTATATCTGTTCGTTATGTAGGGCTTAAAGGACCAGTCAACACATTAGATTTGCATAATCAACAAATGCAAGATAACAAGACAATGCAATAGCACTTAGTGTGAACTTCAAATGAGTAGTAGATTTTTTTATAACAAATTTCAAAGTTATGTATATTTCCACTCCCCTTGTACCATGTGATGGCAATCAGCCAATCACAAATGCATATACGTATAGTCTGTGAATTCTTGCACATGCTCAGTAGGATCTGGTGACTCAAAAATTGTAAATATAAAAGACTGTGCACATTTTTTTTAATGCAAGTAAATTGGAAAGTTGTTTAAAATTACATGCTGTATCTGAATCATGAAAATTTAATTTAACCTTAGTGTCCCTTTAAGCAGTGAGATGTGGAAGACTGGGTGTATGCACAGGGTTCTGGGCAAAGCCACTTTGTAGACAACAGGAGATAGTCTTATAAGGACTTTGTAAAGGACGATATATCTAGGCCCTAATTTATGACAGGGTTGATGTAATCGAACATGATGGGTAGAGAACCAGACGCGTTCACCTACTGAATAGGCATGAACAGTAGCTTGATGATGATTGGAAAACCCCTTGTATCTGGAGACAGCTGAACGTAACTGAAAGTGAATTCATTGCCAATGAGTAGTGAGGTCAGTAAAGTGATGTTCTGCAGCAGGAAACCCTGTAGACTGAGTGGAAAGAGGAAAGACACAAGGTTGATATCCCGCTGCAGCTTGAAATGGAGAAAATCGCAGAGAAGAGTGCCAGTGGGTGTTCTTTGCCAGCTCGGCTAAGGGCAGCAATCCAGACCAATTGGTATGTAGAGAATTGTGCAGGTATTTCAAAAACTTTCCTGTGCTGCCTAGGTGTTGACTAGCCCTTAACTCTTGAGATATCAACCCCTGATTGATATTGAATTAGTAAGTGCAAAAAAGAATTTCAGAGTTTCGGGCGCAAATAAATGCTGCAACTATAGAAATGGGTTGAAATTAGTTACTATATGTTTAAAATTGATCAAATATAATGATAGACATAAAATTTGTAAATATTATCATTTATTTAAATACAAGTTTATCTGTAACAAGTTGCTCTATAAAAAGTACAAATGTTCTTCTAAAAACAGTTCGTTGGAATTTTGTAAGAATTCTTGTTAGAATTTAATTTTTTTTTAAAAAATTCTAAAAAAATCTAAACAAATCTTTTAAAAATTAATAAAGATACATAAAGATCATCTATTGGTGTAGTGAGAATTTCAAGTGATTGTGTACGGAATATGAGAAGGGCTTCTAGTGTCTATGTATGTATTGGTCTTACTCTGAGAGGTGCATCAGTTCTTGGAAAAATATTTTCCTATAGATGTAGTTAATAATGATCTGTTTGTTTATAAACGCAAAAACACCTAGTTCATCAAAACCTAGTGTAATGTGGACAAACTTTCAGTTCACAGTAGTTACACGTCAATAGGAATAGTTGATTACTATTAGTTTACTAAATATGTACTAATTTGGCTCCTCTAGGTATATATACATGTAATTTGTGTATGTTTATAATTTTATGTAAAGGATATGTGTGGAGAAATGGTTAGTAAAACATGTCTAAAGATCGGTCAATATAAAAACAGTTTCAGAACAAGGTTCTTTTTGTTGTGATAGTTAAATTCTTATGTGAACATAATATTTATGCTGACATGATATTTGTGCAGCAGAATAGCAGTCGGCCGACTGGAATGAATAGTTCGTTCAAAATGAAAGGACCTTTTGTAGTCTTTTTTAGTAAGAAGAGTTTGCTATTTTTACGTTGCCCGGGGGTTTAGTTGTTATGTTGCCAGAGCTCTACGGATTAGGAGCACATAGTGCAAAGTAAGGAACGGTAGTTTTACTTACTTGAATGCTCCTAACCGATTATGGAGCCTGGATGACGATAACAAATGAATAATGTCACTTTGTATATCCTTCCGCTCAGTAGGTAATGTAGGTAATGTAGGTAATGCTGAGGGTGGCTTCTTTTGATGTCCTCGGATGTGTATAAACCCGTCTTTGCTCACAGCTTGGGTTTGACGGCTCTATTGTAGTCCTCCAATCCGCTCATGGAAAGCGGCTACTTTGTTGCAAAACTTTAAATGCTGGTTTTTGAGATTGCGGTCTTTTACTCCACAAAGTTCAGAGTAATATCTCCCAGCGATAGTCTTGTAGGTATCCTTGGTATCCTCGGGGACACAGTAGAAAATTGTTTGAATGGCAGTAGTGTGCTACGCGTTTCGGCCGTTAACTTTGGCCTTTTTCAAGCTAGACTACTGCATTACTTCTTGGCGGGTTTTTTATACCCTATTTCAGTTTTTTACAACGGTCATGTAATTGAATAATACTTTCATTGCTATTTCAAATCTTTCTTTAATTGGTCTCACATGTCATTAATTGATTAGTTTGTTACATGGTTTTTGTGAATAAAACATCAACAGAAAGTGTTCGTTTTTGGATAAGTGTTGAAATTAGTGTTTAAATTAACTTTATGTTTGGGACATATTTATTTAGTGTTATACTGTGGCGACTATAGCTTGTCTTGTTCAAAAGATCTTTTTATATCTTTTAAAAGTTACTTTTCAATTTTTCATTTTCTCTCCTTTGTTGAAGAACATTTTAAAAATTATTAATTTGCATAAATATATAAAAAAGTTTTTAGAAACTCTTAAAAACTCTAAAAAAACTCTGTTTTCTGAAAAATATATATTAAAGCACTCATAAATAGGAATAGATATAAAAATAAAAAAATAATAAAAATACAAATAAAAATACACATGTCAGAAAAAAGTGTTATTTTTAAAGAAACCTATTATGGATTCAGGGACTAATATACTGTTATGCTATATGTAAAATAATGCCACTGGAGGTATAAGTTAAAATCAAGTAATGGAATTGATTATTATATAGTTTTGTTGCATATTTATCTCTATTCTTTTAAGAAGCTATTCAAATTGAAGTCTATGTTCAAACCTTTAGGTTGAAGTGTCTGTAGTTGGAAAATCCATTTCGCTTCTGCTTGCATTAATCTGTTTGATTGGTTCCCTCCCCTATAATCTTTTCCTATTTTTTCTATAACTGTGAAGGTGAAAAATTTTAGGTTACTATTATTGCATAATCTGAAATGCTTAGGGACTGGAAGCTCCAGATTTCTTTTTTCTTCTGAATTTTCTATAGATAATATATGCTCTCTTAATCTTTCCCTAACTGTTCTCTCAGTTTCTCCAGTGTATTGGATATTACATTTCTTGCATTCTATCAGGTAGATTACATTTTTGTCCATGCACCTTATGGTGTTTTTGATTTTGTATTCTTTTTTAGTGATATTAGAGGTGAATGAATGGGTTCTCTTTGAATGTCTGCATGCTTTACATATATTGCAGGGGTAGAATCCTTTTAAATCAGAACCTAAAACTCCTTTTTCTGTTTCTTTTCTTTTAGTGTTTTTCATTGAAGGGGCTAGTCTATTTTTTAAAGTATTTGCTTTTCTGTATACAAATTTTGGTTTTGGAGGGAGGTGTTGGCCAATATCTGGATCATAGCTTAGGATATACCAATGTTTCCGAATAATTTTTTCTATTATGTGTTTATCTTCAGCATATTGGGTGATAAATGGGATGTTTATTTTGTCACTGGTTATGTTGCATTTATTTTTCTTATTCGTGTTATTTAAAATATCTGTTCTATTAGTCTTTCTTACTTCTTCTAGATTTCTCTCTATATTTTGTATGTCGTATCCCCTGTCTATGAATTTTTGTTTGAAAACTGAGCTTTGTTGTTCAAACGTGTCAGGGTCATTACAATTTCTTTTCAATCTTAAAAACTGTCCTTTGGGAATATTTTGTTTCCATCTCTTCAAATGACAACTTTCCCAATGGATATAATTGTTCGCATCTACTTCTTTAAAATATGTTTTTGTGTTAATTTTGTCTCCATTTGGTGCGATTTCTAGATCTAGATAGTTTATTTTTGTCTTATTAAAATTATATGTAAATGTAAGGTTTTTATCGTTGTTATTCATATTTTGGATACATTGTATCAAGTCATTTTCATCCCCTGTCCATATAAAAAAGAGATCATCTATGTATCTTTTATAAATTAAAAATTTTTCTTTAAAAGCACTATTGTTGATAAAATTATTCTCCCATAAACCCATGAACAGGTTTGCGTAGCTGGGGGCAAATTTTGTGCCCATCGCAGTTCCGCAAACCTGTTCATAGAAACTACCATCATATAAAAAATAATTATGTGTTAGGATAAAATTTATACCATCTAAAATAAATTCAATTTGGTCTTGTGGCATTTCACCCTCCTTGGTGAGGAAATGTTTTACTGCACATATTCCATCAGAGTGTTGTATACTGGTGTATAATGATGAGACGTCACATGTCACTAGCAAATAATTTGGTTTCCAATGGATGTTTTCTAGAATTTTTAGAAGACTTGTAGAATCTTTCAGATAAGAATCTAGGTTTTTTACATATTGTTGAAGGAACTTGTCTATATAAGCTGAGAGATTTGATGTGAGGGAATTTATACCCGAAATTATTGGGCGGCCTGGTAGGTTTTCTTTGTTTTTGTGTATTTTTGGAAGTGCATATATAATGGGGATTTTAGGGTAATTAGGGTATAGAAAATTGTATTCTTTGTCTGTGATTATTCCTATAGTTTTTGCCTTGTCTAGATGTTTTTTTAGGAAAATTTGGTAAACTCTTGTAGGATTTGTTATCATTTTTTTATATGTGTCTGTGTCGTTTAGTAGTTTGAATATCATATCATCATATTGAGATTTGTCTAGTATCACAATTCCCCCCCCCTTTATCGGCAGGTTTTATAATAATTTCATTGTTATTTTCTAATTCTGTTATTAGCGATTTTTGTTTCCTTGTAAGGTTTTGTTTACTATTTTTCTTATTAGCTATATTTGTTATATCTGTTGTAATTAGTTTTTCGAATGTGTCTATATATTTGCCCTTCTCATTCTTAGGGTAAAAGTTGGATTTCTTTTTCAAATCAGTATGTATAAAACCCTTATCGTCTTTATGGAAAGTTTTCAATTCAATTGTGTTATAGTTTGTTTTTGAGTTACATGCTCCTTCATTTATGATCTCTTTTTCAACTGGATTTTTTATAAAATATTTCTTTAGTGTTAGGTTTCGAACAAATTTATGTGCATCTATAAATGTGTTAAATTTGTCAATGGTTTTGGTTGGGGCAAATGATAGTCCCTTACTAAGTATTTGATTTTGGTTTTCATTTAATTTTAATTTGCTTAAATTATATATACCTTGTTCTTGTGTATCTATTTCTTTCTTTTCAATTCTTGAAATTATGTTTTTTGTGGATGATATTGTTCTTTTAGTTCTTTTTGATCTACCTCCTCTAGTTCCCCTCTTTCCGAATGTCTTCTTTTTCTTATGCCTGAACTTTGTTGGGGGCCTGTTTCTAAAAAAACTTGTGACTTTTTGGAGTTATTTTAAGTTGTATTTCTTATTTGGTCTTCATTTTTAGTATCAGATCTATTTTCTGGTTCGTACCGGTCTAAGACTGAGAACCTATTATAGTTGTTGTAGCTATTATGGCTGTTATATGGTCTGTTGTGTGCATTTTGGTAGTCGTAATAGTTATCGGTTTGTTGTTCATGTGTTCTTAAATGTCCACTGTTGGTTTGTCTGTTATATGTATTTCTATGTTCATGGTAATTGTTAGGTTCAGGTTCAAATTTTCTTGAATTTTCAAAAGTTCTTCTGCTATATGAACCCCAATCGTTTCTCCAATTGTTAGGGTTGTGTGTGTTGTAGTTTTGTTTATTGAAATTATGTGTATTGTAATTTTGATAATGTTGTCTATTTTCATATTTATTTTGATTATAATTTCCTTTTTTATATTCCACCTTTTGCCATGAAGGTCTTAGGTTAGGATTGTTCTGATTTGTATGTTCTCTATCTGTCACGTATGGCCTGTTTTGTACGTTTTTTTCTTTTACGTCTGTATTCATATTTGCTACTGTTTTTTCCGCTTTATTGCCTCTCCATTTGTGGCTTATATACTCTTCACCATTTGGTCCTTTTTCATAGGCCTGATAGTCTATTTTGTCTCTTTCAAATTTCTTAAATTTGTTATCTACTAACTCCTGTTTGGATTTAATCAATAATTGTTTTATTTCTTCCTCTCTTTTTTTAAATTCATTTATCTCTTTAAAGTCCATTATTTTGCTTTCAATTTCATTGATCTCATTTCCTAATTGCAGTAGTTGACCTTCCCTATATTCTTTGATAAGGTTCATTAGTTTAAAAGATGTTTCCTCTAATATATCTCTCCATTTTTTCTTGAAGTTGGAATCTATATTTTTAAAAGAGCATTATTTTTTAATTCTTAGTCCCCTCGGGACTCTTTTATTGCTTAGATATTCATTTAGGAATATGCACTCTGTTTTATGTCTCATCTCTACAATGAGTTTTGTTTCCAGGGTGTTTAAGTATTCTCTCATTTTGTCTATATTTTTATTCTTTGGTTCAATTGTTTGCCTACCTTCTTCGAATATATTGTGTATATTATCATAGATATGAGATCGTAGATCGAAAATGTTCTCTTTCTTGTGTGTATTACTTTTATTTTTACTTTTATAATGTTCACTAGTTTGTATTTCAATTAAATCATCGTTTTCTATGGCTGCTGCAGTACTCATTTTTATGGGGTTCTTTTAAAGAAAAAGGAAAGGAAAAAAGTGCAGGTATTTCAAAAACTTTCCTGCGCTGCCTAGGTGTTGACTAGCCCTTAACTCTTGAGATATCAACCCCTGATTGATATTGGATTAGTAAGTGCAAAAAAGAATTTCAGAGTTTTGGGCGCAAATAAATGCCGCAACTATAGAAATGGGTTGAAATTAGTTACTATATGTTTAAAATTGATCAAATATAATGATAGACATAAAATTTGTAAATATTATCCTTTATTTAAATACAAGTTTATCTGTAAAAAGTTGCTCTATAAAAAGTACAAATGTTCTTCTAAAAACAGTTCGTTGGAATTTTGTAAGAATTCTTGTTAGAATTTAATTTTTTTTAAAAAAATTCTAAAATAATCTAAACCAATCTTTTAAAAATTAATAAAGATACATAAAGATCATCTATTGGTGTAGTGAGATTTTCTATTGATTGTGTACGGAATATGAGAAGGGCTTCTAGTGTCTATGTATGTATCGGTCTTACTCTGAGAGGTGCATCAGTTCTTGGAAAAATATTTTCCTATAGATGTAGTTAATAATGATCTGTTTGTTTATAAATGCAAAAACACCTAGTTCATCAAAACCTAGTGTAATGTGGACAAACTTTCAGTTCACAGTAGTTACAAGTCAATAGGAATAGTTGATTACTATTAGTTTACTAAATATGTACTAATTTGGCTCCTCTAGGTATATATACATGTAATTTGTGTATGTTTATAATTTTATGTAAAGGATATGTGTGGAGAAATGGTTAGTAAAACATGTCTAAAGATCGGTCAATATAAAAACAGTTTCAGAACAAGGTTCTTTTTGTTGTGATAGTTAAATTCTTATGTGAACATAATATTTATGCTGACATGATATTTGTGCAGCAGAATAGCAGTCGGCCGACTGGAATGAATAGTTCGTTCAAAATGAAAGGACCTTTTGTAGTCTTTTTTAGTAAGAAGAGTTTGCTATTTTTACGCTGCCCGGGTGTTTAGTTGTTATGTTGCCAGAGCTCTACGGATTAGGAGCACATAGTGCAAAGTAAGGAACGGTAGTTTTACTTACTTGAATGCTCCTAACCGATTATGGAGCCTGGATGACGATGACAAATGAATAATGTCACTTTGTATATCCTTCCGCTCAGTAGGTAATGTAGGTAATGTAGGTAATGCTGAGGGTGGCTTCTTTTGATGTCCTCGGATGTGTATAAACCCGTCTTTGCTCACAGCTTGGGTTTGACGGCTCTGTTGTAGTCCTCCAATCCGCTCACGGAAAGCGGCTACTTTGTTGCAAAACTTTAAATGCTGGTTTTTGAGATCGCTGTCTTTTACTCCACAAAGTTCAGAGTAATATCTCCCAGCGATAGTCTTGTAGGTATCCTTGGTATCCTCGGGGACACAGTAGAAAGTTGTTTAAATGGCAGTAGTGTGCTACGCGTTTCGGCCGTTAACTTTGGCCTTTTTCAAGCTAGACTACTGCATTACTTCTTGGCGGGTTTTTTATACCCTATTTCAGTTTTTTACAACGGTCATGTAATTGAATAATACTTTCATTGCTATTTCAAATCATTCTGTAATTGGTCTCAAATGTCATTAATTAATTAGTTTGTTACATGGTTTTTGTGAATAAAACATCTAAAAACTTTTTTTATATATTTATGCAAATTAATAATTTTTAAAATGTTCTTCAACAAAGGAGAGAAAATGAAAAATTGAAAAGTAACTTTTAAAAGATATAAAAAGATCTTTTGAACAAGACAAGCTATAGTCGCCACAGTATAACACTAAATAAATATGTCCCAAACATAAAGTTAATTTAAACACTAATTTCAACACTTATCCAAAAACGAACACTTTCTGTTGATGTTTTATTCACAAAAACCATGTAACAAACTAATCAATTAATGACATGTGAGACCAATTACAGAAAGATTTGAAATAGCAATGAAAGTATTATTCAATTACATGACCGTTGTAAAAAACTGAAATAGGGTATAAAAAACCCGCCAAGAAGTAATGCAGTAGTCTAGCTTGAAAAAGGCCAAAGTTAACGGCCGAAACGCGTAGCACACTACTGCCATTCAAACAACTTTCTACTGTGTCCCCGAGGATACCAAGGATACCTACAAGACTATCGCTGGGAGATATTACTCTGAACTTTGTGGAGTAAAAGACCGCAATCTCAAAAACCAGCATTTAAAGTTTTGCAACAAAGTAGCCGCTTTCCGTGAGCGGATTGGAGGACTACAACAGAGCCATCAAACCCAAGCTGTGAGCAAAGACGGGTTTATACACATCCGAGGACATCAAAAGAAGCCACCCTCAGCATTACCTACATTACCTACATTACCTACTGAGCGGAAGGATATACAAAGTGACATTATTCATTTGTCATCGTCATCCAGGCTCCATAATCGGTTAGGAGCATTCAAGTAAGTAAAACTACCGTTCCTTACTTTGCACTATGTGCTCCTAATCCGTAGAGCTCTGGCAACATAACAACTAAACACCCGGGCAACGTAAAAATAGCAAACTCTTCTTACTAAAAAAGACTACAAAAGGTCCTTTCATTTTGAACGAACTATTCATTCCAGTCAGCCAACTGCTATTCTGCTGCACAAATATCATGTCAGCATAAATATTATGTTCACATAAGAATTTAACTATCACAACAAAAAGAACCTTGTTCTGAAACTGTTTTTATATTGACCGATCTTTAGACATGTTTTACTAACCATTTCTCCACACATATCCTTTACATAAAATTATAAACATACACAAATTACATGTATATATACCTAGAGGAGCCAAATTAGTACATATTTAGTAAACTAATAGTAATCAACTATTCCTATTGACGTGTAACTACTGTGAACTGAAAGTTTGTCCACATTACACTAGGTTTTGATGAACTAGGTGTTTTTGCATTTATAAACAAACAGATCATTATTAACTACATCTATAGGAAAATATTTTTCCAAGAACTGATGCACCTCTCAGAGTAAGACCGATACATACATAGATTTTTTTAGAATTTTTAAAAAAAATAATTAAATTCTAACAAGAATTCTTACAAAATTCCAACAAACTGTTTTTAGAAGAACATTTGTACTTTTTATAGAGCAACTTGTTACAGATAAACTTGTATTTAAATAAAGGATAATATTTACAAATTTTATGTCTATCATTATATTTGATCAATTTTAAACATATAGTAACTAATTTCAACCCATTTCTATAGTTGCGGCATTTATTTGCGCCCGAAACTCTGAAATTCTTTTTTGCACTTACTAATCCAATATCAATCAGGGGTTGATATCTCAAGAGTTAAGGGCTAGTCAACACCTAGGCAGCGCAGGAAAGTTTTTGAAATACCTGCACTTTTTTCCTTTCCTTTTTCTTTAAAAGAACCCCATAAAAATGAGTATTGCAGCAGCCATAGAAAACGATGATTTAATTGAAATACAAACTAGTGAACATTATAAAAGTAAAAATAAAAGTAATACACACAAGAAAGAGAACATTTTCGATCTACGATCTCATATCTATGAAAATATACACAATATATTCGAAGAAGGTAGGCAAACAATTGAACCAAAGAATAAAAATATAGACAAAATGAGAGAATACTTAAACACCCTGGAAACAAAACTCATTGTAGAGATGAGACATAAAACAGAGTGCATATTCCTAAATGAATATCTAAGCAATAAAAGAGTCCCGAGGGGACTAAGAATTAAAAAATAATGCTCTTTTAAAAATATAGATTCCAACTTCAAGAAAAAATGGAGAGATATATTAGAGGAAACATCTTTTAAACTAATGAACCTTATCAAAGAATATAGGGAAGATCAACTACTGCAATTAGGAAATGAGATCAATGAAATTGAAAGCAAAATAATGGACTTTAAAGAGATAAATGAATTTAAAAAAAGAGAGGAAGAAATAAAACAATTATTGATTAAATCCAAACAGGAGTTAGTAGATAACAAATTTAAGAAATTTGAAAGAGACAAAATAGACTATCAGGCCTATGAAAAAGAAACAAATGGTGAAGAGTATATAAGCCACAAATGGAGAGGCAATAAAGCGGAAAAAACAGTAGCAAATATGAATACAGACGTAAAAGAAAAAAACGTACAAAACAGGCCATATGTGACAGATAGAGAACATACAAATCAGAACAATCCTAACCTAAGACCTTCATGGCAAAAGGTGGAATATAAAAAAGGAAATTATAATCAAAATAAATATGAAAATAGACAACATTATCAAAATTACAATACACATAATTTCAATAAACAAAACTACTACACACACAACCCTAACAATTGGAGAAACGATTGGGGTTCATATAGCAGAAGAACTTTTGAACATTCAAGAACATTTGAACCTGAACCTAACAATTACCATGAACATAGAAATACATATAACAGACAAACCAACAGTGGACATTTAAGAACACATGAACAACAAACCAATAACTATTACGACTACCAAAATGCACACAACAGACCATATAACAGCCATAATAGCTACAACAACTATAATAGGTTCTCAGTCTTAGACCGGTACGAACCAGAAAATAGATCTGATACTAAAAATGAAGACCAAATAAGAAATACAACTAAAAATAACTCCAAAAAGTCACAAGATTTTTTAGAAACAGGCCCCCAACAAAGTTCAGGCAGAAGAAAAAGAAGACATTCGGAAAGAGGGGAACTAGAGGAGGTAGATCAAAAAGAACTAAAAGAACAATATCATCCACAAAAAACACAATTTCAAGAATTGAAAAGAAAGAAATAGATACACAAGAACAAGGTATATATAATTTAAGCAAATTAAAATTAAATGAAAACCAAAATCAAATACTTAGTAAGGGACTATCATTTGCCCCAACCAAAACCATTGACAAATTTAACACATTTATAGATGCACATAAATTTGTTCGAAACCTAACACTAAAGAAATATTTTATAAAAAATCCAGTTGAAAAAGAGATCATAAATGAAGGAGCATGTAACTCAAAAACAAACTATAACACAATTGAATTGAAAACTTTCCATAAAGACGATAAGGGTTTTATACATACTGATTTGAAAAAGAAATCCAACTTTTACCCTAAGAATGAGAAGGGCAAATATATAGACACATTCGAAAAACTAATTACAACAGATATAACAAATATAGCTAATAAGAAAAATAGTAAACAAAACCTTACAAGGAAACAAAAATCGCTAATAACAGAATTAGCAAATAACAATGAAATTATTATAAAACCTGCCGATAAAGGGGGGGGGGGATTGTGATACTAGACAAATCTCAATATGATGATATGATATTCAAACTACTAAACGACACAGACACATATAAAACAATGATAACAAATCCTACAAGAGTTTACCAAATTTTCCTAAAAAACCATCTAGACAAGGCAAAAACTATAGGAATAATCACAGACAAAGAATACAATTTTCTATACCCTAATTACCCTAAAATCCCCATTATATATGCACTTCCAAAAATACACAAAAACAAAGAAAACCCACCAGGCCGCCCAATAATTTCGGGTATAAATTCCCTCACATCAAATCTCTCAGCTTATATAGACAAGTTCCTTCAACAATATGTAAAAAACCTAGATTCTTATCTGAAAGATTCTACAAGTCTTCTAAAAATTATAGAAAACATCCATTGGAAACCAAATTATTTGCTAGTGACATGTGACGTCTCATCATTATACACCAGTATACAACACTCTGATGGAATATGTGCAGTAAAACATTTCCTCACCAAGGAGGGTGAAATGCCACAAGACCAAATTGAATTTATTTTAGATGGTATAAATTTTATCCTAACACATAATTATTTTTTATATGATGGTAGTTTCTATGAACAGGTTTGCGGAACTGCGATGGGCACAAAATTTGCCCCCAGCTACGCAAACCTGTTCATGGGTTTATGGGAGAATAATTTTATCAACAATAGTGCTTTTAAAGAAAAAATTTTAATTTATAAAAGATACATAGATGATCTCTTTTTTATATGGACAGGGGATGAAAATGACTTGATACAATGTATCCAAAATATGAATAACAACGATAAAAACCTTACATTTACATATAATTTTAATAAGACAAAAATAAACTATCTAGATCTAGAAATCGCACCAATTGGAGACAAAATTAACACAAAAACATATTTTAAAGAAGTAGATGCGAACAATTATATCTATTGGGAAAGTTGTCATTTGAAGAGATGGAAACAAAATATTCCCAAAGGACAGTTTTTAAGATTGAAAAGAAATTGTAATGACCCCGACACGTTTGAACAACAAAGCTCAGTTTTCAAACAAAAATTCATAGACAGGGGATACGACATACAAAATATAGAGAGAAATCTAGAAGAAGTAAGAAAGACTAATAGAACAGATATTTTAAATAACACGAATAAGAAAAATAAATGCAACATAACCAGTGACAAAATAAACATCCCATTTATCACCCAATATGCTGAAGATAAACACATAATAGAAAAAATTATTCGGAAACATTGGTATATCCTAAGCTATGATCCAGATATTGGCCAACACCTCCCTCCAAAACCAAAATTTGTATACAGAAAAGCAAATACTTTAAAAAATAGACTAGCCCCTTCAATGAAAAACACTAAAAGAAAAGAAACAGAAAAAGGAGTTTTAGGTTCTGATTTAAAAGGATTCTACCCCTGCCATATATGTAAAGCATGCAGACATTCAAAGAGAACCAATTAATTCACCTCTAATATCACTAAAAAAGAATACAAAATCAAAAACACCATAAGGTGCATGGACAAAAATGTAATCTACCTGATAGAATGCAAGAAATGTAATATCCAATACACTGGAGAAACTGAGAGAACAGTTAGGGAAAGATTAAGAGAGCATATATTATCTATAGAAAATTCAGAAGAAAAAAGAAATCTGGAGCTTCCAGTCCCTAAGCATTTCAGATTATGCAATAATAGTAACCTAAAATTTTTCACCTTCACAGTTATAGAAAAAATAGGAAAAGATTATAGGGGAGGGAACCAATCAAACAGATTAATGCAAGCAGAAGCGAAATGGATTTTCCAACTACAGACACTTCAACCTAAAGGTTTGAACATAGACTTCAATTTGAATAGCTTCTTAAAAGAATAGAGATAAATATGCAACAAAACTATATAATAATCAATTCCATTACTTGATTTTAACTTATACCTCCAGTGGCATTATTTTACATATAGCATAACAGTATATTAGTCCCTGAATCCATAATAGGTTTCTTTAAAAATAACACTTTTTTCTGACATGTGTATTTTTATTTGTATTTTTATTATTTTTTTATTTTTATATCTATTCCTATTTATGAGTGCTTTAATATATATTTTTCAGAAAACAGAGTTTTTTTTAGAGTTTTTAAGAGTTTCTAAAAACTTTTTTTATATATTTATGCAAATTAATAATTTTTAAAATGTTCTTCAACAAAGGAGAGAAAATGAAAAATTGAAAAGTAACTTTTAAAAGATATAAAAAGATCTTTTGAACAAGACAAGCTATAGTCGCCACAGTATAACACTAAATAAATATGTCCCAAACATAAAGTTAATTTAAACACTAATTTCAACACTTATCCAAAAACCAACACTTTCTGTTGATGTTTTATTCACAAAAACCATGTAACAAACTAATCAATTAATGACATGTGAGACCAATTACAGAAAGATTTGAAATAGCAATGAAAGTATTATTCAATTACATGACCGTTGTAAAAAACTGAAATAGGGTATAAAAAACCCGCCAAGAAGTAATGCAGTAGTCTAGCTTGAAAAAGGCCAAAGTTAACGGCCGAAACGCGTAGTAAACTACTGCCATTCAAACAACTTTCTACTGTGTCCCCGAGGATACCAAGGATACCTACAAGACTATCGCTGGGAAATATTACTCTGAACTTTGTGGAGTAAAAGACCGCAATCTCAAAAACCAGCATTTAAAGTTTTGCAACAAAGTAGCCGCTTTCCGTGAGCGGATTGGAGGACTACAACAGAGCCGTCAAACCCAAGCTGTGAGCAAAGACGGGTTTATACACATCCGAGGACATCAAAAGAAGCCACCCTCAGCATTACCTACATTACCTACATTACCTACTGAGTGGAAGGATATACAAAGTGACATTATTCATTTGTCATCGTCATCCAGGCTCCATAATCGGTTAGGAGCATTCAAGTAAGTAAAACTACCGTTCCTTACTTTGCACTATGTGCTCCTAATCCGTAGAGCTCTGGCAACATAACAACTAAACACCCGGGCAACGTAAAAATAGCAAACTCTTCTTACTAAAAAAGACTACAAAAGGTCCTTTCATTTTGAACGAACTATTCATTCCAGTCGGCCGACTGCTATTCTGCTGCACAAATATCATGTCAGCATAAATATTATGTTCACATAAGAATTTAACTATCACAACAAAAAGAACCTTGTTCTGAAACTGTTTTTATATTGACCGATCTTTAGACATGTTTTACTAACCATTTCTCCACACATATCCTTTACATAAAATTATAAACATACACAAATTACATGTATATATACCTAGAGGAGCCAAATTAGTACATTTTTAGTAAACTAATAGTAATCAACTATTCCTATTGACGTGTAACTACTGTGAACTGAAAGTTTGTCCACATTACACTAGGTTTTGATGAACTAGGTGTTTTTGCGTTTATAAACAAACAGATCATTATTAACTACATCTATAGGAAAATATTTTTCCAAGAACTGATGCACCTCTCAGAGTAAGACCGATACATACATAGACACTAGAAGCCCTTCTCATATTCCGTACACAATCACTTGAAATTCTCACTACACCAATAGATGATCTTTATGTATCTTTATTAATTTTTAAAAGATTTGTTTAGATTTTTTTAGAATTTTTTAAAAAAAAATTAAATTCTAACAAGAATTCTTACAAAATTCCAACGAACTGTTTTTAGAAGAACATTTGTACTTTTTATAGAGCAACTTGTTACAGATAAACTTGTATTTAAATAAAGGATAATATTTACAAATTTTATGTCTATCATTATATTTGATCAATTTTAAACATATAGTAACTAATTTCAACCCATTTCTATAGTTGCGGCATTTATTTGCGCCCGAAACTCTGAAATTCTTTTTTGCACTATGTAGAGAATTGACATAGGCTCTGAGATAGACTTCGAGATCCTGATTCGTTCTCTCCATTAGCCCATTAGTTTGGGAATGGTAGCCAGAAGACAAGGAAACAGTGGTTCCAATCAACTTGCAAAAAAATCTCCAAAGGGTAGAGATGAATTGAAGACCTCTGTCAGAAACAATATACACAGGTATGCCATGAAGTCTAACCACAAGTAAAAGAAAAAGAGTCGATAATTCTTGGGCAGGCGGTAGCTTGGTTAAGGGTATAAAATGAGCAAGTCTGGAAAATCGATCCACCACAACCCAGATAACCGTATGATGATCAGAAGGAGGGAGGTCCACAACAAAATCCATGGTTATGTGTCTCCAAGGTTGTTTGGGAATAGACAATGGTTGAAGTAAGCCATGAGGCAAAGATTGGGAGGCTTATTAGCAGCACAAGTTAGACAGGCTTTGACATACTCTTGAGAGTCAGACTTCATAGTAGGCTACCATACATGTTGGGAAAGAAGTTTAAAGGTTCTTGTCAAACCAGGATGTCCTGAGAGTTTGCTATCATGAGCCCAGGATAGCACAGAATAAAATGGGAGGTACAAAAAGGAACCCAGGTGCCGTATGGGCTTCAGGAGGTTTTCTTGACTGAGCATGTTGCAGTCTTTTAAGACGAGGTGTTAAGCTGAGCAAGTACACAGTAAGGAGGAATAATATGTTCAGCAGGAGCTTCAGAAGAATCACTAGACTGTGAAAACTGATGGGAAAGTGCATCAGCCTTTTAGTTCTTAGTCCCAGGAAGATAAAAGACTATGAAGTTAAAATGGGAAAAGAATAAGGCACATCTGGCCTGTTGAGGTTTGAGTCGGTGGGCAATTTTTAAATATGTCTGGTTTTTGTGATCAGTAAGGATCTGAATGGGGTTGGCAGTACCCTCTAGCCTATGTTCCCATTCAGTAAGGGCCATCTTGATGGCTAAGAGTTCACGATTACCCACATCTTAGATCCTTTCTGCAGGGAAGAATCACTTGGAGAAAAAGGCTACAGGATGTAGTTTGGAGGTTAAGGGGTTCCTTTGGGTTAAGACTGCACCTGCTCCTATCTCAGAGGCATGCACCTCTAGAGTGAACTGTCATTGAGGAAAGCTTGAAAGACAGCAGCGGCATTGCACAGCCCAAAAGCATTACTAGGTATTCATAATGCCCGGATCTAGTGTTGAAGGCAGTTTTCCTTTCAGGACCCGGGAAAATACTAATGAGATTGTATGCCCCACGAATATCAAGTTTCATAAAGTAACAAGCACTCTAGAGTGAATCATATAACTCAGTGATGAGAGGAATAGGATAACGGTTTTGGATAGTAATGTTGTTTAGGGCTCTGTAGTCAATGCAGGGTCTCAAAGCACCATCCTTTTTACTAACTAAAAAGAAACCAGCCCCAGCAGGAGAGGAGGCAGGGTGAATAAAGCCTTTAGCTATGTTTTCTTGGATCTATTCCTCCATGGCTCTAGTCTCAGCCTTAGACAGCGAATAAGTCCTTCCTTTATGGAGTGGGGCTCCCGGAAACAGGTAAATTTTGCAGTCGTAAGGGAAATGAGGTGGAACATCATCAGCTGCTTTATTTTCGAACACATCCATAAATTCTGCATATCCCAAGGGAAGGGTAGAAGAAGTCTGAAGGTTGGCTATAGTGTGTGATGCAATGGAGTAACCTTAGCCAGGCCGGAGTGAAAATAGGATTTGCCCCAGGAGGCCAACTGTCCCTCAGTTCAATCGAATTGTGGATTGTGTTTGCATAGCCGAGGAAGAATAACTGGTTCAGCAGGAGAATGAATAACATCAAATTGCAATTGTTCAGGATGTAGGACTCCCACAGTCATGGTTAGAGGTGCAGATTCAAAATGGATTAGGCCTGATCCAAGGGAAATGCCACCCAGAGTGCTTAATTTGAGAAGAAGAGGCAAACCTGCGTGAATCATGAAATGGTGGTCTAGAAAGTGTCCAGCTGCCACAGAATCAACAAAGGCTTGAGCATGGACAGAGTTCTGGAGAAAGGTAAGAGTAATGGGTACCAGGATCCGAGAAGAGTGAGGTGAATTGGTAGTGGCCATGCTTAGAGGTACCCTCTTCTATCCTCTAAGCAGTGGCTTTTCCCAGTTGTATGTCGCAATTCTTGAGTAGGTGTAAATTAGAACCACAATAAAAGCATAGTCTTAATCTCCTTCTTCTCTGTCTTTCAGATTCAGAGGACTTAAGGGAAGAGAGATCCATGGGTTCCTCCTCAGAAGCAACTGGAGGTGCAGGAGGGGTAAAAGACAATCTAGTGGGTAGACGGGTAGGAGGACGAGAAGGCAGGATTCTGCGAGTTCTTTCTCTCATAGCTTTTCGCTCCTTAAAGTGTGAATCCAGATTGATGCAAAGTTCTATAAATTCATCCAGGGTAGAAGGAACATCACGATAAATTAGCTCATCCTTGATGCATTCATGTAGACCTCTATGGAAGGCTGCCCTGAGAGCACTGCAATTCCAGCTGGTTTCATCTGCCAAGGTGCAAAACTCAATGGCATATTGTGCCACAGATCTATTACTCTGGCGGAGATCCAAGAGAGAGTGTTCTGCTGCAGAAGTGTGACCAGAGGTCCCAAACACAGAATACAGTGCAGAAACAAAGGTATCAGCATTGTTCAAGAGTTGAGCACTTTGTTCCAATAGGGGAGAGACCCAGGCTAGGGCCTTATCCTTCAATAAGAAAATAATAAAGGTATCCTTTGACTGATGGGACTGGAAGGTATGAGGGTAATTGGGGAAATGCAGTCTGCACTGGTTGAGAAAACCCCTACAGTTGGTAGTGCCATCATACTTATCTGGCAATGGTATCCGGGGTATGCTACCAGAAGCAGGAGAGGAGGTTGTGGTACTAGCAACAGGGGTAGGATGTGTGGCAAAAGGAGCAATGTCTTTCTCTGCAACAAGTGAGGAGAGCATAGTAGTAATAGTCTCCAATTTGGAAGGTGTGAGGCATGGGTTCCAAGCATTTGTCCTTGAAGTGAGATTGCTCTGGCTACCTCATTTAGGGCTATCAACCAATACTCGTGGAAAATGTCCCTATCAGGCCAATCCTGGCCAGTAATCTTCTTATCCCAGCATCAAGTGGCAAGATAAGGAAATATCCCAGAACAAAGAAGAAATAATAAATGAGGATGCAATTCAATACTCACAGTAGAGATGAGAAAACAGGGAAGTGGTCCCAGACAGGGAGAAGAAGGCACTAGGAAGACAGTCCAATCCTTCAGGGTACCAAAGGGTAATGCAGAGAGTGGGGAATAAAGCAAAGTCCAGCAGCAGGCAGGCAATCCAATGAATCAGCAGTTCAGGGGTTAATACAGGAGAGAGGTCAGAGACAAGTAGAGTTCAGCAACAATAAGGCAATCCAGCAGTTCAAAAGTTTAATCAGTAGAATAGTCACAGACAAGCAGAGTTCAGAAACAGTAAGGCAATCCAGCAGTTCAGGGGTTAAACAGTAGAATGGTCACAGACAAGCAGAGTTCAGCAACAGTAAGGCAATCCAGCAGTTCAGAGGTTAATCAGTAGGGTCTTCACAGATAAGCAGAGTTCAGCAACAGTAAGGCAATATGCAAACAGCATATGCAAACAGAGTAATAAAAAGTAGCACCCAGGGAGCACAAGACAACCTTTACTTGGGCAATGTGGGAATTAAATGTTTGAATTAACATAGGTGCAGATCCACTCCAAGGAGGACCCACAGGGGATCCGGCCGGCATCAGGAGAAAGACTCGGTGTGCGGTGATGACATCATCGCCACACGCCCACAACAACTGCAGCAACCATGGCAATGGCCATGGGAAAAGAAGCCGACACGGAGCGACGTGACAGTATTTACTGTAAATATTTCCATGCCAATGTTCTGCACACTGTTTTTTTTTTTTGGAGAAAATGTTCTATGTATTTTTAAATAGATATTCCTATATATATATATATATATATATATATATATATATATACTTATATATAATCATCTATATTCTACATTGGAAATTTCAATGTTGCTTTAGCGCACTTGAGAAAATGCTATTGGATTTGCGCAAAAGTAGGGTGTTTGTTTTTTTCCCACTTTTCTTGCTCCATTCACTTCTATGGGGGAATACATTAACGCGGATAAGATATTCTAACTTCTGCTTTTAGCGCGCTTCGTGTTAGTGCTTTTGCAAAATCTTTTAACTTTTAACTTGTAAAATGGTTTAGATACATTTCTGGCTAGAAACAAAATTCATGGATATGATTCTTTGTATTAAATGGGTCACCTTTTAGTCGGATACATTTAAGGTTAACGTGAGCTTTTTTTAAGAAAATTAGATTTGTATAGGTTGAACTCGATGGACTTCGGTCTTTTTTAAACCTCATCTACTATGTTACTATATTATGTTAATAGTGCTACCCGACGTGAGCAAAAGGCTTTCTTTTAGCGCAGTTAAAACACAAGAACAAAATACCACTCCACTCGTAATCTAGCACATAGTAAGTGTATTCCCATCTATTTTATAAAAGTATCCAATTAATTAAAGGGACACTGTACCCACATTTTTCCTTTCGTGATTCAGATAGAACATAAAATTTTAAGCAACTTTCTAATTTACTTCTATTATCAAATGTTCTTTATTCTCTTGGTATCTTTATTTGAAATGCAAAAATGTAAGTTTAGATGCCGGCCCATTTTTTGGTGAACAACCTGGGTTGTCTTTGCTGATTGGTGGATAAATTCATCCACCAATTAAAAAGTGCTGTCTAGAGTTCTGAACCAAAAAAAAAAAAAAAAAAAAAAGCATAGATGCCTTCTTTTTCAAATAGAGATAGCAAGAAAACAAAGAAAAATTGATAATAGGAGTAAATTAGAAAGTTGCTTAAAATTGCATGCTGTATCTGAATCATGAAATAAAAAATTTGGGTTCAGTGTCCCTTTAAGTGCATATATTTGTAAATTATGACCACATTTCCCGTGCTTAGAAATACATTAAAAGGGTATGAAACCCAAATTTTTTTCCTTCATGATTCAGATAGAGCATGCAATTTTAAGCAACTTTCTAATTTACTCCTACTGTCAATTGTTCTTCATTCTCTTGCTATGCTTTGTTGAATGAGCAGAAATGCACTTCTGGTTGCTGACTCAACACATGGGTGAGCCAATGAAAATCAGTATATATATATGCAGCCACCAATCAGCAACTAGAATCTAGGTTCTCTGCTGCTCCTGAGCTTTCCTAAATAAACCTTTCAGAAAAGGATAACAAGAGAAGGAAGCAAATTAAATAATAGAAGAATTGGAAAGTTGTTTAACATTGTATTCTCTATCTGAATCACAAAAGAAAAAAACATTTTGGGTTTCATTTCCCTTTAAAATAAACCCCAAGTATGGTGTGAATGTGAACCTGTATAAATACTTTTAATAATATTATTGTTGTAAAATATTGTTAGCTTATTTACTGACTTTTTTTAATTTTAGTTTAATTTGCTTGTTGTTTTACACAAATAAATTAACTTTTATTATCAAATCAATATTATACATTTTGATGCTATTGTTCCTATAATTATTCATTATTTTCATCATTAACATGATTACATTTATCGCTTTGCTAGCATAATGTTTATTAAACAGACGGTTTTATTGATTTGCATAGTTCTTACTTGCTAGGAAAATCAACCCTGTATTATAATTACATTTTTTTGTTATAGTCATTATGTTTTAAATTATTCCCTTGAACAATATTTCTTATATATTGATCAATACCTGGAATGACAGTTTTTATCATTAATTTATAAACCAACCAGAAAAGTTTAAGCATGAAGATAAATCTGCCATTAGAGAAACAGGCACCTAGATTTAGAGTTTTGCGTTAGCATTAAAAAGCAGCGTTAAGGGGTCCTAACGCTGCTTTTTACCGCCTGCTGGTATTACGAGTCTGGCAGGTACAGGTGTACCGCTCACTTTTCTTCTGCGACTCGAGGCTACCGCAAATCCCCTTACGTCAATTGCGTATCCTAACTTTTTAATGGGATTTGCCTAACGCCAGTATTACGAGTCTTGGAAGAAGTGAGCGGTACAGCCTCTACCTCCAAGACTCCTACCGCATAAAAAAGTCAGTAGTTAAGAGTTTTATGGGCTAACGCCGGAACATAAAACTCTTAACTACAGTGCTAAAAGTACACTAACACCCATAAACTACCTATACCACCTACCTACACTTATTAACCCCTAATCTGCCGACCGGACATTGCCACCACTATAATAAATGTATTAACCCCTAAGCCGCCACAATCCCGCCTCACAAACACTGTAATAAATTGTATTAACCCCTAATCTGCCCCCCCAACGTCGCCACAACCTATCTACAATTATTAACCCCTAATCTGCCGCCCCAACGTCGCTGCTACTATAATAAAGTTATTAACCCCTTAACCTAAGTCTAACCCTAACCCTAACCCTAACACCCCCTTAAGTTAAATATAATTTAAATAAAACAAAATAAATTTACTATAATGAAATAAATTAATCCTATTTAAAAATAAATACTTACCTATAAAATAAACCATAAGATAGCTACAATATAACTATAGTTACATTGCAGCTATTTTAGGATTTATATTTATTTTACAGTCAACTTTGTATTTATTTTAACTAGGTGCGATAGCTATTAAATAGTTAATAACTATTTAATAGCTATCTAGTTAAAATAATTACAAAATTACCTATAAAATAAATCCTAACCTAAGTTACAAATACACCTAACACTACACTATTAATAAATTAATTAAATAAATTAACTACAAATATCTAAACTAAAATACAATTAAATAAACTAAACTATATTACAAAAAAAACAAAACACTAAATTACAAAAAATAAAAAAATATTACAAGAATTTTAATCTAATTGCACCTAATCTAAAATAATCTAAGCCACCATTATAATAAATCTATTAACCCCTAAACCGCCACAATCCCGCCTCGCAAACACTATAATAAATTGTATTAACCCCTAATCTGCCCCCCCAACGTCGCCGCAACCAATCTACAATTATTAACCCCTAATCTGCCACCCCCAACGTCGCCGCTACTATAATTAAGTTATTAACCCCTAAACCTAAGTCTAACCCTAACCCTAACACCCCCCTAAATTAAATATAATTTAAATAAAACGAAATAAATTTACTATAATGAAATAAATTAATCCTATTTAAAAATAAATACTTACCTATAAAATAAACCATAAGATAGCTACAATATAACTATAGTTACATTGTAACTATTTTAGGATTTATATTTATTTTACAGGCAACTTTGTATTTATTTTAACTAGGTACGATAGCTATTAAATAGTTAATAACTATTTAATAGCTACCTAGTTAAAATAGTTACAAAATTACCTGTAAAATAAATCCTAACCTAAGTTACAAATACACCTAACATTACACTATTAATAAATTAATTAAATAAATTAACTACAATTATCTAAACTAAAATACAATTAAATAAACTAAACTATATTACAAAAAAACCAAACACTAAATGACAAAAAATATTACAAGAATTTTAATCTAATTGCACCTAATCTAAGCTCCCTAATAAAATAAAAAAGCCCCCCAAAATAATAAAATTCCCTACCCTATACTAAATTGCAAAAGTAATCAGCTCTTTTACCAGCCTTTAAAAGGACTTTTTGCTGGGCATTGCCCCAAAGTAATCAGCTCTTTTACCTGTAAAAAAAATACAAGACTCCCCCAACATTACAACCCACCACCCACACACCCCTACTCTAAAACCCACCCAATCCCCCCTTAAAAAAAACTAACACTACCCCATTGAAGATCACCCTACCTGGAGACGTGTTCACCCAGTCGGGCACCGATGGGCCAGAAGTGGACATCCGGAGCGGCAGAAGTCTTCATCCGATCGGGGCAGAAGAGGTCCTCCAAGCGGCAGATTTCTTCATCCAAGCGGCATCTTCTATCTTCAATCAATTTGCTGCTTAACTTACTTTACAATGGGGTGTGAATACTTAGGACATTTTGAGGTAAAATATCTTTCTTTTTTATATAGAGATGTTCAGCTGATATTTTCTAGTCAGCTTTTTACAGCTATGCTGCATCACTTTCAAGTGTTTCATCATCTGGGTATCATGGCCCTTTGTGTTAAATCATTTCCATTTGTTATTTCGGATCCATTCTTTATTCATATTCATTATTCTATTGTAAAGTTTAGAAACAAATAATGAATATGAATATAGAATGTATCCGAAAAATGATTTAACTTAACATAAGCAATATTATCTAAACTGCCGCCTCCCTACATCAACAACACTAACCAAACCTATTAACCTCTAAACTGCTGACCCCCCACATCGCCAAAACTAAATAAAAATCTATTAACCTCTAAACCGTTGCCCCCCACATAGCCAACACTATTGAAACCTATTAACCTCTAAACTGCCGCCCCCTACATCGCCAACACTAAATAAAGCTATTAACCTCTAAACCACCGTCCCCCATATCGCCAACACTAAATAAAACACTAACTAAACCTATTAACCTCTAAACTGCCATCCCCCACTTTGCCAACACTAAATAAACCTATTAACCCCTAAACCGCAATCCCCCCACATCGACAGCACTAAATAAAACTATTAACCCCTAAACCGCCTTCCCCCCTCATATCCAAAACTAAATAAACCTAAAAATCCCTAAACTGCTATCCCCCCACATCGCAAACACTAAATACAATTTTTAACCTCTAAACCGCCGTTCCCCCACATCGCAACTAGCTAAATTAAACTATTAACCCCTAACACCCCCTAACTTTAACAAAATTAAAATACACCTAAAGTAAAGTTACAATTATTAACTAACTAAATAAAAAACCTAACATTACTAAAAATAATAAAAACCTAGCATTACAAAAAAATTAAAACTACAATTACAAAAAAAATAAACACTAAAATTAAAAAAAAACTACTATTACAAAACATAAGAAACAAAATTATCCAAAATAATAAAAATTATACTTATTCTAATGCCCTTTTAAAAAATAGAAAACAAAACAAAATTAAAAAAAACATATCTATAATAAACTAACAATAGCCCTTAAAAGGGCCTTTTGTAGGGTATTGCCCTAAAGTTAACAGCTCTTTTGCCAAAAAATTAAAACAAATACCCCCTAAAATTAGAAACCCCCACCCTTCCAACCCCTCAAAATAAAAAAAATAACTAAAAAAAACCTACTCTACCCATTGCCCTGAAAGGGGCATTTGTATGGACATTGCCCTTAATAGGGCATTCAGCTCTTTTACAGCACATTAAAAATAAGAAAATCCCTAATCTAATAAAGAGGTCCAGGCAGAGGTCCAGACAGAGATCCAGGCAGAGGTCTACCGGGCCGACATGGAGGTCCTCTTAATGCGATCATCCGCCGCTGAAGATTGAATGCAAGGTACCCCTTTTATATTGGGGTACCTTGCATTCCTATTGGCTGAAATATTTAAATCAGCCAATAGGTTGAGAGCTGCTTAATTCCTATAAGCTGTTCAAATCAGCCAATAGGATTTGAGCAGCTCTCATCCTATGATTGGAATTTTTCAGGATGGACCTCCACCTCTGCGCATTCACCGACCGCTCTGCCTCCGCTGGGATGAAGATAGAAGATGGATGAAGATGGAGCCATTTTTAATAGGCTTTAAAAGAGCTAAATGCCCTTTTAAGGGCAATGCTCATACAAATTCCCTTTTTGGGGCAAAGGGAAGATTAGTTTGTTTTTTTAGGTTTTCATATTTTGGGGGGTTTGGCAAAAGATCTGTTATCTTTAGGGCAATGCTCTACAAAAGGCCCTTTTAAGGTAGTTTATTATAGATTAGTTTTTTTTTTATTTTGCGGTGTTTTTTTTAAACGGGGTATTAGAATAGGAATACTTTTTATTATTTTGGATCATTTTGTTTGTTAATTTTTGTTAGTTTTGGTAGTTTTTTATTTTTTGTAATTTTAGTGTTTTTAGTGTTTATTATTATTGTAATTGTGCAAGAGTGACCTAGTCACAGAGGGGGCGCTCAAAAAGCTAACAAAATATGAAATATATAACAAAGTATCACAAACAATTTAGAACAATTTGAAACAATGAAAAACCTTAAAGGCTAATGTAGAAAGTCCTATTACATATGGTGAAAGTGGTATAAATGTCCTTTCAATGATTCTTTAGAGTGATGGTTTCTAAGTCAGCTGCCTCCTCCTCACTGGTTTGTCCAGGTAAAACTATAAGGAATGAAGGAAAATAGAAGGGCGCCTCATGTGTGGTATCATCAGTAGGAAAATCAAATAGATAAAAAAGTAAAGCCAAATGAGTGCTCACATACTCCACAAGCACAATTATGTGCTGGTAGGGGTAGGCTGCAGAATTATAGAGGTGTAACAGCTCACCCGTTCGACAGCTCTCTTAGCGTAATATGTTGGTGCTATAGTAGAGACACAAAAATACAGGCACCACATGTGCAGACTATTAATGGTTTAAACAGTAGTGATTCTTTAGAAAAGATGGTACTCACATACTCCAAGAGCAAACCAATGTGCTTGTAGAGGCAGGCTGCAGATTGGGATAAGTGTGGCAGCTCACCCAAATGGGAAATGTCCAGGTAGATCTCTTATGTGTCAAATAAAGGCAAATGGTGGGTAGCAGAAATCCACTCATGAAATAAGATATCCAAATTTTATTAAAAACAAACTTCTTTTTTTATAAAAAAACAACACAGTAGTTGTTATTAAAAGTGGATAGTGGGGTGTCCAATAATACCCCAATATTGCAACGCGTTTCTCGGTTCGCAGACCGTTTCATCAGGCATATGCCTGATGAAACGGTCTGTGAACCGAGAAACGCGTTTTTATCTATTTGATTTTCCTACTGACGATACCACACATGAGGCGCCCCTCTATTTTCCTTCATTCCTTATTATTGTAATTGTAGTTTTTCATTTATTATTTTTATAATGTTATTTTTTTTATTTTATGTATTATTTTATTTTTAAACAAGTAATAGTTTTTTTAGTTTAAGCTTAGGTTTTATTTTTATTTTACAGGTAAGTTTGTATTTATTTTAACTAGGTAGTAAGTAAATAGTAATATTTTTACTAGCTTAGATTTTATTTTTAGTTCACAGGTAAGTTTGTATTTATTTTTAAATAGGTAGTTAGTTAATTATTGTAACTTTACTTTAGGTGTATTTTAATTATGCTAAAGTTAGGGGGTGTTAGGTTTAGGGATTAATAGTTTTATTCAGGGAGTCGCGATGTGGGGGAGATTGTGGTTTAGGGGTTAATAGGTTTATTTAGTGTTGGCAAAGTGGGGTGGACGGCGGTTTAGAAGTTAATAAGTTTAGTTAGTGTTTTATTTAGTGTTGATGATATGGGGGAAGGCGGTTTAGAGGTTAATAGCTTTATTTAGTGTTGGCAATGTGGGGGGCAGCAGTTTAGAGGTTAATAGGTTTAGATAGTGTTGGCAATGTGGGGGGGGCGATGGTTTAGAGGTTAATAGGTTTTTATTTAGTGTTGGCGATGTGGGGGGTCAGCAGTTTAGAGGTTAATAGGTTTAGTTAGTGTTGTCGATGTAGGGAGGCGGCGTTTTAGTTAATTTTGTTTCCGCATATTCCTTATGTTAAGTTAAATTGTTTTTTTTCGGATACATTCTATATTCATATTCATTATTCTTTTTTAAACTTTAGAATAGAATAATGATTATGAATAAAGAATGGATCCGAAATAATGAATGGATCCAAAATAATGAATGGATCCGAAAAATGATTTAACACAAAGGGCCATGATACCCAGATGATGAAACACTTGAAAGTGATGCAGCATTGCTATAAAAATCTGACTAGAAAATATCACCTGAACATCTCTATATAAAAAAGAAAGATATTTTACCTTAAAATGTCCTAAGTATTCACACCCCATTGTAAAGTACTTTAAGCAGCAAATTAGTATGTCAGTCCCTGGACCGGCAAGGGAGTGATCCTCATGCACACTTGTGAAAAAGCCCCTTTTCTTATATTGGGTCAGTGACTAAAATCAGTGTCAAGCTTTTCCTTATAATCCATTTACATTATTTAAAGAATGATACTTACACCAGTCTTATAAAAAAAGGATACATTTATTAAATTACAATTCTATACATGAGTGGTGAAAGAAGCGTCTAACATACAAGGCTCTATTCCTTTAACCTATCTACACTATAGACTAATGCCTGTGGGTGTGTGCATGCAAAGAAAGCTCAAGTCTGTCTTTATTACCTTTGATGTTATTTTGTCTTTCCTTTTTCCTCTTTCTAAGCTCCAAGGTTTAGGGGGTTAAGCTCTCCGTATTCAGCATTGCACCAGCAGCTCAAAAGAGCTTCTGGTGCAACGCCTCCCCCTGCAGACTCGCGACCAATCGGCTGCCAGCAGGGGGTGTCAATCAACCAGATTGTACTCGATCGGGTTGAATGGCAACGATTCCTGTCCGCCTAATCAAAGTAAGTTTATAAAAGCTAACATGAAACCCATTTTTTATTTCTTTCATGATTACGATAGAGCATGCAATTTTAAAAAACCTTCCAATTTACTTCTAATATCAATTTATCTTTATTCTCTTAGTATCCTTTATTGAAGGAGCAGACCTGCACTACTGGGAGTTAGCTGAACACATTGGTAAGCCAATGACAAGAGGTATATTTGTGCATCCACCAATCACCAACTAGATCCCAGCTCCTGAGTCTACCTTAGTATGATTTTCAACAAAGAATACCAAGAAAACTAAGCAAACTAGTTAATAGACATAAATTGGAAAGTTATTTAAAATTGTATCCTCTCTCTGAATCATGAAAGAAAAAAAATTGTTTCATGTCCCTTCAAATTTAGAACTGAAATGTCAGGTGCACACTTCTTTGGAAATCATTAAACAAATATACAGATTATGTTTATAGTTCCACTGTAATGGGAGGTGATTACTAAGAAAATCTTCAAGTAAAATATGTTAAATTATATGGAAAATGGGAATTGTTTATTTGAAGATCTCAGCCTTTGTTAATATAATATTTCACAAATATTAAAGCTTAACCAGAAGAATAAACCAGATTTCTTTACTAGGCTGCCAATGTTAATCAAAGCTGTTTCTCTGTAATTAAAGAATTATAAACACATCTAAAATCTACTGGGAAAAATAAGGTGATGTAGCAAACTGGCCAAAATTTAAATAGAGTAACAATTTCTTTAGTTAAGCTAAAAATGAATGATCCGTGCAGATGGTGTTTTAAATGAATATGTTGCCTTGTGAAGGACAAAGTCAGATCTATCTCTACAAATCTGCCAAACGACGTTTGTGTTGTCAGTATGCACCTGGCAGATGCTACATTAAGAAAACAACTTGTTTAGGAGGAATGAAAAGGATAGTGTGAACTCAATTGGTATTGTTTTTTTGTTAGTTGGATTATTTAAAAAAAGAAAGTCAACAAAGCCAACAAAGCCATGAATTACCAACAACTGAGTCATTTAAGACTAGATTATGAGTGGTGCGCTATTTATTGCTCCCACTCGTGCACTAACTCCGCTAAAAGTAAACTTTTTTTTGCGTGATGTTGGGTAGCGCTCGTATGACAAGTTGAAAGTTAAAAAAGTTTTTCGCTCACGCACTAACCTGACGTGCACAAAAGGCCAAACTTCTAATATCGCAAACGTGTTAATGTATTCCACCATAGAATTTAGTGGAAAAGTGAAAAAAACAACAACACCCTACTCGTGTGCAAACCCGATCGCAATTTCTCAAGTGCGCTAACCCAACATGAAAATATGAATATTTCACATAGAAGAATATGTTCTATTGATTCATAAATAAATATGTATTTATATATCTGATTATTTTTTGATACAGGGCTTTTTTGTGGAGGTACGACACCAGTAATCATCATGTAAATACTCTAGTTTTCACAAGAGGAGCTGTTGTCCCTTTGCTTTTCTCAAATAATTCTCTGAGCAGAATATATCAATCAATAATCAATGAGGCACTCTTTTTTGTGTACCGGCACCTTTTCTTTTACTAAAAAGCACTGTGTATATATATATATATATATATATATATATATATATATATATATATATATATATAAAAATAAATAAATAAACAGTATATATACACAGCAGGCAGGCCAGCACTCACGGTAGACATTTCATGTACCCAGGGTGCTTCCATAGTATTGATAGCATTAAAGAAAAGGGATGCACTCGCCAGGATTTTCAAAGTTAAGATTTAAATGGTAACTTTGAAAATCCTGGTGAGTGCATCCCTTTTCTTCACTTATATATATATATATATATATATATATATATATATATATATATATATATATATATATATAGTGCTTTTTTGTAAAATTATTGATACACACACACATATATATTTGATTAGATATATATATATATATATATATATATATATATATATATACATACATATATACTGTATGCATATATATATATATATAGATAGATAGATAGATAGATAGATAGATAGATAGATACAGTATATATGAATATCTATATAAAAATACATAGAACATATTCCCCTATGTGAAGAACAATGGAATGTGAAATAATAACAGTAAATAAACAGTATATTAAATATGAATATTACTGTTATAACTTCTGTCTGCAATATGTTTTAAATATTTTTTTTCAGATAGTATTATTATGAGTGTAACTGTACTTTTATATTTATTTGTTATGTGCTTTGTGATGCTTTTTTGATTAATACATAGTAACATAGTAACATAGTAGATGAGGTTGCAAAAAGACTGAAGTCCATCGAGTTCAACCTATACAAATCTAAAATACTTACAAAAAGCTCCAGTTAAGCTTAAATTATCCTACTAAAAAGTGACCCATTTAATACTAGCAATCATATTCATGAATTTTGTTTCTAGACAGAAATCTATCCAAACAATTTTTAAATGTATCTAGGGCGTTGGCATTCACTACCTCCTTTGGTAATGAGTTCCACAATTTTATTGCTCTTACAGTGAAAAAACGTTTCTGTTGCATAAGATTAAATCTCCTTTTCTCCAACCTTAAATTGTAACCTCTTGTCACAAACAATTTTCTTGGAATAAACAGAGCTTCAATATTGAATATATTCAATAAGGGACTTGAATATATTTATATAAAGTAATCATGTCACCTCTGAAGCGCATTTTTTCTAAAGAAAACAGGCCAAGTTTGGCTACCCTCTCCTCATAGCTTAAATTCTCAATTCCCCTTATTAACTTTGTGGCCCTTCTCTGAACTTTTTCTTGTTCTGCAAAAAAATGTTTGTGATCAGTCCCCAGAATTGCACTCCATACTCAAGGTGAGGTCTTAGCAGGGATTTATATAGTGATAGAATTATGCTTTCCTCCATTGAATCAATGCCTCTTTTAATACATGCTAGTATCTTATTAGTCTTTGTAGCCGCTGCCCTGCATTGTGCACCCATCTTTAGCTTGTTATCTATTGCTACTCCCAAATTTCTTTCCTCCTCTGTTAGGCTAAGTCTTGTCCCATTTAAATAATACGTTGTCTGCTTATTTTTACTTCCAATATGTAGAACCTTGCATTTTCCCGTATTAAATATAATTTCCTTTTACCTGCCCATACTTCTAATTTTTGCAGATCCCTTTGTAACGAAAGTTCATCCTGCTCTGACCTAATGACCTTATTTAACTTAGTATCATCTGCAAAAATAGAAATGTCGCTATTTAATCCTTCCTCCAAGTCATTTATAAAAAATATTAAAAACAACAGGCCCAGTACTGATCCCTGGGGGACTCCACTGATTACCTTTGTCCAATCTGAGTATGATATATTCCCCACTACTCTTTGCGCCTTAACTTTTATCCAGTTATTTATCCATGAGTTAACATTTTCAACTATTCCCAGTCCCTTCATTTTTTGCATTAATCTCTCATGTGGCACTGTATCAAATGCCTTTGTAAAATCTAAGTATATCACATCAACTGATTCCCCTTTATCTATATTTTTACTTACTTCCTCATAGAATCTAATTAGATTAGTTTGACATGATCTATTTCACATAAAACCATGCTAATTTGAACTCATTGGGGGGTAGTTATCAAGCCATCAACCTCAAATACGCTGGAATTCCACAGCGTATTTGTGGCGAGGCTGATTCGCCTTAGTTATCAAGCCCTAGATACCGGCAAAAGTAGAATTTAGTGACGTAAGCTTCGATCCACCAGACTCAGTCCGACACAGATCGATTCTTACGTCACTACAGCACAATCTTACTACTTTTGCTAGTTATCAAAAAACTAGCAGATACGCTCGGCACTTTTCCGGCCCAGCATTCCTGGTTTTCAATCCGCCGCCCTGGAGGCGGCGGATCCCATAGGAATCAATGGGAGTCTGACCATAGTGAAAGTTCATGTTCGCTGCTGCCAGACATCCCATTGATTCCTATGGGAGATGTCTACACCTAACACCCTAACATGTACCCCGAGTCTAAACACCCCTAATCTGTCCCCCCTACACCGCCGCAACAAAATAAATGTATTACCCCCTAAACCGCCGCTCCCGGAGCCCACCGCCACTCTAATAATAAATATGTTAACCCCTAAACCGCCGCTCCCGGTCCCCGCCGCAACTATAATATATGTATTAACCCCTAAACCGCCGCTCCCGGACCCCGCCGCAACCTATATTAAATTTATTAACCCCTAATCTGCCCCCCCTACACCGTCGCCACCTATAATAAGTTTATTAACCCCTATCCTGCCCCCCCCTACACCGCCGCCACTGTAATAAAATTATTAACCCCTAAACCTAAGTCTAACCCTAAAACCCCCCTAACTTAAATATTAATTAAATAAATCTAAATAATATTTCTCTTATTAAATAAATTAATCCTATTTAAAACTAAATACTTACCTTTAAAATAAACCCTAATATAGCTACAATATAAATAATAATTATATTGTAGCTATCTTAGGATTTATTTTTATTTTACAGGCATCTTTCAATTTATTTTAACTAGGTACAATAGCTATTAAATAGTTATTAACTATTTAATAGCTACCTAGCTAAAATAAAGAGAAATTTACCTGTAAAATAAAAACTAACCTAAGTTACAATTACACCTAACACTACACTATACTTAAATAAATTATTCATATTTAAAACTAAATACTTACCTGTAAAATAAACCCTAAGATAGCTGCAATGTAATTAATAATTACATTGTATTTATTTTAGGATTTATATTTATTTTACAGGTAACTTGGTATTTATTTTAGCTAGTTAGAATAGTTATTAAATAGTTATTAACTATTTAATAACTACCTAGCTAAAAGAAATACAAAATTACCTGTAAAATAAATCCTAACCTAAGTTACAATTAAACCTAGCACTACACTATCATTACATTAATTAAATAAATTAGCTACAAATAACTACAATTAAATTAAATAAACTAACTAAAGTACAATAAAATAAAAAAAAGCTAAGTTACAAAAAATAAAAAAATAAAAGTTACAAACATTTAAAACATATTACAACAATTTTAAGCTACTTACGCCCTAATCTAAGCCCCCTAATAAAATAACAAAGCCCCCCATAATAAAAAAATGCCCTACCCTATTCTAAATTAAAAAAGTTCAAAGCTCTTTTACCTTACCAGCCCTTAAAAGGGCCTTTTGCGGGGCATGCCCCAAAGAATTCAGCTCTTTTGCCTGTAAAAGAAAAATGCAACCCCCCCAACATTAAAACCCACCACCCACATACCCCTAATCTAACCCAAACCCCCTTAAATAAACCTAACACTACCCCCCTGAAGATCATCCTACCTTTAGTCGTCTTCAGCCAGCTGACCCACCGATGGAACCGAAGAGGAGATCCGGAGCGGAAGAAGTCATCATCCAAGGGGTGCTGAAGAAATCTTCCATCCGATGAAGTCATCATCCAGGCGGCGCTGAAGAAGTCTTCCATCCGATAGAAGTCTTCATCTTCAATCTTCATCCATCAGCCAATCAGATTTTTCCTACCTTAATTCCGATTGGCTGATAGAATCCTATCAGCCAATCGGAATTCGAGGGATGCCATCTTGGATGACGTCATTTAAAGGAACCTTCATTCGGACATAGGATGTCATTAGAAGAGGATGGATCCGCGTCGGCTGCTTCAAGATGGTCCCGCTCCACGCCGGATGGAAGAAGATAGAAGATGCCGCTTGGATGAAGATGTTTGCCAGTCCGGATCTCCTCTTCTTTCCGGATAGGATGAAGACTTCGGACCCTCTTCTGTACCTCTTCTTGCCAGATAGGAGGAAGACTTCGGACCCTCTTCTGGACGGATCGGTGATACCTAGCTTGGTGAAGACAAGGTAGGAAGATCTTCAGGGGCTTAGTGTTAGGTTTTTTAAGGGGGGTTTGGGTTAAATTAGGGGTATGTGGGTGGTGGGTTGTAATGTTGAGGGGTATTGTATGTTAAATGCAAAAGAGCTGTTTTCTTTGGGGCATGCCCCGCAAAAGGCCCTTTTAAGGGCTGGTAAGGTAAAAGAGCTGTTCAATTTTTATTTTAGAATAAGGTAGGGCATTTTTTTATTTTGGGGGCTTTGTTATTTTTTTAGGGGGCTTAGAGTAGGTGTAATTAGTTTAAAATTCTTGTAATTTTTTTTATTTTTTGTAATTTAGTGGGTTTTTTGTAATTTAGTGGGTTTTTTTGTGGTAATTTAGTTTAGTTGATTTAATTGTAGATAATTGTAGGTAGTTTAGTTAATTAATTTATTGATAGTGTAGTGTTAGGTTTAATTGTAACTTAGGTTAGGATTTATTATACAGGTCATTTTGTAATTATTTTAACTAGGTAGCTATTAAATAGTTATTAACTTTTTAATAGCTATTGTACCTGGTTAAAATAAATACAAAGTTGCCTGTAAAATAAATATTAACCCTAAAATAGCTACAATATCATTATTATTTATATTGTAGCTATATAAGGGTTTATTTTACAGGTAAGTATTTAGCTTTAAATAGGATTAATTTATTTAATAAGAATTATTTTATTTCGTTAGAATAAAATTATATTTAATTTAGGGGGGTGTTAGTGTTAGGGTTAGACTTAGCTTTAGGGGTTAATACATTTATTAGAGTAGCGGTGAGGTCCGGTCGGCAGATTAAGGGTTAATAATTGTAGGTAGGTGGCGTCGACGTTGGGGGCGGCAGATTAGGAGTTAATAAATATAATATAGGGGTCGGCGGGGTTAGGGGCAGAAGACTAGGGGTACATAGGGATAACGTAGGTTGTGGCGGTGTACGGAGCGGCAGATTAGGGGTTAAAAATAATATGCAGGGGTCAGCGATAGCGGGGGCGGCAGATTAGGGGTTAATAAGTGTAAGGCTAGGGGTGTTTAGACTCGGGGTACATGTTAGGGTGTTAGGTGCAGACTTAGGAAGTGTTTCCCCATAGGAAACAATAGGGCTGCGTTAGGAGCTGAATGCTGCTTTTTTGCAGGTGTTAGGTTTTTTTCAGCTCAAAGTGCCCCATTGTTTCCTATGGGGGAATCGTGCACGAGCACGTTTTTGAAGCTGGCCGCGTCCGTAAGCACCGCTGGTATTGAGAGTTGCAGTGGCGGTAAATATGCCTGTACGCTCCCTTTTTGGAGCCTAACGCAGCCCTTCTGAGAATTCTCAATACCAGCGTTAAAAAGCACGCATAGATAACGCACCCCTTTGGCCGCAGAACTCTAAATCTAGGCGATAGTTTAAATTAACAATTAACCTAACATAACTATTATACTAAAATTAAAATAACTACCAATTAAATAAACTAAATTACACATTAAAAAACCTAACACTACTAAAAAAAAAAAAATTAAAAATTACAAAAAACAACAAATACTAAATTACAAAAAATAACAAACACTAAATTACAAAAAATAACAAACACTAAATTACGAAAAATAACAAACGAAATTATCCAAAATAAAAACAATTACACCTAATCTAATAGCCCTATAAAAATAAAAAAGCCCTCCCCCAAAATAAAAAAAAACCCCTAGCCTACAATAAACTACCCATAGCCCTTAAAAGGGCATTTTGTAGGGCATTGCCCTAAAGAAATCAGCTCTTTTACCTGTAAAAAATATAAATATAATGTAATTGTTTTTGTTTTGGATAATTTTGTTTCTTATTTTTTCATAATTTAGTGTTTGTTATTTTTTTGTAATTTAGTATTTGTTATTTTTTTGTAATTTTAGATTTAGATATTTTTAGTAGTGTTAGGTTTTGTTTAATGCGTAGTTTAGTTTATTTAATTGATAGTTATTTTAATTTTAGTATAATAGTTATGTTAGGTTAACTGCTAGTTTAAACTTAGTTTTTTTTAATTTCACAGGTAAGGTTTTTATTTATTTTACGATAGGGATATTGTAATTTTAATTTAAAGTTGGGGGGTTGTTAGGTTTAGGGGTTAATAGTTAAATTTATTTTTTTGCTATGTGGGGGGATGGCGGTTTAGGGATTAATAGGTTTATTTAGTTGCTGTGATGTGGGAGGCCAGTGGTTTAGGGGTTAATAACTTTATCTAGTGGCGGCGATTTCAGGGAGAGGCAGAATATGAGTTAATATCTTTATTATAGCGTCGTCAATGATGGGGTGTTGGGGTATAAGGTTTAATAACTTTATTATAGTGGTGGCGATGTCGGGGAGTGGCGGAATAGAGGTCAATAGGTAGTTTATGGGTGTTAGTGTACTTTGTAACATTTTAGTTATGAGTTTTGTGTAACAAATGGATAACATGCTTGCAAAAAATGAAGCCATATAGTGCTCTTGAATGGGTCGATTCCTAAGCATAAGTCCCTGCTTTTCAACAAAAGATGATAAATAAATTAGAAAGTTGTTTAAAATTACTTGCTCTTTCTTAAAATATGAATGAAGAATGTTGGGTTTCAAATACTTTAACTCTCTTATTAATTTTTGTGTAAAATGCATAGCAAGCAAAATCTCATAATCTATATTATTTGTTAAAATACACTGTTTAAAATGCTCAAAATGTGTAGGCAAAATTAATTATACAGTGGGGAAAAAAAGTATTTAGTCAGCCACCAATTGTGCAAGTTCTCCCACCCTCTCCCAGACCTCTCTCATCTTCTTAAGTGGGAGACCTTGCACAATTGGTGGCTGACTAAATACTTTTTTGCCCCACTGTATATACTGTGTATGTATATATATATATATATATATATATATACGCCATACTGGCACCTCTGCTCGCCGTACTGGCACCTCTTTGAAGCACAATTGTCTATTAGATCTGACAATTAAGGCTGCGCAACATTTGCTTGCTTTGAAGTACACTGACTTTACAATGAAACACGTAGAGCGGTTTCACGTTCTACACATTTTTCAGGCTTTCCAGTTTATGGACAACAAAAGGAATTCTGTATTACCAAAACTCTTCTATTTTTTTTTTCATAGTAATGTCTTAGCCCCCCCAGCAACTTCCCCACATGGTTTTGCCGATCTGACCAAATGCTAAATGAAAAAAATACATGACGTTCAAGTGTGGGATGTTTTAAACTTTGTGGATTATGGAGAGAAAGCATTAAGCAGACCTATCTGCAGGTAATATGAAGCAGTTTTTGTTAGCTATAATGGTGAAACATCATAGGTTATTACTTGATGGTTATTGTTTTATGTAATTGTATAAAATATATTAAAATAAAAAGTAAACATAATTGAGAAGCCGCCAAACTCTTTGCTGCATAAGAGCAGTCTTAACTATATGTTTAACCCTTTAGTAAGAGGCGTTCAGTAATTGTGTATTTCTTATTTTAATTTTCACTGTAGTTTGTAAAAAAACAGCTGTACAACTTTTTATTTAGTACGTGAATATAATTGCTATACAATTAGACAACAAGTTTGTTATTGTGGAACCCTCAGGTAATGAGTTAACAATATCAAGTTTATATATATAAAGGCACTTAACAATTAAATACACAATAGTTTAATGTTTTTTTTTTTTTTTTTGGCTGGCTGGCAGTGAGCCACAGCTGCTTATATTTTGCTCCTTGTATGTATAAGGTTGCCAGCTGGGCACAGGTGGTAGCTGCAGTCACACAATGTTCCCCTAAAAGCTCAACTTTAGGTCCTATCCTTGATACTACTATCTATATTTTTTTATTATTGAGTAGTCATTTTATCCTCTTGGTTGCCAAACTTGCCAATAACATATGAGCACACACACAGCGATGATTTATTACCCATGGTTGTTTGTAACAGAAAATTCACAGTGCCACTTCTTTTTTGGCCATATTTGTAATGAATAGAGGCATGGGAGGCCCTTTACATTTAGTTGACAATTAGGGGACTAAAGCAGCCGCCTTATTTTGCATTTGGTTGCTAACGAACCATCTGAATGGCCATGCCTATGAAAGAGTGCCGGCACCTTTTTTTCCCCAAAAAAATCCCTGTATATATATATATATATATATATATATATATATATATATATATATATATATCACAAACAATATGGCATGATCGGTATTAAAAGTTGGTGGGTAACATGTCCAACCAATGCATTTTAAACTGTAGTAGCTTGCTTATTGCTCTCATACTACATTTCTTCAATTAAATGGAGCACTCCCAAGCAATCAGAAACATTGCTTTCTCTTTTAGCACTTTTTAAAAAGGAAATGTTATCAATTGCTATTATTCATTCAAAACCATTGAGGGCCAGATTATGAGGCCTACTTATCAAGCTGTCAACTTTGCACCAATACGCTCGCCTGACATCGCCTAACATCGCTGCCGCGGACCTGAATATGCTCTCCTTATTTAACAAAAAAGCTGTCAAAAAGCTGCGCACCAAGTACGGGGCAATGTGCAGCGAACTGTTGTTAACTAAACAGTCATAAATCTCGCTGCTATTCGGCTTTTTCACAGCTTTTTTGTATACTGTCACAAAACACAGCCACTATACTAAAATGTTTAACCCCTATCCCGCCGCTCCCCAACCCCGCTACAACTAAATAAAGTTATTAACCCCTATCCCGCTACTCCCGGAGCCCACCGCCACTCTAATAAATTTATTAACCCCTATTCTGCCACTCCTGGTGCCTACCACCACTCTAATAAAGATATTAAGCCCTATCCCGCCGCTCCCGGAGCCCGCCGCCACCTACATTATGTTCTTAACCCCTTATCTGCCGCCCCCTACACTGCCGCCACCTACATTATGTTATTAACCCCTATCCCGCCGCTCATGGAGCCTAAATAAAGTTATTAACCCCTAAACCTAGAAATGGGCCCAGCACTCACCATCCAATTAAGGGTGCACGCTACAGGGGTTTCTGCACTAACCCCCAAAAGTAGACAATTTTGAAGAAAAGAGCAGCAGCACCACACTTTATAAACTTTTAACTGCTTTTAATGATGAAACATACAGGAAAGCAACGACGTTTCGGTCATCAACTGACCTTAATCATGTTGTATACAGAAGTAGCTAAACACACTGCTTAAATAGCTATATGGGGAGGGGTCACAGATACCTGTGTGGGTGTACACCCATATAGTTAACACTTTCATGTATCAAACATAGTATTGTTCTCAAACTCCCTCTAGTGGATAGAGATACTTCATTCTAAACTTCTATAGTGACCTATAAGACAAAACATAAATATGTATATATTATAAAAACATCAATTTACAATAATTAAACATTGCAAAAAGAAAATATTGCAGCATCAATAAATGTACATAATTACCACATTTATACCAATATATCCAGATAGCATATCAATACAGTATATTCACAATGTTACTTGCCAGTCTATTTCCTTATTCATTCCTAGAGGGGCAAGAGCTTGTAATGTATAAATCCAGAATGTCTCTCTGCTTTTAAGTATGGATTGTCTATCACCACCTCTCCTAGGTCTCTTGATCTGTTCTATGACCTGGAACCTTAGTTGGGAGATGGTATGCCCTGCCTGCAAGAAATGGTTAGAGACTGGAGCGTCCCTATTTCCACATCTTATATTGGATTTGTGTTCTACAATTCTGTCCCTTACCCTACGTGTGGACTCACCTATATAAATCTTTGAGCATGGACACTTAATTAAATAAATCACATACTCTGAGTTACATGTAAAGTAACCAGGGATTTTAAATTTCTTGCTGGTCAGGGGATGCAAGAAACAGTTACCTCTAATTACATTATTGCAATTGCAACACCCTAAGCATGGGAAGCAGCCTAATTTTGGTGTAGATATATATGTTTGTGTCTGTTTCTTACCTGGGCCTAAATCTGCTCTTACTAATTTGTCCCTTAGGTTTTGACCCCTTCTATAGGCTGGCATAGGTGGTAATTCAAAATCTTTAATTTGAGGGTTAAGGTCTTTAATAACAGACCAGTGTTTCCTGATAATATTGTTAATATTTTTACTAAGGGGGTTGAATTGTGAGACAAAAACCATACGCTTATTGTCTTTTTTCTGCTTTACATTGCCTCTCAGGATAGAATGTCTAGGAATTTCACTGACTTCTTCTATCTGTTTCTGGATGAGTTGTTTGGGAAAACCTCTCTCAATAAACAGTTTACCCATTTCTAGTAATCTGGTATGGGCTGTGTTGTCATCTGAGACTATTTTCTTGACCCTCAGGAGTTGGCTCCTAGGAAGACTACTGATCAGGCCACAGAGAACGGCACAGAACAAGACCAAGCAGAACTGATGGTGAATATCTCTAAACATACTCTTACAGACTTAGAGAAACAGGTAATCAACAAAGGACTGTCATTTTGTCCCATACCAAGATGTGACTTTTTTCAGCTACAAAGGGAACTACATACTTTATTCCGCAATATTAAATTAAAGGCATATTTTGGACAATTACAGACTGTTCAAGGAAATAATACCAATGCGGACTTGGAGTATGGTGATAAACCTTTGTCTCTTAAAAATTTGGGTCTTAGATGCAAAAGTAATTTTAATCCTCAGGTGCATAACAACAGCATAGAAACCTTTATACAGCTAGTTTTGAGGGACATAGATGTACTTAAACATAAACAGCTAGTCACGGATAGGGACAGGAAAACTCTACAAAGTAATTTCTCTAGATCTGAAAATGAGGCACTACTAAGTTTGAAAAATAATAAGGAGATTATTTGCAAGCCAGCGGATAAGGGCGGGGCTACCGTTATTCTTGATAAGGAATACTATGTTCAAGAGATTAGGGGTCAACTACAAGATAATACAGTGTATAGATTACTAGACAGGGACCCAACATTTGAAGTACAACATGAGCTGACTCAATACATCAATAAAGCAATATGTAATGGGGTAATAACTGAAAAAGAACAAAAATTTCTGTTGATTAAAGAGTTTGTTACACCTGTATTCTATACATTACCCAAAATACATAAGAACAGAGAGGCTCCCCCTGGCCGTCCGATTGTTGCCAGCACTAATTCAATCATGACAAATGTATCCAAATATCTTGACAAGCTACTTAGACCATTAGCTATGGAATCTATGTCCTATATTAAGGACACAGGTGATTTTCTTGTGAAATTAGAAGAATTAAGTATGTTAAGTGAGAAATTTATCCTCTTTACCCTCGATGTAAATAGCCTTTACACATCCATTACACATACAAGTGGCCTAGGGGCTGTTAGACAGGCTATCCAGAGCAATGACAGATTTTCTAACATTCATTGTGAATTTATTTTAGGATTATTACAACTCATCCTCTACTGCAATTTTTTCCTTTTTCAGGATCAATTTTACCTACAATGTCAAGGTACTGCGATGGGGTCAAATGTCGCCCCCACATATGCCAACATTTTTATGAATGTATATGAGGAGAGATTTGTATACACTAACCAGTTATTTCAACAATATGGACTGTGTTGGTTTAGATATATCGATGATGTGTTTGGCATATGGGGGGGCGACATTGACTCCTTGCAGAAATTTGTGGCTGATTTAAATGTGTCCACTAGACACATTAAGTTTAAGCTGACCTTCAGTGAGGAGTCAGTGGCTTTCCTAGACACTAAGGTAATCAAAGATGGGAGGACATTAAAAATTGACCTATATAGGAAAGAGAGTGACAGAAATAGTCTCCTAAGGTATGAAAGTGCCCATCCCCCCCATTTGATCAGTAGTCTTCCTAGGAGCCAACTCCTGAGGGTCAAGAAAATAGTCTCAGATGACAACACAGCCCATACCAGATTACTAGAAATGGGTAAACTGTTTATTGAGAGAGGTTTTCCCAAACAACTCATCCAGAAACAGATAGAAGAAGTCAGTGAAATTCCTAGACATTCTATCCTGAGAGGCAATGTAAAGCAGAAAAAAGACAATAAGCGTATGGTTTTTGTCTCACAATTCAACCCCCTTAGTAAAAATATTAACAATATTATCAGGAAACACTGGTCTGTTATTAAAGACCTTAACCCTCAAATTAAAGATTTTGAATTACCACCTATGCCAGCCTATAGAAGGGGTCAAAACCTAAGGGACAAATTAGTAAGAGCAGATTTAGGCCCAGGTAAGAAACAGACACAAACATATATATCTACACCAAAATTAGGCTGCTTCCCATGCTTAGGGTGTTGCAATTGCAATAATGTAATTAGAGGTAACTGTTTCTTGCATCCCCTGACCGGCAAGAAATTTAAAATCCCTGGTTACTTTACATGTAACTCAGAGTATGTGATTTATTTAATTAAGTGTCCATGCTCAAAGATTTATATAGGTGAGTCCACACGTAGGGTAAGGGACAGAATTGTAGAACACAAATCCAATATAAGATGTGGAAATAGGGACGCTCCAGTCTCTAACCATTTCTTGCAGGCAGGGCATACCATCTCCCAACTAAGGTTCCAGGTCATAGAACAGATCAAGAGACCTAGGAGAGGTGGTGATAGACAATCCATACTTAAAAGCAGAGAGACATTCTGGATTTATACATTACAAGCTCTTGCCCCTCTAGGAATGAATAAGGAAATAGACTGGCAAGTAACATTGTGAATATACTGTATTGATATGCTATCTGGATATATTGGTATAAATGTGGTAATTATGTACATTTATTGATGCTGCAATATTTTCTTTTTGCAATGTTTAATTATTGTAAATTGATGTTTTTATAATATATACATATTTATGTTTTGTCTTATAGGTCACTATAGAAGTTTAGAATGAAGTATCTCTATCCACTAGAGGGAGTTTGAGAACAATACTATGTTTGATACATGAAAGTGTTAACTATATGGGTGTACACCCACACAGGTATCTGTGACCCATATAGCTATTTAAGCAGTGTGTTTAGCTACTTCTGTATACAACATGATTAAGGTCAGTTGATGACCGAAACGTCGTTGCTTTCCTGTATGTTTCATCATTAAAAGCAGTTAAAAGTTTATAAAGTGTGGTGCTGCTGCTCTTTTCTTCAAAATTAACCCCTAAACCGCCAGCCCCCACACATCGCCATAAACTAAATTAACCTATTAACCCCTAAACCTAACAACCCGCTAACTGTATATTAAATATTAACTCATCCCTATCTTATAATAATTTTAAACTTACCTTTAGATTTAAATTAAACTATATTAAACTACGCATTAACCTACCCTTACTATTATACTAAATTACATTAAACTATATTAAACTACTAATTAATCTACCCTTACTATTATACTAAATTACATTAAACTATATTAAACTACTAATTAATCTACCCTAACTATTATACTAAATTACATTAAACTATATTAAACTAATAATTAATCTACCCTAACTATTATACTAAAATTACTTTAAACTACAAATTAAATTAACTATATTATATATTTAAACACCTAACCCTACTCAAATAATTTAAATCTACAATAAAAAATTACTAAATTACAAAAAACTAACAACGAAGTTACCAAAAATAACAAACACTAAGTTACACAAAAAAATAAACACTAAGTTACAAAAAATAAAAAAGAAATTATCAAAGATTTAAACTAATTACACCTAATCTAAGGGCCCTATGAAAATAACCCCCCCCCAATAAAAAAACCCCTAACCTACAATAAACTACAAATAGCCCTTAAAAGGTTCTTTTGCGGGGCATTGCCCCAAAGAAATCAGCTCTTTTACCTGTAAAAAAAAATACAAACACCACCCAACAGTAAAACCCACCACCCACACAACAAACCCACCCAAATAAAAACCTAACTAAAAAAACCTAAGATCCCCATTGTCCTGAAAAGGGCATTTGTTTAGGCATTGCCCTTAAAAGGGCATTTAGCTCTATTGCAGCCCAAACCCTAATCTAAAACTAAAACCCACCCAATAAACCCTTAAAAAATCCTAACACTAACCCCTGAAGATTCACTTACAGTTTTGAAGATCCGACATCCATCCTCCAAGAAGTCGGCAGAAGTCTTCATCCAAGCGGCCAAAGTCTTCCTCCAAGCCCACAGAAGTCTTCACCCAGACGGCATCTTCTATCTTCATCCATCTGGCGTGGAGAGGCTTTAAATTCAAGACATCCGATGCAGAGCATCCTCTTCTTCCGACAGACTAACGACGAATGAAGGTTCCTTTAAATGACGTCATCCAAGATGGCATCCCTTATATTCCGATTGGCTGATAGAATTCTATAAGCCAATTGGAATTAAAGTTGAAAAAATCCTATTGGCTGTTGAAATCAGCCAATAGGATTGAGCTTTCATCCTATTGGCTGATCCAATCAGCCAATAGGATTGAGCTCACATTCTATTGACTGTACTTTTATATTTATTTGTTATGTGCTTTGTGACACTTTTTTGATTAATACATAGTAACATAGTAACATAGTAACATAGTAGATGAGGTTGCAAAAAGAACGAAGTCCATCGAGTTCAACCGATACAAATCTAAAATACTTACAAAAAGCTCCAGTTAAGCTTAAATTATCCTACTAAAAGGTGACCCATTTAATACTAGCAATCATATCCATGAATTTTGTTTCTAGACAGAACTGTATCCAAACAAATTTTAAATATATCTAGGGCATTGGCATTCACTACCTCCTTTGGTAATGAGTTGCACAATGTTATTGCTCTTACAGTGAAAAAACGTTTCTGTTGCATAAGATTAAATCTCCTTTTCTCCAACCTTAAATTGTAACCTCTTGTCACAAACAATTTTCTTGGAATAAACAGAACTCCTGCCATCTCTGTATAAGGGCCTTGAATATTTTTATATAAAGTAATCATGTCATCTCTCAAGCGCCTTTTTTCTAAAGAAAACAGACCAAGTTTGGCTAGCCTCTCCTCATAGCTTAAATTCTCAATTCCCCTTATTAACTTTGTGGCCCTTCTCTGAACTTTTTCTTGTTCTGCAAAAAAATGTTTGTCATCGTTCCCCAGAATTGCACTCCATACTCAAGGTGAGGTCTTAGCAGGGATTTATATAGTGACAGAATTATGCTTTCCTCCATTGAATCAATGCCTCTTTTAATACATGCTAGTATCTTATTAGCCTTTGTAGCCGCTGCCCTGCATTGTGCACCCATCTTTAGCTTGTTATCTATTACTACTCCCAAATTTCTTTCCTCCTCTGTTTGGCTAAGTCTTGTCCCATTTAAATAATACGTTGTCTGCTTATTTTTACTTCCAATATGTAGAACCTTTCATTTTCCCGTATTAAATATAGTTTTCCTTTTACCTGCCCACTCTTCTAATTTTTGCAGATCCCTTTGTAACGAAAGTTCATCCTGCTCTGACCTAATGACCCTACTTAACTTAGTATCATCTGCAAAAATAGAAATGTCGCTATTTAATCCTTGCTCCAAGTCATTTATAAAAAATATTAAAAACAACAGGCCCAGTACTGATGCATGGGGGACTCCACTGATTACCTTTGTCCAATCTGAGTATGATCCATTTCCTACTACTCTTTGCTCCTTAACTTTTATCCAGTTATTTATCCATGAGTTAACATTTTCAACTATTCCCAGTCCCTTAATTTTTTGCATTAATCTCTCATGTGGCACTGTATCAAATGCCTTTGCAAAATCTAAGTATATCAGATCAACTGATTCCCCTTTATCTATATTTTTACTTACTTCCTCATAGAATCTAATTAGATTAGTTTGACATGATCTATTTCACATAAAACCATGCTAATTTGAACTTGTAATCTTGTTTACATGAATGTGCTCTTCAATATAATCCCTTCAAATATCTTCCCCACTATTGATGTCAGACTAACTGGTCTATAGCTTCCTGGATTATCCCTGCGTCCCTTTTTGAAGAGTGGCACCACATCAGCTTTAAGTCAATCCTGGGGTACCATGCCTGAGGTTAATGAGTCTTGAAAGATTAAGAGTAGAGGTTTGTCTATAACAGTGCTAAATTCCCCTTAACACTCTTGGGTGTATTCCATCTGGGCCTGGAGCTTTATTTACCTTAATATTATCCAGTTTTTCCTAATATCCTCTATACATAACCCAGTGAATGGTATAAGCTGGAATGTTCTAGTTTGTTCCAAAGTATCGTCTATTGGTTCCTCTCTTGTGTATACTGAAGAAAAAAACTGGTTTAGTACCTCAGCCTTCTCCCTGTCACTTTTAACCATGCTACCCTACACATTTTAATGCACCTATATTGACCTTCTTAGATTTTTTGCTATTTATGTACTTTAAAAACCTTTTAGGGTTAGACTTAGAATCCTTTGCAATTAAAGGGACAGTCAAGTCTATAAATTTTTTTTCATGATTTAAATAGGAAATGTAATTTTAAACAACTTTCCAATTTACTTTTATCACCAATTTTGCTTTGTTCTCTTGGGATTCTTAGTTGAAAGTTAATTCTAGGAGGTTCATATGCTAATTTCTTAGACCTTGAAGACTGCCTCAAATCTGAATGCATTTTGACCACTAGAGGGCATTAGTTCACGTGTTTCATATAGATAACATTGAGCTCATGCACATGAAGTTACCCTGGAGTGAGCACTGATTGGCTAAAAAGCAAGTCTGTCAAAAGAACTGAAATAAGGGGGCAGTCTGCAGAGGCTTAGATACAAGATAATCACTGAGGTAAAAAGTGTATTTATATAACTGTGTTGGTTATGCAAAACTGGGGAATGGGTAATAAAGGGATTATCTTTATTTTCAAACAACAAAAATTCTGGTGTTGACTTTCCCCTTAATTTTTAATTTTTAATTTTGGCTAATTTGATTGCTTTTTTGCATACTTTGTTATATTCCTTATAAATATGGTATGTTGAGTTTGTACTATTTTCTTGGAATAATTTAAATGCCCTACGTTTTTTCCTAATTTCTCTTAACACATTTTTATTTAGACACATTGGCTTGGATTTTTTTTTATTTATTTGTATAACCATATGGTATTTGTTGATATGTATATTTATTTAACAAAGTTTTAAATTATATCCATTTATCCTCTGTATTTTTATTAAAGAATACTTTGTCCCAATTTATGTTATTTAATGATTTCCTTAAACCGTTGAATTTTGCTTTCTAAAAATTAAAAGTCTTAGGTAAACCTTTAAGACACTGCTTATGAAAAGAGACTTCAAATGTGACCATGTTATGATTACTGTTACCCAAATGTTCTTTGACTTCTATGTTTGATATTATAGCTGTATTGTTTGATAACACTAAATCCAAAATAGCTTTACTCCTAGTTGGCTCCTCTATTAATTGTGACAAGAAGTTATCCCTGAGAACATTTAAAAATCTATCCCCCTTAGCTGAATTACTAGTTTCATTGTCCCAGTTTATATCAGGGCAGTTAAAATCTCCCATAATTACAGCACTGTTATTAGCAGCCTTACCTATTTGCATTGGTAATTGAGTTCCCTCCATGTCATTAATGTTGGGGGGCTTGTAGCATGTTCCTAGTAGTATTTTTTAGGATCCCCCACCCCACTCTTTATTTCAACCCACAGGCTCTCTACATTGTCACCTGTATCATAAATATCTTCCCTTATTGTAGGTTTAAGGTTAGGTTTAATATACATGCAGATTCCTCCATCCCTTTTATTATTCCTATCCCTCCTAAATAAGGTATACCCCTCTAAGATAACTGCCCAGTTATGTGAATCATCCCACCAAGTTTCAGTTATACTGATAGGATCATTGTCCTCTTCTGCATCTAAAAGCTTCAGCTCCCCCATTTTACCTGTCATGCTACTTGCATTTGTTGTCATACATTTAATTTTCATGTGCTTTTGGCTGCTACTTGGTGTGCTTTCCTCTATACTTTCTAATGTGACATTTCTTAAGTCATCCCTTCCTTGAGATATTATAGGAGTGACATATTCACAGACTGATCTCTCTTTTCTATTGTGTTCTAACTGACCCTCCCCCCTTTGCCTAGTTTAAAAGATTCTTTAAACGTGCTAACATCCTTTCCCCCAACACACCTGCACCTATTTCATTCAGGTGCAATCCATCCTTACTGTAAAAATTGTACCCAAGTGAAAAGTCAGCCCAGTGCTCTAAAAAGTAAAATCCCTAAGATTTACACCATGAATTAACAGACCTTAGCTCCTTCTGCCTTACTAACACCTAGATTACAAGATTTGTGCTATAGAGCAGTGATTTGCAACCTTTTTTTTGCTGTGGCACACTTTTTTACATTAAAAAATCCTGTGGCACACCACCATCCCAAAATTTTACAAAATCACACATTGTAGCCTAATACAGGATATATATACAGTATATATATATATATATATATATATATATATATATATACACACACACTGTACTGTGCTGTCATGCCATGCCTTCTACAAACTATACATGACATATTGACATTCATTCACAATCATATTGACTGTCTGTGAATGAATATCAATGTCATTGTTGTAAATAATGCCTGATGAGCCTGTCACATACCTACCAATATTTCAAAATTTTTAAGAGGGAAACCCCTGCACTGTTGTCAGTCTGCCGCGGCACACCTGAGGATCTCTCATGGCACACTAGTGTGCTACGGCACACTGGTTGAAAAACACTGCTAGAGAGGGTGCGAAACGAACACAACAAAAGTTGCATTATTTCACCCTCCATAGCGCTGCCATTATAAGTTTCTAAAAAGCCGCCTTGTGCGCACGATATGGTGGCGATGACCTCCATACCACACAAAATCCAAAGGCTGAGAATACGTGCTCATGGACGCTTTCCCCATAGACATCAATGGGGAGAAGGTGTTAGAAAAAAAACTAACGCCTGAAGCAACCCCATTGATGTCTATGGGGAAAAAAAAAGTTGCATTTAGACCTAACACCCTAACATAAACCCCAAGTCTAAACACCCCTAATCTGCTGCCCCGACAAAACCAACACCGAAATAAAGTTATTAACCCTTAATCTGCCGCTCTCGACATCACCGCCACTAATTTATTAACCCCTATTCCGCTGCTCCCCGACATCGCCGCCACTATAATAAAGTTATTAACCCCTATTCCCCTGCACCCAAACATTGCCGACACTATAATAAAGATATTAACCCATATTCCGCCGTTCCCTGATATCGCCACCACTAAATAAAGTTATTAACCCCTAAACCTCTGGCCTCCCACATCACCACCACTAAATAAACCTATTAACCCCTAAACCACCAGCCCCCCACTTTGCAAAAAAAAAATAATTAAACTATTAAACCCTAAACCTAACAACCTTCTAACTTTAAATTTAAATTACGATATCCCTATCTTAAAATAAATAAAAGCTTAACTGTGAAATTAAAAAAAACTAAGTTTAAATTAACACTAAATTACAAAAAATTACAAACACTAAATAACAAACGAAATTATCCAAAATAAAAACAATTACACCTAATCTAATAGCCCTATAAAAATAAAAAAGCCCCCCCCCCAAAAAAAATAAAAAAAATAAACTACCAATAGCACTTAAAAGGGCATTTTGTAGGGCATTGCCCTAAAGAAATCAGCTCTTTTACCCGTAAAAAATACAAAGGTCTCTCCGCGCCAGATGTCTTCACCAGGATAAAGATAGAAGACACCGCAGGGATGAAGAAAGAAGATGCTGTCTGGGTGAAGATAGAAGACGCCACCTGGATGGATGAATACCTCGCCGTCTGGATGAAGACTTCTAGCAGCCTGGATGTCCGGACTTCAGAAACTGTTTGTGGATCGTCAGGGGTTAGTATGAGATTTTTTCAACTTTTTTTGTGTTGTTTTTTTTTATATTAGGGTTTGGATTTTTAAAAAGAGATAAATGCCCTTTTCAAGGCAATGCAAAAAACCTAAATACCCTTTTAAGGGCAATGCCTATACAAATGCCCTTTTAAGGGCAATGGGGAGCTTAGGTATTTGTTAGAGTTAGGTTTTTTGGGGGGTTTTGTTGGGTGGTGGGTTTTACTGTTGGGAGGGGTTACATTTTTTTCCAGGTAAAGAGCTGATTTCTTTAGGGCAATGCTCGCCGTACTGGCACCTCTTCGAAGGACAATTGTCTATTAGATCTGACAATTAAGGCCGCGCATCATTTGCTTGCTTTGAAGTACACTGACTTTACAATGAAACACGTAGAGCGGTTTCACGTTCTAAACATATTTCAGGCTTTCCAGTTTATGGACAACAAAAGGAATTCTGTATTACCAAAACTCTTCTATTTTTTTTTTTTTATAGTAATGTCTTAGCCCCCCCCAGCAACTTCCCCACATAGTTTTGCCAACCTGACCAAATGCTAAATGAAAAAAATACATGGCGTTCAAGTGCGGGATGTTTTAAACTTTGTGGATTATGGAGAGAAAGCATTAAGCAGACCTATCTGCAGGTAATATGAAGCAGTTTTTGTTAGCTATAATGATGAAACATCATAGGTTATTACTTGATGGCTATTGCTTTATGTAATTGTATAAAACATATTAAAATACAAACGCCTAGATTATGAGTCTTGCGTTAGCCTTAAAAAGCAGCCTTGAGAGGTCCCAACGCTGCTTTTTAATGCCCGCTGGTATTACGAGTCAGGCAGGTACAAGTGTACCGCTCACTTTCTTCCATGACTCGAGGCTACCACAAATCCCCTTACGTCAATTGCGTATCCTATCTTTTTAATGGGACTTGCATAATGCGGGTATTACGAGTCTTGGAAGAAGTGAGCGGTACAGCCTCTACCTCCAAGACTCCTACCGCATTTAAAAGTCAGTAGTTATGAGTTTTATGGGCTAACACTGGAGCATAAAACTTTTAACTAAAGTGCTAAAAAGTACACTAACACCCATAAACTACCTATTAACCCCTAAACCGAGGCCCCCCCCACATCGCAAACACTAAAATACATTTTTTTAACCCCTAATCTGCCAACCGGACATCGCCGCCACCTACATTTTACCTATGAACCCCTAATCTGCTGCCCCTAACATCGCCGACACCTACATTATATTTATTAACCCATAATCTGCCCCCCCAACATCGCCGACACCTACCTACATTTATTAACCCCTAATCTTCCGACCCCAACGTTGCCGCTACTATAATAAATTTATTAACCCCTAAATCTAAGTCTAACCCTAACCCCCCTAATTTAAATATAATTTAAATTAAACTAAATTAATTTAACATAATTAAATAAATTAATCCTATTTAAAACTAAATACTTACCGATAAAATAAACCCTAAGCTAGCTACAATATAACTAATAGTTAAATTGTAGTTAGCTTAGGATTTATATTTATTTTACAGGCAAGTTTGTATTTATTTTAACTAGGTACAATAGTTATTAAATAGTTATTAACTATTTAATAAATACCTAGATAAAATAAGTACAAAATTACCTGTAAAATAAATCCTAACCTAAGTTACAATTGCACCTAACACTACACTATCATTAAACTAATTACCTAAACTACCTACAATTAATTTCAATTAAATGAAATAAACTAAATTACAAAAAAAACACACTAAATTACGGGGGGAAAAAATTACAAGAATTTTAAACTAATTACACCTAATATAATCCCCCTAATAAAATAAAAAAGCCCCCCAAAATAATAAAATTTCCCTAACCTATACTAAATTACAAATAGTCCTTAAAAGGGCCTTTTGTGGGGCATTGCCCCAAAGTAATCAGCTCTTTTAAATGTAAAAAAAGAATACAATACCCCCCCATCATTACAAACCACCACCCACACACCCCTACTCTAAAACCCACCCAATCCCCCCTTAAAAAACCTAACACTAACCCCCTGAAGATCACCCTACCTTGAGCCGTCTTCACCCAGCCGGCCACAAGTGGTCCTCCAGAGGGTCTGAAGTCTTCATCCAATCGGGGCAGAAGAGGTCCTCCAGACGGCAGAAGGCTTCATCCAGGAGGCATCTCCTGGATTGGAACAGCCAATAGAATGCGAGGTCAATCCTATTGGCTGATTGGATCAGCCAATCGGATTGAACTTAAATCCGATTGGCTGATTACATCAGCCAATAGGATTTTTCCTACCTTAATTTCCGATTGGCTGATAGGATTCTATCAGCCAATCTGAATTCAAGGGACGCCATCTTGGATGACGTCATTTAAAGGAACCTTCATTCTTCGTTAGGACTTCGTTTGAAGAGGATGGCTCCGCGTCGGCTGGATTGAAGATGGACCCACTCCTCTGAAGATAGAATATGCCACCTAAATGAAGCCTTCTACCGTCTGGACCTCTTCTGCCCCAATCGGATGAAGACTTCGGACCCTCTGGAGGACCACTTGTGCCCGGCTGGGTGAAGACGGCTCAAGGTAGGGTGATCTTCAGGGGGTTAGTGTTATTTTTTTAAGGGTGGATTGGGTTGGTTTTAGAGTAGGCGTGTGTGGGTGGTGGGTTGTAATGTTGGGGGGGTATTGTATTCTTTTTTTAACAGGTAAAAGAGCTGATTACTTTGGGGCAATGCCCCGCAAAAGGCCCTTTTAAGGGCTATTTGCAATTTAGTATAGGGTAGGGAAATTTTATTATTTTGGAGGGCTTTTTTATTTTATTAGGAGGATTAGATTAGGTGTAATTAGTTTAAAATTCTTGTATTTTTTTTCTGTAATTTAGTGTTTGTTTGTTTTTCGTAATTTAGTTTATTTCATTTAATTGTAATTAATTGTAGGTAGTTCAGGTAATTAGTTTAATGATAGTGTAGTATTAGGTGTAATTGTAACTTAGGTTAGGATTTATTTTACAGGTAATTTTCTACTTATTTTAGCAAGGTAGTTATTAAATAGTTAATAACTATTTAATAACTATTGTACCTAGTTAAAATAAATACAAACTTGCCTGTAAAATAAATATAAACCCTAAGCTAGCTACAAATGTAACTATTAGTTATATTGTAACTATCTTAGGATTTATTTTATCGGTAAGTATTTAGTTTTAAATAGGATTAATTTATTTAATTATGTTAAATTAATTTTGTTTAATTTAAATTATATTTAAGTTAGGGGGGTTAGGGTTAGACTTTATTATAGTGGCTGCGACGTTGCCGGCAGCAGATTAGGGGTTAATATATTTAATATAGTAGCAGCGACGTTGGGGGGGGCAGATTAGGGGTTAATAAATATAATGTAAGTGTCGGCGATGTTGGGGGCAGTAGATTAGGGGTTAATAAGTATAATGTAGGTGGCGGATGTGTCCGGATTGGCAGATTAGGGGTTAATAATATAATGTAGGTATCAGCGATAGCGGGGGCGGTACATTAGGGGTTAATAAGTGTAAGGTTAGGGGTGTTTAGACTCGGGGTTCATGTTAGGGTGTTAGGTGCAGACATAAAATGAATTTCCCATAGGAAACAATGGGGCTGCGTTTGGAGCTGAACGCTGCTTTTTTGCAGGTGTTAGGTTTTTTTCACCCAGCTCAGCCCCATTGTTTCCTATGGAGAAATCGGGCACAAGCACGTTTAGCCAGCTTACCGCTACCGTAAGCAGCGCTGGTATCGAGGTGAGATGTGGAGCTAAATTTTGCTCAACGCTCACTTTTCTGAGGCTAACGCCAGCGTTGTTTAAAGGGAGCGGTAAGAAAAAAAGGAGCGTTAGCCCCGCACAGCCTTACCAACAAAACTCGTGATTGAGCCGAAAGTAAACATAAATGAGAAGCCACCAAACTCTTTGCTGCATAAGAGCAGTCTTAACTATATGTTTAACCCTTTAGTAAGAGGCGTTCAGTAATTGTGTATTTATTATTTTAATTTTCACTGTAGTTTGTAAAAAAACAGCTGTACAACTTTTTATTTAGTACGTGAATATAATTGCTATACAATTAGACAACAAGTTTGTTATTGTGGAACCCTCAGGTAATGTGTTAACAATATCAAGTTTATATATATAAAGGCACTTAACAATTAAATACACAATAGTTTAATGGCTTTGTTTTTTTTTTTTTGGCTGGCAGTGAGCCACAGCTGCTTATATTTTGCTCCTTGTATGTATAAGGTTGCCAGCTGTGTTCCTTAAAGATACCGGACCTATAGTTGACTGGGCACAGGTGGTAGCTGCAGTCACACAATGTTCCCCTAAAAACTCAACTTTAGGTCCTAGCCTTGATCCTACTATCTATATTTTTTTACTATTGAGTAGTCGTTTTATCCTCTTGGTTGCCAGTAACATATGAGCACACACACAGCGATGATTTATTACCCATGGTTGTTTGTAACAGAGAATTCACAGTGCCACTTCTTTTTTGGCCATATTTGTAAGCGATGATATATTACCCATGGTTGTTTGTAACAGAAAATTCACAGTGACACTTCTTTTTTGACCATATTTGTAATAAATAGAGGCATAGGAGGCCCTTTACATTTAGTTGACAATTAGGGGACTTTAAAAATACTCAACATTTGCTGAACTCTCACAAGAAGATGACCAGCTCCAAGAAGAGCCAAATGCCGAAAGCAGCCGCCTTATTTTGCATTTGGTTGCTAACAAAGCATCTGAATGGCCATGCCTATCAAAAAGTACCGGCACCTTTTTTTTTTCTTTAAAAAAATCCCTGTATATATATATATATCACAAATAATATGGCATGATCGGTATTAAAAGTTGGTGGGTAACATGTCCAACCAATGCATTTTAAACTGTAGTAGCTTGCTTATTGCTCTCATACTACATTTATTCAATTAAATGGAGCACTCCCAAGCAATCAGAAACATTGCTTTCTCTTTTAGCACTTTTGAAAAAGGAAATGTTATCACTTGCTATTATGCATTCAAAACCATTGAGGTCCAGATTATGAGGCCTACTTATCAAGCCGTCAACTTTGCTGCATTCGACGGCACCAATACGCTTGCCTGACATCGCCTAACATCGCTGACGCAGACCTGAATACGCTCTCCTTATTTAACAAAAAAGCTGTCAAAAAGCTGCGCACCAAGTACGGGGCAATGTGCAGCGGACTGTTGTTAACTAAACAGTCATCGATCTCGCTGCTATTCGGCTTTTTTGCAGCTTTTTTGTATACTGTCACTAAGCACTGCCACTATACTAAAATCTTTAACCCCTATCCCACCGCTCCCCGACCCCGCCGCAACTAAATAAAATTATTAACCCCTATCCCGTTGCTCCCGGAGCCCACCACCACTCTAATAAAGTTATTCACTCCTATTCCACTACTCCTGGAGCCCACTACCACTCTAATAAAATTATTAACCCCTATCCCGCCGCTCCCTGAGCCCGCCGCCACCTACATTATGTTCTTAACCCTTAATCTGCCACCCCCTACACCGCCTCCACCTACATTATGTTATTAACCACTATCCTGCCGCTCATGGAGCCCACCGCAACTAAATAAAGTTATTAACCCCTAAACCGCCAGCCCCCCACATCGCCATAAACTAAATTAACCTATTAACCCCTAAATCTAACAACCCGCTAACTGTACATTAAATATTAACTAATCCCTATCTTATAATAAAGTTAAACTTACCTATTTAAATTAAACTATATTAAACTACTCATTAACCTACCCTAACTGTTATACTAAGATTACATTAAACTATATTAAACTACTAATTAATCTACCTTAATTATTATACTAAATTACATTAAACTATATTAAACTAATAATTGATCTACCCTATTATACTAAAATTAGATTAAACTACAAATTAAATTAACTATATTATATATTTAAACACCTAACCCTACTCAAATAATTTAAATCTACAATAAACAATTACTAAGTTACAAAAAACTATCAACTAAGTTACCAAAAATAACAAACACTAAGTTACACAAAAAATAAACACTAAGTTACAAAAAATAAAAAAGAAATTATCAAAGATTTAAACTAATTACACCTAATCTAAGGGCCCTATGAAAATCAAAAAGCCCCCCCAAAATAAAACAAAACCCTAACCTACAATAAACTACAAATAGCCCTTAAAAGGGCCTTTTGCGGGGCATTGTCCCAAAGAAATCAGCTCTTTTACCTGTAAAAAAAAAAATACAAGCACCCCCCCAACAGTAAAACCCACCAGCTAAACAAAGAGCGAAAGGAGCACCAACCAGGATGGTATTTAGTTAAAAATCGTTCTTTATTGAAACAAAGTTAAGTTAAAAGTTTCTTGGTAACCCAAGCCGGGAACAAAATATATAGGAGGTCAGCAAACACACAACTGACGCGTTTCGGCTCGTGGCCGTAATCAAAGCTGCTACCTTCAAGATCTAAAACAACCCTTATAAAACAACTAACTGCCTCCTATTGGTTATAATTGGTACTTAATAAAAAACAGCGTAAAGAGTACCTTAAATCACAGTACTAAGACTATTCTCATAGCATCACAGTAAACATCAATTGAAAACATAGTAATGGCAACAAGAGTAAAAGGGACAATGTATAAATGTCACATTCTTACAAATGTATAGGTGCAAATAATTTTCTATCCAAATATGCTAAAAACATATCATTTCAAAATAGATCATCAATCCTACACAATACAAAGAAAAGCAACAAAGTAGGAGTAATATACAGATTCTATACAAAAATCTTATTTGCAATTCAAATGTGTAAGTGTTAGGTAAAGAAAAGGAAAAGGAAAAGTCCCCTGAACATCTGTAACTTATAATATTTTATCTCTTTAATTTCAACTCATATTATAGCGTACATTTCAAAGGTTCAACTGATTTCCTCATGTAAACATAGAATATAGGGTATGTGGGAGAGAGGAAATGAAATTTACTTCTACCAAAAATTAATTAAATCATAAGTAGAATTTAACCCCTCTGGGTATCTCATCTTTAGTTTGAATATCCAAAATACTTATTTTTTTCCCAGTAACTTCTCTTTATCACCTCCTCTTAGGGGTGCCACAATCTTTTCTATGCAGGACCACCTGAAGGACATATAACTTTTGTTGTGTATTTGAGTAAAATGTTGCACTAATGTTTGCTGTGCCATCCTTTATACTCGAAAGGTGTTCGCTGATTCTAGTTCTCACCTCACGAGTGGTGAGACCTGTATATTGTTTATTACAGGCTATGCAAGTAATCAAATACACCACAAATGTTGACCTGCAATTTAGACATGAGGTTCTCTGATAGGTTTGTCCTGTAACCATAGACTTAAAAGAGACTCCAATTTCCACCTTTTCACATGCAACACATGTGCTGTTATGACATTTGTACATACCCACCGAAAATAGCCAAGATGAGGCCCGGGGAGTTATTTGTGGAAGTTTAGTTGGAGAAACTCTATTTCCTATGGTTCTACATCTTTTGTAGGAAAACTTACAATTTTTAAGAGATAAATCAACGAGCCCATCATCAGCTCATAAGAGAGGGAGATGTCTCTTGATAATGTCACAAATTTTTGTTGAACTGTTCTGAATATTCTGTAATAAAAAGGAGATTGTTGCCCTCAAATTCCTGTTTTTGGGTCAGGGGAACTTTCTTACTTAGCAAATCTACCCTTTTATACCTTGTTACAGTGTTCATGGCTGTCCTCACTACATTGTTGCTGTAGCTTCTTTCTTTTAGACGTTTGAAAAGCTTTAAATATTCATCCTGATATTCTGTTTCCTCTGAACAATTCCTCCTCAAATGGATGAACTCTTCCTTAGCTATGCCTTTGAAGACACTCTTCGGATGGCAGCTAAAGGCATGCAGAAGGGCATTGCCCGAAATGGGCTTTCTGTAGACAGTAGTCAAAACATTCTGTCCACAGATGCCATTAAGTGTCAAGTCCAAGTAATTAATACTAGAAGGGTTCCACTCATAAGTAAAACTTAACCCCAAATCATTATCATTTAAATAACCTACAAAGTTGTGGAGTTCCTCCTCATCGCCACTCCAGATGAACAAAAGATCATCTATAAATCTCTTATACATAACTATCTTCGAGCCCAGGGGGTTCCCACCCCCAAATATGTGGCCCCGCTCCCACCACCCCATGAAGAGGTTGGCGTATGAGGGCACAAATTTTGCCCCCATAGCAGTGCCACACATCTGGAGGTAGAACACCCCCTCGAACTCGAAGTAGTTATGGTGCAACAAGAAGTCAGTGACCCTTAATACAAATTCACAAAAAGTGGCATTCTCTCCATGGTATTTACACATAAAAAAGGCTATGGCCAATAAACCCTTCTCATGGGGAATCGAGGAGTACAAGGCTTCAACATCAAAAGTGAGCCACTTGTAATTTGCATGCCACTCAATCTTGGAGACAATGTTCAGAATATGTTTAGAATCCTGCACATGACTCCATAAGTCTAGCACCATTGGCTGTAGAATTAAATCCAGCCACTCAGATAGATGTTCGAGTAGTGATCCAATGCCGCTGACAATAGGCCTCCCAACTACATTTTCTGTAGATTTATGGACCTTCGGGAGGTGATTGAATATGGGAATGGTGGGCTGAGAGACAAGTAGATATTCACCAGTTGCTTGGTCGATGAGGCCTTGTTCCACTCCATCGTCCACCAGATTCCTAAGTTTAATACCAAACAGTCTGGTGGGATTGGAAAGAAGAACCCTGTAATCATGTGGGTTCATGAGCTGTCTCAATGCCTCACCGACAAACATGTCTCTCTTGACATCACCACCACTGAGCCACAGCGGCACGGATCACTAACTCAGTATTAGTGCTAAGTTTGTCTAGGGTTTCTCTCTCCATTTTAGTTAGGTTGTTAGTTATTTTATGTTGTTTATAAAAGAGGTTAGTTAAATCACTTTCCACTCTTTTTTGGAATTTTTCGATTATAGGACCCCTACTCTGGATGGGATAAAAGTTTGAGTTTTTTTAACTTGGGTGTTAAACTCTATTTATTGGTACCGTGTCTGTCTTTGGTTCATTCTCAAGGGATACCCTCCTTTGTAAGCTCCTCTTATATCTTGCACCCCCCGTCTGATTGCGGTGGGGGGGAGGGAAAAAACCTGATTCAGTTCTAACTGTGGATGATTGACACTATTTTGCAAATTATATCTGGAAAACCCACCACCCACACAACCAACCCCCCCAAATAAAAACCTTACTAAAAAAACCTAAGCTCCCCATTGCCCTGAAAAGGGCATTTGTATAGGCATTGCCCTTAAAAGGGCATTTAGCTCTATTGCAGCCCAAACCCTAAAACTAAAACCCACCCAATAAACCCTTAAAAAATCCTAACACTAACCCCTGAAGATTCACTTACAGTTTTGAAGATCCTACATCCATCCTCAAAGAAGCCGGCAGAAGTCTTTATCCAAGCGGCCGAAGTCTTCCTCCAAGCCCGCAGAAGTCTTCACCCAGACGGCATCTTCTATCTTCATTCCTCTGGCATGGAGCGGCTTTATCTTCAAGATTGCAACAGCCAATAGGATTTTTTCAACCTTAATTCTGATTGGCTGATGGAAATTTAAAGGAACCTTCATTCGTCTTTAGTCCTTCGGAAGAAGAGGATGCTCCGCATCGGATGTCTTGAAGATGGACCCGCTCTGAGCCGGATGGATGAAAATAGAAGATGCCGTCTGGGTGAAGACTTCTGCGGGCTTGGATGAAGACTTTGGCCAGCTTCTTGGAGGACTTCTTGCCGCTTCGATGAAGACTTCTCCCGGCTTCTTGGAGGATGGATGTCAGATCTTCAAAACTGTAAGTCAATCTTCAGGGGTTAGTGTTAGGAATTTTTAAGGTTTTACTGGGTGGGTTTTATTTTTAGATTAGGGTTTTGGGCTGCTAAAGAGCTAAGTGCCCTTTTAAGGGCAATGCCCATCCAAATGCCCTTTTCAGGGCAATGGGGAGCTTAGGTTTTTTTAGATTATCTTTTTATTTGGGGGTTGGTTGTGTGGGTGGTGGGTTTTACTGTTGGGCTGTATTTGTATTTTTTTTTTACAGGTAAAAGAGCTGATTACTTTGGGGCAATGTCCTGCAAAAGGCCCTTTTAAGAGCTATTTGTAGTTTATTGTAGGCTAGGGTTTTTTTTATTTTGGGGGGGCTTTTTTATTTTCATAGGGCCTTTAGATTAGGTGTAATTAGTTTAAAGCTTTGATAATTTCTTTTTTTTTTTTTAACTTAGTGTTTATTTTTTGTGTAACTTAGTGTTTGTTATTTTTTGTAACTTAGTTACACCTAGATTACGAGTTTTGCGTTAGAAGCTGTGAGATGCTAACGAGCAGTTTATGCTCACCGCTCACTTACAGACAGCGATGGTATTATGGGTTTTAATAAACCCGGCGTTAACCGCAAAAAAAGTGATCGTAGAGCAAAATTTTGCTCCACATCTCACCTCAATACCAGCGCTGATTATGTTAGCGGTGAGCTGGCTAAACGTGCTCGTGCACGATTTCCCCATAGGAATCAATGGATGAGAGCCGGCTGAAAAAAAAACTAACACCTGCAAAAAAGCAGTGTAAAGCTCCTAACGCAGCCCCATTGATTCCTATGGGGGAAATACATTTATGTCTATACCTAACACCCTAACATGAACCCCGAGTCTGAACACCCTTAATCTTACACTTATTAACCCCTAATCTGCCACCCCCAACATCGCTGCCACCTACATTATATTATTAACCCCTAATCTGCCGCTCCGGGCACCGCTGCCACCTACATTATACTTATGAACCCCTAATCTGCTACCCCCAACATCGCCAACACCTACATTATATTTATTAACCCCTAATCTGCCGCCCCCAATGTCGCCACCACTATAATAAAGTTATTAACCCCTAAACCTAAGTCTAACCCTAACCCCCTCTAACTTAAATATAATTTAAATAAATCTAAATAAAATTACTACAATTAACTAAATAATTCCTATTTAAAACTAAATACTTACCTATAAAATAAACCCTAAGATAGCTACAATATAACTAATAGACATGTGCGATTCGGTTTGGTTCGGAAATTCGGAAAATTCGGAGATTCGGATCGAGCCGAATCTCTGAATTAAAATAGTGCCGAATCTACCGAATAAATCCGAATTACTTCGGATTTATTCGGATTTATTCGGATTTATTTGGTAGATTTGGATGGCCATGGATTACACTAGTATTGTACAGTATATTAGGTTATATCACTCTGCTATGGGTTACACCTAATGTACAGTACATAATACTAGTCTAATCCCACCTAACACTTACCGAAATTCCGAATTCCAGAACCAAACCGAATCAAACCGAATACAGACAAATTTATTCGAATCCGAATGAATCTGAAACAAATCCGAACTGAATTTATTAGAATCCGAAACAAATCTGAACCGAACTGATTCAAATTTTTCCAATTCAAATCGCTCCGAACCGAAATTCGAAAAAATCCGAACCGATCCGAACCGAACCAAATTTTTTCACCATGCACATGTCTAATAACTAATAGTTACATTGTAGCTATCTTAGGGTTTATTTTTATTTTACAGGCAACTTTGTATGTATTTTAACTAGGTACAATAGTTATTAAATAGTTATTAACTATTTAATAACTACCTAGTTAAAATAAAGACAAATTTACCTGTAAAATAAAACCTAACCTAAGTTACAATTACACCTAACACTACACTACAATTAAATTAATTACCTAAATTAAATACAATTAATTACAATTAAATAAAATAATCTAAAGTACAAAAAAACAACAACACTAAATTACAGAAAATAATAAAGAAATTATAAGATTTTTAAACTAATTACACCTAATCTAATCCCCCTAACAAAATAACCCCCCCAAAATAAAAAAAGCCCTACCCTACACTAAATTACAAATAGCCCTTAAAAGGGCCTTTTGCGGGGCATTGCCTCAAAGTAATCAGCTCTTTTACCTGAAAAAAATTACAATTCCCCCCCAACATTAAAACCCACCACCCACACAACCAACCCTACTCTAAAACCCACCCAATCCTCCCTTAAAAAACCTAACACTTACCCCCTGAAGATCACCTAATCGGGAGACGTCTTCACCCAACCGGGCCGAAGTCCTCAACGAAGCCTTGAAAAGTCTTTATCCAAGCTGGGTGAAGTGGTGCTCCAGGCGGGCAGAAGTCTTCATCCACATGGCATCTTCTATCTTCATCCATCCGGCGCGGAGCGGTTCCATCTTCAAGACATCCGACGTGGAGCATCCTCTTCTTCCGATGGCTAAACACAGAATGAAGGTTCCTTTAAATGATGTCATTCAAGATGGCGTCCCTTCAATTCCGATTGGCTGATAGAATTCTATCAGCCAATCGGAATTAAGGTAGAAAAAAATCCTATTGGCTGATGCAATCAGCCAATAGGATTGAACTGGCATTCTATTGACTGATTTGAACAGCCAATATAATGCCAGCTCAATCCTATTGGCTGATTGGTTCAGCCAATAGGATTGAACTTCAATCCTATTGGATGATTGCGTCAGCCAATAGGATTTTTTTTACCTTAATTCCGATTGGCTGATAGAATTCTATCAGCCAATCGGAATTGAAGGGACGCCATCTTGGATGACGTCATTTAAAGGAACCTTCATTCTGTGTTCAGCTGTCGGAAGAAGAGGATGCTCCACGTCGGATGTCTTGAAGATGGACCCGCTCTGCGCCGGATGGATGAAGATAGAAAATGCCGTCTGGATGAAGACTTCTGCACATCTGGAGGACCACTTTGCCCAGCTCGGATGAAGACTTCTCCCGGCTTTGTTGAGGACTTCGGCCCGGTTGGGTGAAGACGTCTCCCGGTAAGGTGATCTTCAGGGTGTTAGTGTTAGGATTTTTTAAGGGGGGATTGGGTGTGTTTTAGAGTAGGGTTCGTTGTGTGGGTGGTGGGTTTTAATGTTGGGGGGGATTGTAATTTTTTTTTCAGGTAAAAGACTTGATTACTTTGGGGCAGTGCCCCGCAAAAGGCCCTTGTAAGGGCTATTTGTAATTTAGTGTAGGGTAGGGCTTTTTTTATTTTGGGGGGGCTTTTTTATTTTGTTAGGGGGATTAGATTAGGTGTAATTAGTTTAAAAATCTTGTAATTTCTTTATTATTTTCTGTAATTTAGTGTTGTTTTTTTTGTACTTTAGATTATTTTATTTAATTGTAATTAATTGTATTTAATTTAGGTAATTAATTTAATTGTAGTGTAGTGTTAGGTGTAATTGTAACTTAGGTTAGGTTTTATTTTACAGATAAATTTGTCTTTATTTTAACTAGGTAGGTATTAAATAGTTAATAACTATTTAATAACTATTGTACCTAGTTAAAATAAATACAAAGTTGCCTGTAAAATACAAATAAACCCTAAGATAGCTACAATGTAACTATTAGTTATATTATAGTTAGTGTAGGGTTTATTTTATAGGTAAGTATTTAGTTTTAAATAGGAATTATTTAGTTAATTGTAGTAATTGTATTTAGATTTATTTCAATTATATTTAAAGGGACAGTATACACTCATTTTCATATAACTGCATGTAATAGACACTACTATAAAGAATAAGATGCACAGATACTGATATAAAAATCCAGTATAAAACTGTTTAAAAACTTACTTAGAAGCTGTCAGTTTTGCTCTGTTGAAAAGGTAGCTGGAAAGCCCACTGCAAGTGACAAATAAGACACTCCCCCCTCCCCCCTCTTTTGCATATGAAAAGACCCTTTACACAAACAGGAGCAAGCTGGAGAAGGTAGCTGACAGTATTCACATAAAACTTTGGGGCTTGGTTAGGAGTCTGAAAATCAGAGCAATGTTATTTAAAAATAAGCAAAACTATACATTTATTTTTAAAAAAAACTTTATGGGCTATATAAATAGATCATCTACAAGACATTTATGCAAAGAAAAAATGAGTGTATAATGTCCCTTTAAGTTAGGTGGGGTTAGGGTAAGGGGTAGACTTAGGTTTAGGGGTTAATAACTTTATTATAGTGGCGACAACGTTGGGGCGGCAGATTAGGGGTCAATAAATGTAGGTAGGTGTCGGCGATGTTAGGGCCGGCAGATTAGGGGTTAATAATATTTAAATAGTGTTTGCAATGCGGGAGTGTGGCGGTTTAGGGGTTAATATATTTATTAAAGTGGCGGCTATGTCCGGTTCGGCAGATTAGGGGTTAAAAAAATTATTTTTGTGTTTGCAATGTGGGAGGGCCTCGGTTTAGGGGTTAATTGGTAGTTTTTGGGTGTTAGTGTACTTTTTAGCACTTTAGATAAGAGTTTTATGCTATGGCGTTGTAATGTAAAACTCTTAACTACTGACTTTTAAATGCGGTACCAGGCTTGACAGGAGAGGGTCTACCGCTCACTTTTAGTCAGACTCGTAATACCGGCGATATGCAAGTCCCATTGAAAATATAGGATACACAATTGACGTAAGTGGATTTGCGGTATTTCCGAGTCTGGCCAAAAAAGTGAGCGGTATACCTATACCTATACCAGCGGGTGTTAAAAAGCAGCGTTGGGACCAGCCAACGCTGCTTCTTAAGCCCAATGCAAGATTCGTAATCTAGCCATTAGTTTTTTGTAACTTTGTAATTTTGTAGTGTAGATTTAAATTATTTGAGTAAGGTTATGTGTTTAAATATATAATATATTTAATTTAATTTGTAGTTTTATGTAATTTTAGTATAAAAGTTAGGTTAGATTAATTTTTATTTTAATATAGTTTAATGTAATTTTAGTTTAAAAGATAGGTTGGATTAATCATTAATTTAATATAGTTTAATGCATTTTTATTATAATAGGGTAGGTTAAGTAATAGTTTTATATAGTTTAATGTAATTTTAAAGGTAAGTTTAAATTTATTATAAGATATGGATGAGTTAATATTTAATATAAAGTTAGCGAGTTGTTAGGTTTAGGGGTTAATAGGTTAATTTAGTTTATGGTGATGTGGGGGGCTGGCAGTTTAGGGGTTAATCAATTTATTTAGTTGCGGTGGGCTCCGGGAGCGACAGGATAGGGGTTAATAACTTTATATAGGTGGCGGCGGTGTAGGGGGCGGCAGATTAGGGGTTAATAAGTATAATGTAGGTGGCCATGGGCTCCAGGAACGAAGGAATAGGGGTTAATAAGTTTATTATAGTGGCAGTGGGCTCCAGGAGTGGTGGTTTAGAGGTTAATAAGTTTATTTAGTTGCGGCGGGGTCCGGGAGCGGCGTTATAGGGTTTAAACACTTTAGTATAGTGTGGGTGTTTAGTGACAGTATACAAATAATGCTGGGGAAAAACTGAAGAGTAGCAAGATCGATGACTGTTAGTTATCAACAGCGCTGCTCATCACCCGTACTTGGTGCTCAGCTTTTTGACAGCTTTTTTGTTAAATATGGAGAGCGTATTCAGGTCCGCGGCAGCGCAGTTAGGCAATGTCAGGCGAGCGTATAGTTGCCGGCAAATGCAGCATAGTTGACGGGTTGATAAATAGGCCCCATAATGTTTAATTATGCATAGTGGAAAAATTATTTTAGTAAACTTTTATTATATATTTGCCGGCTTTCCTTGTAATTTAAGCCTGAAAGCTGAAGGGTGTAAAATCTAGAACACTAATCCTCCTGCACACTGATTGGCTGATATGTGCATGAGTTTATTTACATCTGTTTCTAATTGACCACACTAATGGAGATCAAAATACAACACTAAGGGGCTTTCCAAGGGGGTGGGTCCATTATAGAGTACAAACAAATGCAAATTATTCATTAAAAAAAAAAAAAACATTTTTAAATGTTTTAAAATTGGCTTCTCCTTAATGTGTTTACAATTACTTGTTACTCCAGCTGCAGAGTATATTGAAATGTGCTCCTTTAAGTGTATTTTTGTATATAAAATAGCTGTATCTGATAACTGAAGAGAAAGCAGACCTCATTAGCTTATCTCTTTATATTTAACAAAATACTCCTTATCCCCCTTAAAGTCTCATCAGTACTGTGAGTTTCCTCAAAAAATTTTTAGAAAGTCAAATTGTAGCTTGAGAGCTGTTTATCTCACTATACAAGATCCTAGGGGTGAAATAAAGCCATCTACAATACAATATAATGGGGAAAAAACTAAGATTTTGTGCCATTTGTCTCAATGACTAGGAGCACGATTTCTTCTAACGTTTTTTGTTCACATTGCTAAAGAACTTATTTGAATACAAATGAATACGCTCCAGCAGGTAAAATCAATCTTTGGGAACACATGAAGGAGGAGGGAAAAAAATACAGTACACTGTCCCTTTAAGTTTAAGTTGCTTTCCTGCTCCTCTTCTATTGCCCTAAAGACGTTCCCTTATAGGAAATAAGGAGTTAATGAATTTTCGTTAACATTTTTTATAAAATTGGCAACTAATCTTAGACAAAACAATTTTTTTTTTCTCTAAGACTAAGTATTCATCCAAAACAATTATCTTGTCTGCATATGTCTTATTTCTTGAAATGCAGAAAATCTGAATGTTTTTTTTCGTAAACTGTTAAGTGTTTTTGGAGTACCTAAAGAAACATGTAAATAAAAAAATGAAACTTTCATGAGACAGATAGTGCCTGCAATTATAAGCAACTTTCCAATTTACTTCTATTATCTCATTTGTTTTGTTCTCTTGGTTTCTTTGTTGAAGAAAATACCTTGGTAGGCTCAGGAGCCCAAAATGCATTACTGGGAAGTGTCTGTCATTTGGTGTGTGTATATGTATGTCTCTTGTAACTGTCTCAGCCCTCTCGCCCCCGCCCACAACCCCACCAGCCCAGCTCCTTACCTTGCATTAGTTGTCTGCCAAGTCTTCTGTTGATTCTAAATTACCACTGATCTGCCCCCCAGGCCCCTACACCTGAGGCAGGAGCGAAGTGGCCTTGAATAGATGAGCTATGTGTGAAACCTTCTTGGAGGTTTCCTCTGCACCTCTGCCCAATGGATGTGGCTGTTTGGAGCCTGCGGTCCACCAAGAAAACTCCCAGTATCCAGGTGGGCCAGTCTAGGACTAGCACCCAGTACTGCATTGGGAAGTTGTTTAACATAGTGGACTAGATTACAAGTGGAGCGCTAAATATTGCTTGCATGCAAGCGATATTGGCACTCTACTTTGTAATACCAGTGCACGATAATGTGTGCTAGTATTACAAGTAAATCGCAATGCGAACGCTAGCTCACGTTTGCATTGCTAGGAAGCATTGCCCTCATGAGAGCATGCTTCCATAGGCTCCTACGGGAGCTTCGTTCTGATCCCATCAGAGACGGCATCAGAGCTTCGTCCAGCCAAGGGGTTAATAGCAGCATTGCCAGCATTTTTAAATATATATGTATATGAATATATACTTATATATGTTTGTGTTAATATATATACAGTATATACACATATGTATAAAAGCATATACATATATATTTACATTGTGTTTTTTTTTTCTAACACCCCACTCCCACCAACTTTAAAGCCCCAAAACAGCCTAGTGCAGTTATTGTTAATTCAATTTTTTTTTTAATAAAAAACTATAATGCCCTCTATTTTGAGGGCATTTGGGGCACTTTTAGTAAATTAACCTTAATCTCTGGTTATTTTTCAGAGCGCTAATTGCTACCGTGAGCTTGTGGTAGCAACAACCAGCCACTTGTAATGGCTGGTTATTTATCGAGCACCCACAATCGGGCAAATTTGCCCGTTTGAGGGCGTGGGATAATTTATCACTCAACTAAAGTAGGTTTTATGGCACTTTAAGCATTGAAAACATTTTTTAAAAATGTCTTAACAGTAAGAACAATTAGCTAAGCCTACAGCAAAAACTGTTGATCAAAACTTTATGAAATTAGTCAAGGCAATGAAAGATTGCATTGACTAGTAGGTGCTTATTTTAGTAAAGAAAAAGCAAGTAATGATTCTTATTTATATATTTCAAGCATAGAGAAGAGAAGAAGAAACAAACAGTGGCATCATCGGGGGCGGCACTATCCCCGCAGCATAATGGCTGTACCCCATGTGTTCCCCCAACTGCAAGATTTTTCCCTTTTCCCACCACCAGCTTCCTATACTCCACTGGCCTGGCCCAAGCCCTACTAAACCTGGCCTTACCCATGCACAACCCTTCACAGCACACCCAGAGTCACCCATGCCATGCTTGACTCCAAGCATGCCCAGACCCACCCCTCCTTTGCAGACTCACCCACAACCTCAGAGAAGTGCCTGCCCTATTTAAACTTTCTGGTGAAGCCAATTGAAAAGAAATAGCTGAAATAATAGCAATATTTGGCAGCAGAGATTTTGTTTGGTAACTGTAGTCCAAGATATTTATCTGTATGGTGCTGTGGCCTGGAGAGAAGTGAGTTCCTGCAGATCTGTCCTTTTTGTATTTATATAAATAAGTGGAGGTCAGAGTTCACATACACTGCAGTTGCCGTGGATGCAGTGGTTGAGTCTGGTGCTTGGAGATGGCGTCATTGCCGCACACCAGGTCTCTCTGATGCCGGTCCTGATTGCAGCTCAGTGCTGCCTCTGGCGCAAATCTACACCTATGTAAGTACCTCTGTTGCCTGTATTCGTATGATATGGTTATTGTTCTAATCATACTAACGATGAAAGGGGAGACTTTGAATATAAAAACAGAACTAATAATTTTAGACATGAGAATACTTCTCAGTATACATATGAGAGAGGGGGTAATTATGGATCTAACAATAGTTCTAAACAATTTTTTAATCAAAGAGAAAAAGGTCATGATTACAAACATCATAAAAATGGACAAATCTCAGGTTTTTCAGTCAAACCAAGAACAGACCAATCAGTTATCGCAACCAAGGCATGCACCCATACGTTTAAAACAATTGGTAAGGAAACCAATAAGAGAACATGTAATTACACCTTCGAAAATACGAAAAAAAGATCCTATGCAAACATGGCAGCCGAGGGCGAGTCAAGTCAGTCAAAAAGGAGAAACTTAAATGAATGAGAGATGACATATTTAATCTATCTAGTCATAATCTCACTAATGAAGAGGTCGGCGTATTTGTCCGTCAAATAATCATAATCTCTTCAAATTGTTTATTGATCTCGATAGATTTGTGTGCAAACTATCAATTGTGTGTTTTAAATAAAGTATTTAATATTTAAATTAAGAGACTTCATCCACGACTATTTTATTTTTTCCACATATTTGTGGATTTTTAATTGCTGCTTATAGACTCCTTTGGAGTGGAGTCATCTGTTATTTCCCCACAGAGCATCACTCAGTGTTCAAAGTACTTGTATCCTGATACCTGCAGTTCCAGTGAAGGGACAAGTTTATTGAGTGTTTTGCCAGAGGGAGAGTTATCTGGATGACTCTTAAGGGTCCACTAGGCTGTTGTAGCACTTCTCATGTGCCTAACGTCTTGTGAGTACAATGGTATTTGTGTGACAGCGTGTCCTACCATATTGATTGTGCACTATTGTGGTGCCTTCTTCTCTTTTACATTATTACAGACTAACCACACTAGGCTGACCAACAAGTACTGAAAGGAGTTGTTCGCCGTTTACTTTGCTTAAGAAAGGGAAACACCTTGGATCATTTTGGGACTGTTTTCATCATATTTCTGGATAAGTGAATGACACAGTTTTAAAATATTTTTTGTTTTTTTTGTTTTGTTTTATTATTGCATTTGCACATACACTGTAATTGATACAGTTTATAATATTTTAAGACATTTTGTCTTAGTGATATTATTTATTTATGTATATATATATATATATTACAGTATTGTAATGTATCTTTTATTATTCACCTCTATATAAGAGTATATATACACTTAGTTATATACACTTAGTGGGTTACTATATTCAGATTTTTGTGTCTCTAATCGAGCTTACACTCTTCTGCAATAGTTTTGGCGCATCCAACCTTGTTATATATTATTTTATACTGCTGGATTGCCTTACTGTTGCTGAATTCTGCTTGTCTCTGACCACTCTACTGATTAACCCCTGAACTGTTGGATTGCCTTACTGTTGCTGAACTCTGCTTGTCTGTGACCACTCTATGGATTAACCCCTGAACTGCTGGATTGCCTTATTGTTGCCGTGCTCTGCTTGTCTCTAACTACTCTCCTGTTTTAACCCCTGATCTGCTGACTCCTTGGATTGCCTGCCTTTTGCCAGACTTTGCTTTGTTCACCACTTTCTGCATTGCCCTTTGGTGCCCTGAGGGATTTGGGCTGTTCTTAATTTCCAGATCCAGAAAGTTTCTCTCTGGCGTAACCTATTAAATCTGCTGTAATATATAGATTTTGGAATATATTCAATAGGAGTTATCCGATAGGTGTCCTTCCTCCCCTCATGTATATGGGTACTATGACTGGATACACTCTGTTTAACAAACTTTTTTTTAATACTCCTGAGGTGCTCACCCCAATGTGTTCTTAAACACCTACTAGTACGCCCACAATATTGCTTGCCACATACGCGGGTGATAAGATAAATAACATAAATGTTTTCACATGTTATTCTAGTTCTAATAGAAAACACTTCTCCTGTAACGTTGGATTTGAAATGAGTATCCTTATGGCTAATATATTTGCATGTTAAACATTTATTTTTAGCACATTTGAGATTTAGAAAACCTAAAGACTCCTTAGACTTTTTGGGATCCCTCAAAACTTTTTTTGTGGCAACCACCTCCTTACTTGGAGCTAGGGAATTTTTTAGGGTAGGAGCCCTTCTGAATACACAAAGTGTTTTTTGACCCACTATTTCTTTCAATATTGTATCATTTTGTAAAATAGGCAAAAATTTCTCTATTGTGCATTTAATTTCTCTGTAGTTGCTGTTGAATTGTGTCATAAATTTTGGTGCATTCTCATATTTATTCTCTGTCCTGACCTTAGGCTGTAACAGTTCACCCCTATCTCTAGCTGCAGCCTTTATGTACCCCTGAGCTATTCGCAAATGATATCCTTTGAACCTATTCATTAAGAGGTCCACATCCTCTCTAAAATCTTGATCCTTATTGCATTTCTATTTAGTCTACAGAATTGGCTATATGGAATATTATTCAACCATCTAGGATGATGGTTACTCCTTCTATCAATGTAGCTATTACAATCTACCTTCTTAAAAAAGGTTTTGGAGTATACACTCCCATCTGTATCCCACCCTAGAGTGACATCCAAAAACTCCATACTCACTGCATTGATATTATGTGAGAAAGAGATCCCAAAGGTATTATCATTAAGAAATTGTATGAAGCTTATAGCCTCTTCTTTAGTCCCACTCCATATAAAAAGAAGGTCATCAATGAAACGGCCATAGCAGACAACACTCGTCCAAAACTTAGATGGGTACATATGTTGTAATTCAAAATAACCCATATATAAATTAGCAAAGCTTGGGGCAAATGTTGTCCCCATGGCCATTCCACAAGTCTGCAAAAAATAATGTATCCTGATATATAAAATAATTGTGTTTTAACACACATTTAATAGATTCAATAATAAAGTTTCTCTGTTTCTTGGGCATGTACATATATTGCTCTAAAAGGTAATTTACTGCTCTTAAACCAATGTCATGTTTAATATTTGAATATAAAGCTGCAACATCACAACTAATCCAAATATTCTTCTTAGTCAGTGATCTTGGAAGGGACCTAAATTTACCCAATAAATTTATCATAATTTTTTTCAAGAAAACATCAATATAACATGATAAATTATATGTTAGATACCCGATACCCGAAATGATGGGTCTTCCCAGGGGATTCACCAAGTTTTTGTGTATTTTTGGTAAATGATAATAGTATGCTACACTTGGTTTTTCTGGTAACAAAAACATTCTTTCCTTTTTATCAAGAATCCCCTGGGACAGGGCCGGCCTTTGGGCAAGGCGAAGCCTCGGTCCCCGCACTCAGGGTGCCCCGCAAAGCCTGTTAATCAAAAAACATTTTTTTTTTAGTTTTAATATTTTTTTGAAATTTTCTTTTTTAAATATATTTTTTTGGCGCCTTTTTTCTTGGCGCAAAAAAATTCACACACGGGGCACCGGGCAGTGGCACGCCAGGTGACAGCAGCATCAGAATGATTGGAGGATATAACTTGTATTCTCCAATCATTCGGTGCTGCACTGCTGTCACTGATGAGGAGGCGGAGCATAGCAGAGAGTAGAGAGGGGAGGGAGACATGGAGGAATAAAAAAATAAATAGAGGAAGATCTGATATAGTAAAAGGGAGAGAGTGAGAGTATAGGGTACAGAGAAGGAAGCGTGAGAGAAAAGAGGGCTGAGTGGGATATGTGAGTGGGCTAAGCAAAGATAATTAGGACAGACAGACATACGACAGACCAGATAGTACAGACAGGTTAGACATATCAGGGACTAGGGCTGCAGAGGTCTCACTTGTGTCATTAGTGGTGTTGGGATGACAGTGTTGTAGATCCTGCTGCAGCAGGTTTGTAATGTGATAACTGAGAGACTCCTGTGCTTTTTGTGCGCTGCTGACATTGTTCAAATTACACCATACAGCACCCTTTAATAAAAATACCCTCATCCTGTGTTCCCTTTTGGCCCAGGCCCCCAGACAGTCAGACACAGTGAGTGTGACTAGTGCCACCTTTTAATTATTCAGAAGCACTCTGGCAGGTGGGCTGGGCCCTGGGCATAATTTTATTGCATGGGGCTGGGGTATAGTTTTATTGCAGCGGGACTGGGCTTCATTTTATTGCTATGGGCAATTGAAGGGGGGCTGGGGCATAATTTTATTGCTGGGGGGCTGGGGAAATCATTTTATTGCTGGGGCCGGGGCATCATATTTTTGTTGGGGGCAATGGGCATAATTTTATTGCAGGGGAGATGGGACATAATTTTATTGCAGGGGAGATGGGACATAATTTTATTGCAGGGGGTTTCATTTTATTTCTGGGGGCTTCATTTTATTGCAGTGGGGCTGAGGCATCATTTTATTGCAGGGGGCATCATTTTATTTCAGGGGGACTGGGCATTATTATTGCAGGGGGGTTTCATTTTATTTCTGGGGGCTTCATTTTATTGCAGTGGGGCTGGGGCATCATTTTATTGCAGGGAGACTGGGGGCTTCCTTTTATTGCTGGGTGCATCATTTATTGCAGGGTGCTGGGGGCATCATATTTGTGTTGGGGGCATCATTTTATTGCAGGGACTGGGGGCATCATTTTATTGCTGGGGCATCATTTTATTGCAGGGGGCTTCATTTTATTGCTGGGGGGCATCATTTTATTGCAGTGGGGGTGGGACATCATTTTATTGCAGGGGGACTGTGCATCATTTTATTGCTGGGGGCATCATTGCAGTGGGGCTGGGGGAATAATTTATTGCAGGGGGAATCATTTATTGCTGGGGGCATCATACTTTTGTTGGGGGCATTATTTTATTGCAGGGGAGATGGGGCATCATTTTATTGCTGGGGCTTAATTTGTGTGCTGAGGCTTCATTTTATTGCAGGGGGGCTTCATTTTATTGCTGGGGGCACCATTTATTTTATTTATTTGCTGTGTGTGTGGGGGGGGGGGGCTGTGTGTGTGTGTGTGTGTGTGTGTGTGGGCTGTGTGTGTGTGTGGGGGCTGTGTGTGTGTGTGTGGGCTGTGTGTGTGTGTGTGGGCTGTGTTGGGGGCGGAGAGAAAGGGGGCCCCATTTTGTCACCCTGCCTTGGGCCCCACAATGGCTTGGGCCGGCCCTGCCCTGGGAGTACCCACCATCTACCAATTTTATCAGGTCTCTTGAAAATGTAAGTGTGGGATCAAAAGATAAAATCTTGTAATAGGATTCATCTTTCAATAGACGATCTGCTTCTTGCAGATAGTCTGATTTATTTTGGAGTACTACCCCTCCACCCTTTTCCGCCTGTCTTATTATAATTTCTGTGTCAGACATCAAATTGGAAATAGCTTTTCTCTCAAATCTATTTAGATTGCCCCCCTCCAAGTTAAATTGCTTGATCCCCTCCAGTTCTTTTAACACAAGTTTCCTAAAGACCTCCAAACTCGAGTTAGCGGGTACACTAGGATTAAAATTTGAAATGGGATGCATACCAGTATGGATTACATTGCTGTACATGTGTTCCCATAGGTCATCTGGTTCAAAAGATACATAGTCAGTGGTATCTCTTTCTGCCATATTATCAGTTAGTATTACCTGCATATTAGACCCCTTTAGTTTCTTGGCTGCAGAGTACCGCTGGATTGATAACTTCCTTACTTATTTATTAATGTCCACAAATAAGGCAAACATGTTATGTCAGTTGGAGGGAATTAAATTCAAACCCTAAAATGTCATTTTCTGTATTGTTAAGCTGTCGGTCTGATAAGTTGAATATTCCTTTTTTTTAAATCTCCAATTTGACCATTTGGCGGGTCTTACCCCTTCCTCTATTGCCCCATTTACATATGGTCTTTTTTGTGGAGTTCCCCTGTTTAGGGGCTTTTCCTCCAATTCTCTTTTCCACCTTGTGTGGGTGATCAGTGATTCTCCTGTCTTTGTTCTAAAAAATTCCCCCTGGAATGCTCTTCCTGTATTAGTCTGGAAGTAGAGGCCATAGGGGACCCATAGAGTTTATCATGCTGTCTTTGTTCATAATTAGGTTTCATTGTATTATATTTAAAAGGATTATTCCCAGAATGATTTTGTTTGTCTCTCCAGCATGGAATCTCATCCCTATTTTTCTTGTTATACTGGTTTCTTTGTTTATCCTGCTTATAATTACTATTAGTTACCATTGTATCCTTTTTAACCCTGATGGGAGCTTTCCCTTTAAATTTCTTATTACTCCTATTTCTTGTCTGTGCATTTTTTGCATCTCAGTTATTTGGGGTGTAAGAGGTGGATCCTCACTTACATCATTATTGGCAATATCTGTTTCCTTTTTTTGTTATAGGAATATACTTGCCCTGACTCATAATCACCCAAATCTCTAGTCATCTTTTTATTTATTTCTAATAATTTCATTCTGATATTTATCAGTTCTAGTGATGACATTGGTATTTATTTTGTATAATCTGGGTGGTCTTTATGCCCATCTAGGTCATTCTGAATACAACTAATCTCTATTCCTAAATCAAGTATGATTGTTTCCCCTATGTCTAATAAGAATATCCATTAATTTAAATGCACACTCAATTAGGGATTCCTCCCAATCCTTCACTATGTCAGCATTTTCACTAAAGGGACAGTTTTTTAAAAGCCTTAATCCCCTTTTTCTCAGTGTATTTTTTGAGAAAGTGGATATCCCACCAGTGTTTGTGCTCTTTTTTTAGGCAGGTTTCTAACTTAGGCCTAGATTTGGAGTTTGGCGGTAGAAGGGCTGTTAACGCTCTGCTGGCTTTTTTCTGGCCGCACCATAAATTTAACTCTGGCATCGAGAGTTCAAACAAATGCTGCGTTAGACTCCAAAAAAGGAGCGTAGAGCATTTTTACCGCAAATGCAACTCTCGATACCAGAGTTGCTTACGGACGCGGCCAGCCTCAAAAATGTGCTCGTGCACGATATCCCCATAGGAAACAATGGGGCTGTTTGAGCTGAAAAAAAACCTAACACCTGCAAAAAAGCCGCGTTCAGCTCCTAACGCAGCCCCATTGTTTCCTATGGGGAAACACTTCCTACGTCTGCACCTAACACTCTAACATGTACCCCAAGTCTAAACACCCCTAACCTTACACTTATTAACCCCTAATCTGCCGCCCCCGCTATCGCTGACCCCTGCATATTATTTTTAACCCCTAATCTGCCGCTCCGTAAACCGCAGCAACCTACGTTATCCCTATGTACCCCTAATCTGCTGCCCTAACACCGCCGACCCCTATATTATATTTATTAACCCCTAATCTGCCCCCCTCAACGTCGCCGACACCTGCCTACACTTATTAACCCCTAATCTGCCGAGCGGACCTGAGCGCTACTATAATAAAGTTATTAACCCCTAATCCGCCTCACTAACCCTATCATAAATAGTATTAACCCCTAATCTGCCCTCCCTAACATCGCCGACACCTAACTTCAATTATTAACCCCTAATCTGACGACCGGAGCTCACCGCTACTATAATAAATGGATTAACCCCTAAAGCTAAGTCTAACCCTAACACTAACACCCCCCTAAGTTAAATATAATTTAAATCTAACGAAATAAATTAACTCTTATTAAATAAATTATTCCTATTTAAAGCTAAATACTTACCTGTAAAATACATCCTAATATAGCTACAATATAAATTATAATTATATTATAGCTATTTTAGGATTTATATTTATTTTACAGGCAACTTGGTAATTATTTTAACCAGGTACAATAGCTATTTAATAGTTACCTAGTTAAAATAATAACAAATTTACCTGTAAAATAAATCCTAACCTAAGATATAATTAAACCTAACACTACCCTATCAATAAATTAATTAAATAAACTACCTACAATTACCTACAATTAACCTAACACTACACTATCAATAAATTAATTAAACACAATTGCTACAAATAAATACAATTACATAAACTAGCTAAAGTACAAAAAATAAAAAAGAACTAAGTTACAAAAAATAAAAAAATATTTACAAACATAAGAAAAATATTACAACAATTTTAAACTAATTACACCTACTCTAAGCCCCCTAATAAAATAACAAAGCCCCCCAAAATAAAAAATTCCCTACCCTATTCTAAATTAAAAAAGGTAAAAGCTCTTTTACCTTACCAGCCCTGAACAGGGCCCTTTGCAGGGCATGCCCCAAGAATTTCAGCTCTTTTGCCTGGAAAAAAAAACATACAATACCCCCCCCAACATTACAACCCACCACCCACATACCCCTAATCTAACCCAAACCCCCCTTAAATAAACCTAACACTAAGCCCCTGAAGATCTTCCTACCTTGTCTTCACCATCCAGGTTCACCGATCCGTCCTGAAGAGCTCCTCCGATGTCCTGATCCAAGCCCAAGCGGGGGGCTGAAGAGGTCCATGATCCGGTCAAAGTCTTCATCCAAGCGGGGCAGAAGAGGATCTTCCATCCGATTGAAGTCTTCATCCAGGCGGCATCTTCTATGGTCTTCTATCCAGAGCGAAGCGGCAGGATCCTGAAGACCTCCAGCGCGGAACATCCATCCGGCCCGACGACTGAACGACGAATGACTGTTCCTTTAAGGGACGTCATCCAAGATGGCGTCCCTCAAATTCCGATTGGCTGATAGGATTCTATCAGCCAATCGGAATTAAGGTAGGAATTTTCTGATTTGCTGATGGAATCAGCCAATCAGAATCAAGTTCAATCCAATTGGCTGATCCAATCAGCCAATCAGATTGAGCTTGCATTCTATTGGCTGTTCCGATCAGCCAACAGAATGCAAGCTCAATCTGATAGGCTGATTGGATCAGCCAATCGGATTGAACTTGATTCTGATTGGCTGATTCCATCAGCCAATCAGAAAATTCCTACCTTAATTCCGATTGGCTGATAGAATCCTATCAGCCAATCGGAATTCGAGGGACGCCATCTTGGATGACGTCCCTTAAAGGAACAGTCATTCGTCGTTCAGTCGTCGGGCCGGATGGATGTTCCGCGCTGGAGGTCTTCAGGATCCTGCCGCTTCGCTCCGGATAGAAGACCATAGAAGATGCCGCCTGGATGAAGACTTCAATCGGATGGAAGATCCTCTTCTGCCCCGCTTGGATGAAGACTTTGACCGGATCATGGACCTCTTCAGCCCCCCGCTTGGGCTTGGATCAGGACATCGGAGGAGCTCTTCAGGACGGATCGGTGAACCTGGATGGTGAAGACAAGGTAGGAAGATCTTCAGGGGCTTAGTGTTAGGTTTATTTAAGGGGGGTTTGGGTTAGATTAGGGGTATGTGGGTGGTGGGTTGTAATGTTGGGGGGGGGTATTGTATGTTTTTTTTTCCAGGCAAAAGAGCTGAAATTCTTGGGGCATGCCCCGCAAAGGGCCCTGTTCAGGGCTGGTAAGGTAAAAGAGCTTTTACCTTTTTTAATTTAGAATAGGGTAGGGAATTTTTTATTTTGGGGGGCTTTGTTATTTTATTAGGGGGCTTAGAGTAGGTGTAATTAGTTTAAAATTGTTGTAATATTTTTCTTATGTTTGTAAATATTTTTTTATTTTTTGTAACTTAGTTCTTTTTTATTTTTTGTACTTTAGCTAGTTTATGTAATTGTATTTATTTGTAGCAATTGTGTTTAATTAATTTATTGATAGTGTAGTGTTAGGTTAATTGTAGGTAATTGTAGGTAGTTTATTTAATTAATTTATTGATAGGGTAGTGTTAGGTTTAATTATATATTAGGTTAGGATTTATTTTACAGGTAAATTTGTTATTATTTTAACTAGGTAACTATTAAATAGTTATTAACTATTTAATAGATATTGTACCTGGTTAAAATAATTACAAAGTTACCTGTAAAATAAATAGTAATCCTAAAATAGCTATAATATAATTATAATTTATATTGTAGCAATATTAGGATTTATTTTACAGGTAAGTATTTAGCTTTAAATAGGAATAATTTATTTAATAAGAGTTAATTAATTTCGTTAGATGTAAATAATATTTAAGTTAGGGGGGTGTTAGTGTTAGACTTAGCTTTAGGGGTTAATCCATTTATTATAGTAGCGATGAGCTCCGGTCGGCAGATTAGGGGTTAATAATTGAAGTTAGGTGTCAGCGATGTTAGGGAGGGCAGATTAGGGGTTAATACTATTTATTATAGGGTTAGTGAGGCGGATTAGGGGTTAATAACTTTATTATAGTAGCGCTCAGGTCCGCTCGGCAGATTAGGGGTTAATAAGTGTAGGCAGGTGTCGGCGACGTTGAGGGGGGCAGATTAGGGGTTAATAAATATAATATAGGGGTCGGCGGTGTTAGGGGCAGCAGATTAGGGGTACATAGGGATAACGTAGGTGGCGGCGCTTTGCGGTCGGAAGATTAGGGGTTAATTATTTTAAGTAGCTGGCGGCGACGTTGTGGGGGGCAGGTTAGGGGTTAATAAATGTAATACAGGGGTCGGCGGGGTTAGGGGCAGCAGATTAGGGGTTCATAAATATAACGTAGGTGGCGGTCGGCAGATTAGGGGTTAAAAAATTTTAATCGAGTGGCGGCGATGTGGTGGGAGCTCGGTTTAGGGGTACATAGGTAGTTTATGGGTGTTAGTGTACTTTAGGGTACAGTAGTTAAGAGCTTTATGAACCGGCGTTAGCCCAGAAAGCTCTTAACTACTGCTATTTTCCTGCGGCTGGAGTTTTGTCGTTAGAGCTCTAACGCTCACTTCAGAAACGACTCTAAATACCAGCGTTAGAAAGATCCCATTGAAAAGATAGGATACGCAATTGACGTAAGGGGATCTGCGGTATGGAAAAGTTGCGGCTGAAAAGTGAGCGTTAGAGCCTTTAATCACTGACTCCAAATACCAGGGGGCGGCCAAAACCAGCGTTAGGAGCCTCTAACGCTGGTTTTCACGGCTAACGCCAAACTCCAAATCTAGGCCTTAGTGAATAATTGTGATATAGTGGCCTCACTAGTGTTACTTTCAGCAATATCTAAGTTGCTGTTTTGAAATAGTGCTCTTTTATCTACCCTCTTTTATAACGATTGCATATTAGCAAATAATAATATGTGAAGAATTAAACAATAAATATATAAAAATGTGCAATACAAAGACAAATACAATTCAAAAAATTAACATGTAAAAAACCCCAGAAATTAAGTCCATATGACGTGCTCTTTGCGAAAAAACAAAAATCATAAAATCACCAAATAAAGTCCTTCAAAGATGGTGCCTCAGGACAAAGGCTCCCTCTAGAGGTGTCCGTCGATGGTTAAGGAGAGATACACCAGGATCAGCTCTTCTTGGAACAAAGTAGAGAAACTTCAAATATGAAAAAACAGAAAAAGGCGCTAAAATGGCGCAGAAGATCACAACAATTGTTGGAAATTGTATCAATACATCACTCTACAGAATGATACAAAAGCGGCACACTATGTAGAGGACTATTTATTGAAAAATATATATATTTAAAACTTAAATCTGCACCACGTTTCAAAGTGCTTATGATACTCTTTCCTCAGGCAGTGAATAAAATAAATGAACATCACATCTTATAAATATAGCATTTAACAAACATACAATGTTTAAAAAGTATCCAATGAAATGGAAGACTCATGTGTATATGACCTTAATAATATATTGGCTACTGCTGTGTGAGCAGAGATAAACAGGTGATGAATCTCCTCTGAGGCTCACTATCCATTAGCCCCCTGTTATCCTTAATCTTTTGGGGTTTATTAGTGCATACATATTTATTAATAGAAATGTGTGCCATGAAACTATACCTCCCAAATTCATAAGCATGAGAGCAAAATAGTGCAGTGTTATATTATAACCGTGTTTAGCTGTAACAATCCTGATTGTGAACAATACACAAGTCTGGCAAATTGCACTCATAAAGCATTCTGCTGCCATGCATATATAACTTGATTGGGCTCAAATTGCAGTCACTCAAAACATATACACACACATATAATATAAACACAGCACATCACCTAAAAAGAAAAGTAAAAAATCTCAAACATCCAATTAAAATAATAAACAGATTATCCAAGAGAACCTAGCTAAAAGCTTAATTCACCCTTCCTCCTCTCCTGCTGGGGATAGTTTCTTCTTTTTCAGTAAGAAGGGCAATGGTTTGAAACCCTGCATAGACTACAGAACCCTAAACAACATCGCTATTAAGAACCGTTATCCTTTTCCCTTGATCCCTGAATTATATGATTCGCTCCAAAATGCTTGTTACTTTACAAAACTAGATCTTTGTGGGGCATACAATCTCATTCGTATCTTCTCAGGACATGAATGGAAAACTGCCTTCAACACGAGATCAGGGCATTATGAATATCTAGTAATGCCTTTTGGGCTGTGCAATGCCTCTGCTGTCTTTCAAGCTTTCGTCAATGACATCTTCTGTGACGTCCTTAATCGAACTGTCATTGTCTATTTGGATGACATCATCATGTTCTCCAAAGATTCAAAATAAATGTCCCAGCACTTAACGACCCCCTTGCCAGCCACTCCAGAGACCCACTCCAATCTCTGAATCATATATCAAAAGAAATCCAAAGAGAGTAGCAGCAAAAGTTAGTGTTTATTAGGCACAACACAACACTGTCAGCAACATTCCGGTATTGCTACCTTATTCATGCTAAACATCATACTCAAATGATTCTATTTATACCTTATCACCACTAGGTGGCGCTGCAGATGCAGCTTCCTATTAACCCTTTATATACATAATTTATTATACTTATTCAAACAATTTAAAACCAATAATACAATGTATTCATAGAATCTTATCACAATCTCAATTACAAACTTATATATAGATAATCACTTATAGAAATACAGACATATCTAGATCTTTATTTAACCCATTCAGTTCCATAGTGCCTAGTTTCCAAATCCAAAAGCACTCTCTCTGTTTAAGGAGGAATTCTCTATTCCCTAACCTTCGTGGCATAGCTATTTTCTCAATAATTTGAAAACGTAGTTGCCCAATTGAATGGCCCTTTGTAACAAAATGCTGTGCTACTGGGGCTTTTAAGTTCTTAGTCCTAATAGAGCTTTTATGTTCAATTATCCTATCCTTGATAGTTCTAGTCGTCTCGCCGACATAGCCCCGCCCACAAGGGCATTTAATTAATTAATTAATTAATGGGTTTCATACTTGCTTAACTACCTATGTAATTTACTTAATTAAATGCCCTTGTGGGTGGGGCTATGTCAGCGAGACGACTAGAACTATCAAGGATAGGATAATTGAACATAAAAGCTCTATTAGAACTAAGAACTTAAAAGCCCCGGTAGCACAGCATTTTGTTGAAAAGGGCCATTCAATTGGGCAACTACGTTTTCAAATTATTGAGAAAATAGCTATGCCACGAAGGTTAGGGAATAGAGAACTCCTCCTTAAACAGAGAGAGTGCTTTTGGATTTGGAAACTAGGCACTATGGAACCGAATGGGTTAAATAAAGATCTTGATATGTCTGTATTTCTATAAGTGATTATCTATATATAAGTTTGTAATTGAGATTGTGATAAGATTCAATTAATACATTGTATTATTGGTTTTAAATTGTTTGAATAAGTATAATAAATTATGTATATAAAGGGTTAATAGGAAGCTGCATCTGCAGCGCCACCTAGTGGTGATAAGGTATAAATAGAATCATTTGAGTATGATGTTTAGCATGAATAAGGTAGCAATACTGAAACGTTGCTGACAGTGTTGTGTTGTGCCTAATAAACACTAACTTTTGCTGCTACTCTCTTTGGCATCCTCATATTCTCCACCACCCTGGAGGAGTATCATGAGCATGTAAAACAGGTACTTTGTCTCAGAAACAATTCTCTGGTAGCCAAGTTGGAGAAGTGCAAATTCGATCAAGTCCAGATTCAGTTCCTTGGATATGTTATCTCAAAAGAAGGTTTTGCCATGGATCCTATAAAGCTAAGCGCAGTTCTGGAATGGCCTCAACCCACCACATTGAAAGAACTACAGAGATTCTTTGGGTTTTTCAACTATTATTGCAAGTTTATAAAGAACTTCTCCAAAATCGTTGCGCTACTCACTGAGCTGACTAAAAGAAACAGAGACTGCAAAAACTGGCCTCCAGTAGCTGTGGATGCTTTTTCTCATCTAAATAAGGTATTTTATACTGCTCCTGTGCTGTGCCATCCTGACCCTGACCTGCAGTTCACCTTAGAGGTCAATGCCTCTGAAAATGGAGTTGGTGCTGTCTTAACTCAAAGGGACCCTTCTACCTACAAATCACATCCTGTAGCCTTTTTCTCTTAACGTTTTACCCCTGCAGAGATGAACTACAATGTAGGGAATCATGAGCTTTTAGCCATTAAAATTGCCCTTAATGAGTGGCAACATTGGCTGGAGGGCACTGCCAACCCCATTTAGATTCTTACTGATCATAAGAACCTGACATACTTGGAAACAGCTCATTGACTTAATCCTTGACAGGTCAGGTGGGCCTTATTGTTTTCTCACTTTAATTTTATAGTCTCTTACCTTCCTTGGACCAAGAATAAGAAGGCTGATGCTCTTTGCTGTCAGTTTTCACACTATAATGACTCTTCTCGAAGCCCCTATTGAACACATCGTTCCTTCCTCCTGTGTGATTGCTCAACTTAATACCTCTCTACTGAAGAGATTACAACGTGCTCAGTCAAGAAGGCCTCCCGAAGCCCCTCCGACTCCTGACATCCTTTTTGTACCTCCGAACCTCGGCACTCCTGTGCTATCCTGGGCTCATAATAGCAAACTGTCTGGTCATCCTGGTTTTACAAGAACCATTAAACTCCTTTCTGAGCATGTTTGGTGGCCTTCCATGAAGTCCGACTCTCAAGAGTATGTCAAGGCTTGTCAGACTTGTGCTGTCAATAAAACTCCCCAATCCATACCTTATGGCTTACTTCACTATTTGACCATACCCAAACAACCTTGGGCACACATAACCATGGATTTTATTATGGACCTCCCTCCTTCTGAACACCATACGGTTATATGGGTTTTGGTGGATCGATTTTCCAGGCTTGCTCATTTTGTGCCCTACCTACTGCCCAAGAGTTGTCAAGTCTGTGTCTTCTTCATGTGGTACGTATTCATGGTATACCCATAAATATTTTCTCTGACAGAGGACCTCAATTCGTTTCCACCTTCTGGAGAGTTTTCTGCAAAATGATTGGGACCATTGTTTCCTTGTCTTCTGGCTATCATCCTCAGACCAATGGTCTGATGGAGAGAATGAATCAGGATCTCGAAGCCTATCTCAGAGCCTTTGTCAATTCCCAGCGTACTAATTGGTCTGAACTCTTGCCCCTAGCTGAACTGGCAAGGAACAGTCATTGGCACTCATCTTTACTATGCTCTCCATTTCAAGCCGCAGCAGGTTATCAGGTTATCAACCCTATCTATTCCCTCTGTCAGCTCAGTCTACAGGGGTTCCTGCTGCTGATCGTTGTTTCACTGACCTTGCTACTCATTGGCAGTGTATACGCTCTCAATAACGTTCATCTGTCTCCAGATATAAAGGCATGCCGACCATCATCAAGCTACTATTCATGCCTTTGCACATTCGACACATTCACTTACATCAGCCCTGTCACAAATTGGGTCCTCACTACAAGATCCTCAAAATAATTTCTCCTGTTGCCTACAAAGTGGCCCTACTCAGAGCCCTGCACATTCATCCAGTCTTCCACATCTCTCTGCTCAAGTCACACATCACCCAACTCAGACCTACTCATCCACCACTCTTAGTTCATGGTGAGCCGGAGTATGAGATTGCCAAGATCCTAGACTCCAGGTACAGACGCAGGAAACCTCATGCACTGGAAGGGTTACTCTGTGGCGGAGCATTCCTGGGTCAGGGATAGGCAAGGTGTCCGTACATGGACACTGGTGTCCGTGGCTGGCCCTTGCAGTGTCCACCACCCATTTTGTGGAGAGGAGGGAGGAGTAGGACAGATGAATGCTGGTCCTCACTCCTCCTTGACCCAAGCAGTGCCATGCTTAGTAGCAGGAAAGTGAGGGAAGAAGCAAGCTGCCTGCAGTCAACTAACCGTGAGTAGTGACCCATCCCAATTGCTTGATCTGTGCGGTGGTGCTGGTGTCTGTGTGTAGAAGACCGCTGCCTACTCTGACAAACCTTATGTAACCAAGTAAGTAACCAACTATTATGATCATGCAAATAACATCAAGGTGGTAGGTTTGGTCAGGAGTTGCATACTCTCAATATAACCAAAAAAAAATAAAAGGTAATACCACAAGCAGTCTTTATATAAATCTTATTTTAAACTTGTTTGATTGGATGACTAATTTTTACTTGGGGAACTAGACCAGGGGCATCCAACGTGCAGCCCATTTGACAGCAAAGTGTTGCTCTCCTGACTTATAGAAACATAGAATATGTTGGCAGATAGGAACCATTCAGCCTATCTAGTCTGCCCAATTTTCTGAATACTTTCATTAGTTCCTGGCCTTATCTTATATCTAGCATAACCTTATGCCTATCCCATGCATGTTTAAACTACTTCACTGTCTCTAACACTTCTGCTGGATGGCTATTCCACCATGTATCCACTACTCTCTCTGTAAAGATAGTGTTTTTTTGATGTTTTTAATTTGAAATGTACCTTGGTGTCCTTCACTAACGTCTGTACTTTGGGAAATGTCCGCCACAGCCTTGGTCCATGCCTATCTCTGTCCTGGGTCCCCGCCCGTGATGTGCATGCTTAATCCTTGGTCTCCAAGTCCCATGCTGCTCACCCCTTGAACCTGACTGTGGTTCCTGGAGGGAACCCTTTAGTGGGGGGCTATGTCACACCGCTCCAGTTCCTGTGGATGCCGCGATTGCTTCTGGTGCTCAGCGATGATGTCATCACCGCAAGCTGGGTCTCTCTGATGCTGGTCCTGATTGCAGCTGAGTGCTCCCTCTGGCACGAATCTACACCTATATAAGTGCCTCTGTTGTCTGTATTCATTGCCCAAGTATAGGTTGTCTTGTGCTCCCTGGATGCTACTTTTACGGCTCTATTTGCTATACTGCTGTATTGCCTTACTATTGCTGAACTCTACTTGTCTGTGACCACTCTACTGATTAACCTCTGAACTGCTGGATTGTCTTATTGTTGCTGAACTTTGCTTGTCTCTGACCATGCTACCGATTTACCCCTGAACTGCTGGATTGCCTTATTTTTGCCGAACTCTGGTCTCTGACCACTCTCTTGTTTTAACCCCTGAACTGCTGACTCCTTGGATTGCCTGCCTGTTGCCCTTCTTTGCTTTGTTAACCACTCTCTGCATTGCCCTTTGGTGCCCTGAGGGTTTGGGCTGTTTACCTGGTGCCTTCTTCGCCCTGTCTGGGACATCTTCCCTGTTTCTCATTTCTACTGTGAGTATTGGATTGTATCCTCATTTATTATTTCTTCTTTTGTTCTGGGATATTTCCTTATCTTGCCACTTGACGCCAAGACTACTGGCCAGAATTGGTCTGATACGGAAATATCCCATGAGCATTACAACTACCCACACTATATATACACGACACAACACACAAAGCACACCTCACATGCACTGTATGCAATGGGGCTGTTGTTGTTCATGGGTTGCAGTGGCCATTTTTTTTTAGAAGCCAAAGTACTTATACTCCATTTTAGAGAGAGAGAGGGTGAAGCACTGCCACTCCCCTGTTTGTGATTGGTAAAGGAGGTAAGTGAAATAATAATGTTTTTGTATCAGACAATTTATTCAGAAGTGAGTATTGTGTTGCACATATAGGGCAAGATTACAACTGGTTCCCTGACAGTTGCGCACAAGTGTAATCGGGTTTATCGTGGCTGTTGGCACCAGTCAGATAAAGTGCAGGTATTACAGGTTGAAAGTAAACCAAATTGCTTGATCGCAATTGAATTAAACACGCATCCGGATAGTGCGATCACAGAGCTCTGGTTAACTATTACACTTAAATAAAAAGGGTCACAAAACTACTTTACAAAATACAGTAACACTCATAATAACACTATCTAATAAAAATGTTGTTTTAAAAATTGCATGAAAAAGTTATAAGGGCTCAATGATATGAGGTCTCAGGTGTTACAAAATAAGGACTACAAACTTTAACATAGAGATATATACATACAGATATATACACATGTCTTAATATGTATGTGATATATATATATATATATATATATATATATGTATATATATATATATATATATATATATATATACTGTATATATGTGTATGTATTTATGTATGTATGTATTTATGTATGTATATGTATTTATATATATATATATATATATATATACAGTATATATATACATATGAACACAAATACATAAGTATACATAAATAGACAAATAACAAGTAGATAAAAACATGTAAAAGCATATTTATGAAGTATTCATATAAAGTAAAGTGTTATATAGTGTGTATTTACTGTAAATATTTCACATTCCAATGTTATGGATATAGCAAAATATGTTGTAAGTATTTTTAAATAGATATTCCTGTATACATTTGTATATATCTATACCTATATATAATTATATAGATATATAGGTATAGCTGTATATTTTACCAAAAAACGTCAGATATATGTAGAAACATGTATTTATAAATAAATAGAACATATTATTGTATGTGAAGAACATTGGAATGTTAAAGGGACATAATACTCATAAGCTAAATCACTTGAAACTGATGCAGTATAACTCTAAAAAGTTTACAGGAAAATATCACCTGAGCATCTCTATGTAAAAAAGGAAGATATTTTACCTCACAATTTCCTCAGCTCAGCAGAGTAAGTTCTGTGTAAAAAGTTATACTCAGCTGCTGCCCAGCTGCAGGTAAAAAAAAAATAAAAAAATGAAGAAATGAACAGCAGCCAATCAGCATCAGCAGTGCTGAGGTCATGAACTCTTTTACTTTGATCTCATGAGATTTCACTTAACTCTCATGAGATTTCATTGTAAAGTTCCTTACACTGAATAGGGAAATAATATGAGTGTGCACGAATGCGTGCTCCTTCCGCTGTCCCGGGACAGATATACTCATTTGTTGCTTAGAAGTCCTTTACAATGGGATGTAGCTACTGAGAAACTTTTGAGGTAAAATATCTTTCTTTTTTACATAGAGATGTTCAGGTGATATTTTCTAGTCAGCTTTTTACAGCTATGCTGCATCAATTTCAAGTGTTTCAACATTTGGGTATTATGGCCCTTTAAATATTAATATTTTCATATCGGGTTAGCACACTTGAGAAAATCGGATTTGAGCTCAAGTATGATTTTAGTCCCCCCCCACACACTTTTTGCACTTCAATGACCTCTATGGGGGAAAACGTTGACGTAATTGTGATATTCAAAGTTAGTTCTTTTGAGTGCATCAGGTTAGCGAGCAAGCAAAAACGTCTTTTTACTTTCAACTTGTAATACCGGCACTATTCGTCTGTGTAAAAAGCTTACTTCTATCGGAGTTAGCATGGGAATAGGAGCAATAAATAACGCTACAGACACATTACCAAATAGAAACAAAGATGTGCTTATATTTACAGATATCTATTTGGGGGCTACAAAATATCATATCACATTATTTAAAATATAATAGCATCAATAACATCATTTTTTAATAATATATTATCTATAATAAATAATATTTTGCTTATAGTTACCTACATAAAGCCACAGTATTGTGGCTAGCAGCTAGTTCCCATCCACCTAAGTCACTTGTGAAGTCAGAGCAGGAACATGACTTCTGCTAACAAATTATAGAAAGCATAGCAAGCAGGTAGCTCTGATATCAGTGGTCCTTTAGATGAACATGAACTAGCTGTTACCATTATTTTCATGAGGCACTAGCGACAAACCCTATGCATTATCCGATTGGTTGTGCATCCAGTGGCCTCACAGAGACATGGGCCAATCAGATCATGTTGTGCCCTGTTGTAATCAGAGCCTTGGGCACAACAACAGCTTCAGGGACCTAACCATTGATCCCACCCCCCACAATGTGCTTTTAAAGGTTCTCAGAAGGAATGCGTGTGCGGCGGATAATAATTTGACAGACAAATGTCTATCGGATAACAGTCTTGTCTGTCCCATAACCTTTAAAAGCAAATTGTGGGGGGTTGGACCCATGGTTAGGTTCCCTATGCATTATCCTATTGGTTATGCATCCGGTGACCACACAGAGACACGAGCCAATCAGATCATGCATTAATGGCCAAACTGCCTCTGGAAACCTAACCATTAATGCCCGAGGGCAGATACGCTTCAGAGAGTTCTGTTGAAATCAGAGCCTCGGGCGCCCCAACTGCCCTAAACTCAAAGCCCGCTGAACCTTAGATATCTGGGTTCACTGTGTCTATCATGTCACATTATTATAACTGTATTAAAATAAAACTAAATGCACTCTCAATGCTAGAGCAGTAGGAATGAAAATTGCAAGATATATATCCCCCAAACAGCTAGAAGCCACTCTTGGACTTCTGGACATATTGAGATAACGCAACAGGGAAGATAATGCTCAGGTCACTTTTGAGCCTTTAGAAATGTGTGAAAGTCACTGCGAATGCTATCACATTAAATAATACTTTTTAGTTATACGGCAACTTTTGGGCCTCTAGAGACTATAAAAACACTTCAAAAATAAATAACATGCTGTTAGGGATAAGGTATATGCATAATAAACTTGCTTTAAACTTTCACCTCCTTAAAGAAACTAAGGCCACTCTTGGCTTTTTTTTTTCTTCTTTTTTATGGTATCTATAGGAGGTTAACTAACAGCATAAGAGTCATCTTTGAACCTTCTGAGAATGTATAATTGTATGCAGCTTGAACCTATTATATGCAGTATATATCTATAACAAGTAACACATTTGCAGTGCTTTCAAGTTATCTAATAATTATATAGTTTTAGTTCAAGCCTAGGGCATGTGCTTTAGGTTGGGCAGAGGCTACCTAACTCTGCCTAAGATTGCGGAGGGTTACATTCACCCCAAGCCACAATAGTATGGGGGGGGTGAGAGCCTTTATATAACTTCTCTAGTGATCGTGAAAATATGGTAACATGTAGGGTATTACAGCATGTAGAATAATGTATTTACTAAAATATGGAATTAAGTATTAAAGCCAGTCTTGAGCCCTTGCATGATATTCCCAGCTCAAGAGATACAGTTATTGGACTCTCAATAAGTGCTCCCAAACAATGAATTACAAAATAGTTAAACTTTATGAATAGTAGTTATATTCCCAAAGAACACGTCAAATTAGAGAACAGAAGACACAATTATTATGGCTTATTGTTCTAGTACTAAAAGCGAAATTGAATAGAATTTAATTCAGCACAGGGCTGAGTATAAACAAACAAGTATCTAAAGGGTTATCTGCAGCCCAAGGTATAAATAATTCCTACATATGCAGAAAGTAATATGAAGATTGGCAGAGTCAGATAGCTCTACCTAGGACTCTACACATGCTTAGGAGGTACTATTAGGTAAGGGAGAATACTATTATTTAGAGCTCAGCCCCAAAGCTAATACTCAAATACATGCTAGAGCGGAATAAAATGGACTACTTTTGAACTCGTATATGTGACTACAATGCATAACAGAAGTTCCAGGGTAAAAACTAAAGCCTCCCCAGGGGATCAAGAGGAATGAGTCTTACTATACTATGTGAACTCCGTATGCTCCTGATTAAGTTGCTTAAGGTACAATAAAACTACAAGCAGTAGTAACATTTTACTATACAGTATACTACAGGAGGATTCAGGGAGAATTACGTGCTATTTGTACTATCTCGGCCGCAGACAGTACATTAAAGCTACTGTAAGACTGTAAAATCTTATGAGGGAAAGAGACCCAGCAAAATTAATTAATTTGATCTTGTGGTGAGTTTAATGCAGTAAAATACAAGCCTTGTGATAATCTATGCAACTAAACCTATACTAGTTAGAGGTACAAATATGAGTCCAGCTAGGGTAGACTCCTACCCAAAGAGGCCTCTATTACATACTGAATAATTAGTAAGAGGTTATATTATTATAGCTAAGGGGACATATTTGTGAGATTGTGGTATAATTAAGCATAGATATTTAACATAAGTGATGTACTGCACAGATATACCAATATAAGGTACATAAGCTAGTAGCCAACGTATGGAGTGTACACTGTGTATGTTGGACATAAGACATATCCCAAAAAGCTGCTTGCAATATACAGTAAGCATTGTACTAGACATTAAAATCTAGTCATGGCAATAGAACTAGACAAGGCACATATGTCCCACACCGCAAACACAAATATGCTACTAGGCTTTATAAAGGCATAAACTCCACCATTGCAGGTTTCATTATATAGCAGTCCATATAGTCTAATAGGCTTGATAGTTGCCATTAAGCCCTGATCATACTATCCGCAGTCTACCCGACCCCAGCTTTCACCATCCTCAATGCATAGGGGACTTCAAGGACCTGTAAATTCCTTTGCACCCGGTGGACATTAATGGACAATTGTTTGAGCAAAGGGACAGGCTTCTTTTGTTCCCAATAATCCACATTGTATAGTTTAAGCAACCTTGGAGTGTCCATCTGCTGATTCCAAGTATTTAGATTCCGCAGGTTCCGGTGTTCCAGATATATGCATTGGTCCAGCAGCAGAGAAACAGAGACCTAAGCTATATAGGACTGCTCAACAATCTCTAACTTATGCCACGACAGCTCCACAGCGTCCGCTTCCTCGTGTGGTAAAATTTCAGGAGAAGCTTTTTTCCATATTCACAGATTCCATAAGAACTTGGAAACGATTGCACCTGGCAGCTATCTTTAGCTCCTGCTCATTCAGAAAACTCTGCACAGCTTTTAAAATCTCCTCCATTTCCTAACAGATGCTTTGTGCTACTATTCAGCAGCTTGAGCTTTAAGTATGGCAGTGAAAATCACCCCAAAACCAGCCCCCCATCAGGTAAAGCTGTGACAGTAAGTCACCAATGATTCAGCTTGTTAAGAAGCAAAGCACTCTTCTTGCGGTTTCCCAATGCTAAGCCCTATAGCAGACTAGACATTGCGGCTCCGGATCCCCACATGAATCACTCTTCAGGCAGTGCTGCCATGTCGCTAGGCTGTCAGAGTTCACCTCGACTCTCAATGTCTGCGCTGCTTATTCAAAGCGCCATGTGGGCCAGAACATTTCCTCTCTCCTTCTACATTGAATAGCAGACAATGTGTAGGGAAAAGATAAAATAAAAGTGTCTATTTGTCAGTCACGGTCCCCCTTTTGCCAACGGACCTTGCTGTCTTGCTTCTAGTTGTGTTAGCCACAATCAGCTGAAATCTTGACTCCATCTTTATTATTTTAAGCACTTTTTCGTCCTTTTTTCTGCAGAGCTCAAATTATGTGTGACTGCTCTAGTCGTCAGCTAGTTCCGCCCCCCAATAGCTGGTTATTTAACGTGCATCCTTAATTTGCGCTCCACTTGTAATCTAGCCCATAATGCAAAATTTTAAAATTTCAAACACTGCCCAATTAATGGTTTAAATATAGTGCAAGTCCTTAGTGATGAACATAAGAGGAAGGCATTAAATGGCACAAAAATTGGTTGCTACAGATTTGAACAAATGTGAAACCCAAGCTGACAGTCTCAAAGGGCGGTTACTATGAGATAAAACAATTGCTAAATAAATACTGTCAATGTCTGAAAAAATCTTGACAAAGACTGCAATTTAGACTTAACTATCATGTATATTTTACTAGAATCCTTGCATACAGTTCCCAATTATGATACTCATGAGAGTGTTAGCTAAAACTGTATGTCTAATAACATTATATTCATAGTATTTGATCAGTGGTATATAAGAATTTTAAAGCACAGTAAACTCAAGTTGTCATTACCCATACATTAATTAGTATTACTATTATGTAGCATATAGTATTTATTTTGCTTTCTTCCGCTATAAAATACCTCTGACATTGTGCTTGCCTCCTACTCCCTAGAGAGGTTGGAATTGAGAATTCAGAATCTGTAACGTAAGTATGCCACAAAATGCTACATAATGTCTGACCCAGCTACATACTACACAGTGATTACAGTGAAACTAATTTACAGGTAGCTTTCACTGGCCACAATCAAAGAAGATAAGATAAACAACTCAGAAGGATTTTCAAGTGGTTTATTACTCGGTGTATGATTACAGAGTTTTGCATGTTTTGTTTTTTTTAAATACTTTTTATTAGATTTTCAAATATAAAGAAAATAACATTTACAGAAATATTTACACAGATCAGGAATCAGTTAGATAAAGAATACAAATCTTGCAGGTTTGTTTGTTTTCATAAAACCTAGCCTGGGATACAGGCTGTCATAATTAATGTCTACACAAATTATTTTCTCTCATCTGTATTTGTATCTTCTGTCTGTAACCAATTAACAATTTATATTCACACGTGTATGTCTCAAGTGTGTCTGTAAATAAAGGACCCTGCTAACTAGTAGTTTGTCAAAGTGGCTTGTTGAGTGGGAGCCCAGTCTACCAACTGTCGTGCCCTCTGAGGATTCCTAGGGGTTGCCTCAGAGTACATAATCCACGGTTCCCACAGCGCTAAAAAGCATTATTTTTGGGCCAGTAGGTCGGCTGAAATGCTAGACATTTGGTAAATATGTTCAATTTTGCGTTTGACTATAGTGAAATCAGGTGTTTCTCTTTTTCAGTACCGGGCAATACATAGTCTAGCTGCAGTGCAAATCGTCATAACAATTTTACAATTATTTGAAGTAAGGCCTGGTATCGGGTCATGTAATAAAGCTTGTGTAGGGGTAAGGTTAATCTGTTTATTGAACATGGTGCTTAGCAATTCCGAAGTTCAAGACCATACTTGTATTGCTGACCTGCACTACCACCACATATGGCGATATGTTCCCCTCTCCAAACAGCCTCTAAAACACAGTTCACCTGTGGCACCTGCTCGTATAAATAGTCGGGTTGGATGCAGGTACCACTTGTAAGCGGTTTTCTTTTAAAGTGGCACTGAGTAAGAAGGAGCAACCTCTCTGTAACGTAGATACCCACTCTTTTGTGGAACAATTTATGTTGGTGTCCTCCTCTCTTTGTTTGCCCCACTATGGGTATGAAAAGTGTGGTATAATTAAACTATGGCCCCATAGGTCTGCTTTTAGAGAGGCACAGTATCTCAAATCTAGTCGTAGGGCCTGGGGGTTGTGATTGTAGAACATTTTGCACTCTAGATCTAAGCTGAAGATAATAAAACCAACTATGTTTATTGGTAGGCTCTAAGTCAGTAAATTAGGTATATAAAAGGATTACGTTTTTGACCAGGGTATCAGCGATTCGGTATAAGCCTCTGTTGGCTCACTTGTTTAATACTAAGATTGGGATGGGGCTTGCTAGGGAGTTTAAAGGGGTAGCCTGGGAATGTTGTGAAATCAAGAAATCTGTGTTTTTCAGTCTATCCCATAAGTAAACTGTATGTGCTATGGAGGAGAAAGGTTTCCAATTCGGGGGTCGTATCAGTTTTTCTGACCAGAGTAGTTTGCATATAGGATTGATTTGAACCAAATCTGTCTCAAGCTGTATTCATCTAATATCATCATTGATATTGTGCCATAGGGACGTTTGTGCCATTCTGGCTGCGTAATAGTATGATGTCAGCTGTGGGACCACCTCCTGATCTATGTTTTGTGAGGACAGTTTTGCTAATGTGGGGTTTCTTGCCTCCCCAAAGGAATTTGAGGATTTCTCTTTGAGCTTGGATGAGTTCGGCTATAGGAACCAATACTGGCAGGGATCTAAAAAGATATAAAAGTTTGGGTAAGATGGTCACCTTAGCTACTATAATTCGGCCATAAAAAGAGATGTTCTCTTTAGACCATTTGGTCATTAGTTGTTGTATTTATGTTAACATAGGTTTATGGTTAACAGAATATAAGGCGTGTACATTGTGAGAAAGGAGAATGCCAAGGTATTTAAGACTTTTTTTTAGTCCAGTTAAATCCGAAGTTTATTTCAAGTATTTTTTTTGTTTCAGAGGGGAGATGTATACTTAGGCCCTCGCATTTATCATCATTAATTTTGTAACGCAAATTTCTTCCAAAATTATTTATAATTTGATATAGTAATATACTTCTTTTGTGTTAGTGAATCATGTCCTCTCGACATTTAATAAATCTACCCCCTAATGTAATTTGCATATTTAAAAATGGTTTTGTCATAGAATATTACCAAAGGCCAGAGGTTTCACAGAATAAATTCTTCTGATTGGTTTATTTATTTTGAACACCGACTGAAATTTTTATGAAGATCAAAGGCAATATTACAATCCTGTTGCATTTTTGTTGTATCCAAGGCTCTAAATGCCAGCACTCTTGCTAATATTGATAGTAAACTACGGAAAAAAGACGAGTACTGGAGCCAGGATGCCAGTGCAAAGATAGGTTTTATTCAGACTGGTAACAGTAGGACAAGGAAGCTCCTACCAGCAGACACGTTTTGCGCATGAGCACATGCGCTTCAACAGACACTATCATTAATATTGATAGTGTCTGTTGCTTAAAAAAAAATACCAGAAATGGTTTTAAGGCAGCTGGACCTTTGTAATTATTGTCAGCATTACTATACTTTTTCTGTTATTTACTGTACGTAAGATATAGCTTTATATCAAAGCTATAATAAAAATATTAATTACCAGCCATATCCATATTAAAGATGAACACCCATACATTTTACAGACTTAAATTTAAGGTTTTTTTAAACAATTTTTTTTTTTAAATATTGAAAGGAAACATACTACATTTTACTACTGTATATTTAAAAACCCCTTAAGGACCAGCGACGTACCCTGTATGTCACTGGCCTTTTTTTAGGACTTGATTGTTTTATAGCGCGGTCTTGCCACCAGCTTTGAGACTGCTCTATTCCACAAAGCCTGCTGGAGGGAGGGCATTAATAGTGTGTTCTTGCTAGACTTGTGCTATTATGTCCTGAAAAAACCTTAACGACCAGTGACATACAGGGTACATTGTGGTCATTAAGTGGTTAACTGTAATATGTACTCAGTATTTTTTAAATAATTCAAATGTTATAGTAAAAATACCAGAAGGAATTTGTGCTAACACCAACTGTCTACTTTTTCTATGGAGTTAGAGGGAGCTAATTCTGTTAATACCAGAGCATCTCCTTGTACTTTGCAAGCTTTTATCTTGACTGCTATATAGACCTACAAGGGGCTCTCAATCAACAAAATGAGCATTTATATATATATATATATATATATATATATATATATATATATATATATATATATATATATATATATATATATATATGGACTGTTTAAGGGGAGGTTGTTTTATTTTATATGCTTCTATGTTGTGGTGAAAAGTTATGCGATAGATGCTGACCAATTTTTTTTTATTGGATGGCACAAATCTTTATGAAGTCAGGTAAAAAAAAAAATTGGTTAGGCGTTCATTTTAGGTTTGGTAATATAGTACCATAAATTTTTCTTAAATAAAAAATATCAGGTAGATTACAAGCTTTGCGTTAAGGCTTTTAACGCTGAAAAAATGGCAACTCCAGCGTAATGGCCAGTAACGCATATTACGAGTCATGTCGGTATTGCTATACCGCAAGCATTTTAGCCTGTAACGCAAGGTCCATTCCGCACTCACAAAAATTATGTTTTTGCATGGGATTTTCATAGCACCAGTATTACAAATTGTATGGTCCAGCTAAAATGCTTGCGTTACAGCCTATACAGACATGATCCATACCGCCATCTGAGACCAATAGTTATGAGTTTTGCGCAAGTAAAATGTTTCACAAAACTCATAACTAAAGTGTTACAAAGTACACTAACACCCATAAACTACCTATTAACCCCTAAACTGCCACCCTCCCACATCGCAAACACTATTTAAAATTTATTAACCCTTAATCTACTGCCCACCCACATCGGGACTATTAAATAAATCTAATAACATCTAATCCGCCATCCCCCTACATCACCGACACTATATAAAACTATTAACCCCTAAACTGCCGCTCTTCAACATTGCTGCCACTATAATAAAGTTAGTAACCCCTAAGCCACTAGCCCCCCACATTGCTGCCACTAAATAAACCTATTAACCCATAAACCGCTGGCCCCTCACATTGCAAAACACTAAATTAAACTATTAACAGCTAAACCTAACACCCCCTAACTTTAAATTAAAATTACAATATAACTATCCTAAATATTGGGGAAAAAAAACTTACCTGTGAAATAAAAAAAAACTAAGTTTAAATTATAAATTAACCGAACATAACTATTTTAATAAAATTTTAAAAACTACCAATTAAAAAATCTAAATTACAAATTTAAAAAAACCTAACACTATGAAAAAAATTAAAAAAAATCTAAAATTACAGAAAATAATAAACAATACCTTAAGAAAAATAAAAAACACTAAGCTTACAAAAAATAATAAACAAAATTATCAAAAATAAAAACAATTACACCTAATCTAATAGACCTATAAAAATAAAAAAGCCCCCAAAAATAAAAACTCCCCCTAGCCTACAACTAACAATAGCCCTTAAAATGGCCTTTTGTAGGGCATTGCCCTAAATTAAACAGTTCTTTTACCTGTAAAAAAATGCAAAGTCCCCCCAACAGTAAAACCCACCACCCAACCAACCAAAATAAAAAAAAATAACTAAAAAAAACTAAGCCACACATTGCCCCTAAAGGAACATTTGTATGGGCATTACCCTTAAAAGGGCTTTCAGCTCTTTTTCATTGCCCTTTTTAAAAAAGCCCAAAGCCCTAATCTAAAAGAAAAAAACACTCGCAAAAATTAAAAAAAAAAACCCACTAACCTCAGAATATCTACTCACGGTTCCTGAAGTCCGGACATCCATCTCCATCCAGGCAGCAAAGAAGTCTTCATCCAGGCGGCAATATCTTCATCCATCCCGGGAACGTCATTTTGAAATGGCTACCTTGCATTCAACTTCAGTGTACATTGGGGACCATATGAAGAGGACGCTCTGCGCAGGATGTCTTAGGCTTCCAGGATGGCTCCGCTCCGTGCCACCGGGATGAAGATAGAAGATGCCCCCGGGATGGATGAAGATATTGCCATCTGGATGAAGACTTCTCTCTCTGCCTGAATGGAGATGGATGTCCGGACTTCAGGAACCCTGAGTAGATATTCTGGGGTTAGTGTTATGTTTTTTTTTTATTTTTGTGAGTGTTTTTTTTTTAGATCAGGGCTTTGGGCTTTTGTAAAAGAGCTGAATGCCCTTTTAAGGGTAATGAAAAAGTGCTGAACGCCCTTTATAGGGTAATGCCCATACAAATGCCCCTTTTGGGGCAATGGGTAGCTTCGTTTTTTTTTAGAGTTAGGTATTTTTATTTTGAGGTTTTTTTTGGGTGGTGGGTTATACTGTTGGGGGGACTGTATTTTTTTACAGGTAAAAGAGCTGTTTAACTTAGGGCAATGCCCTACAAAAGGTCCTTTGAAGGGCTATTAGTAGTTGTAGGCTAGGGGGAGTTTTTATTTTGGGGGACTTTTTTATTTTTATAGGGCTATTAGATTAGGTGTAATTTTTTTATTTTTGATGATTTTGTTTATTATTTTTGTAATCTTAGTGTTTTTTATTTTTCGTAATTTAGTGTTTATTATTTTCTGTAACTTTAGATTTTTAAATTTTTTCGGGGGGGTTAGTTTTTTTTAAATTTGTAATTTAGAATTTTCAATTGGTAGTTTTTTTAATTTTATTAGAATAGTTATAAATAGTTTAAACTTGTTTTTTTTATTTCACAGGTAAGTTTTTATTTATTTTAAGATAGTTATATTGTAATTTTAATTTAAAGTTAGGGGGTATTAGGTTTAGGGATTAATAGTTTAGTTTAGTGTTTTGCAATGTGGTTGGCCAGAGTTTTAAGGGTTAATAGGTTTATTTAGTTGCGGCGATGTGGGAGGCCAGGGGTTTATGGGTTAATAGGTTTATTTATGGCAGCGATGTGGGAGGATGGAGGTTTAGGGGTTAATAGGTTTATTTAGTGGCGGCAATGTGGAAGGCCGGAGATTTAGGCGTTAATAACTTTATTATAGTGGCGGCAATGTTGGGTAGCGGCGGATTAGGGGTTAATAACTTTATTATAGTGTTGGCGATGTCAGGGAGCGGCGAATTAGGGGATAATCATTTTATTTAGTGGCGCTGATGTAGGGGAGCAGCGGATTAGGGTTTAATAGCTTTTATTAGTGTCAGCGATGTCAGGAGCAGCGGATTAGGGGTTAATAACTTTATTTAGGTGTTGTCGATGTCGGGGGCGGTGGATTAGGAGTGTTTAGACTAGGGGTTTATGTTAGGGCGTTAGGTTTAAACATAACTTTTTTCCCCATAGAAATCAATGGGGTTGCATTACGGAGATTTTTCATTTTGCATTTCAGGTGTTAGTTTTTTTTCTAACACTCTCTCTCCTTTGATGTCTATGGGGGTAATCGTGCATGAACACGTCAAAGCAGTCCTTGGATTTTTATGCGATGTGGAGCTTAACGCCACCATATAGCACGCACAAGGAGGCTATTCATTAACTCGTAATGACAGCGCTATGGAGAGTGAAATAACCAACTTTTTTGGCATTTCGCACCCTGTTTAGCGCAAAACTGGTAATCTTCCCGTATGAAAATAAAAAATAAAAGCTGACAAAACTTTAATTAAAGGGACAGTCTACTTGAAATGTTTTAATGTTTTTAAAGATAGATAATCCCTATATTACCCATACCCCAGTTTTGCATAACCAACACTGTTATATTATTATACTTTTTACTTCTGTGATTACCTTGTATCTAAGCCTCTACAGGCTGCTCCCTTATTTCAGTGCTTTTGACAGACATGCATTTTAGGCAATCAGTGCTGACTCCTAAATAACCCCACAGGAGAGAGCACAATGTTATCTATATGACATACATGAACTAGTACTGTCTAACTATGAAAATCTGTCAAAATGCACTGAGATAAGAGGCGGTTTTCTACGGTTTAGAAATCAGTTTGAGCCTAAATAGGTTTAGCTTTCAAAAAATAATTCCAAGAGAACAAAGCAAATTTGATGACAAAAGTAAATTGGAAAGTTGTTTACAATTGCATGCCCTATAAGTATCATGAAAGTTTAATTTTGACTAGACTGTCCCTTTAATGCTAGACCTAAAAAAATCAGGACCCCATTCAATTGCTCTTAGAGGGGTAAACTGATGAGAACCAAGGCTCACTGCCTTTTGGGAAATAAGTACCCTGGTTAAATGTAAAGTACGATATAAACCTTTACTGCCGAGTAGTGTATGTAAGATAGCCCTGAATGACATTCTGTCCATCTATTTGTCAATGAGGAGGATAATATCTATATAGTCTTAATGTAGTGGATATACATCAGTAATTTCTCCATCTCATTGGACCAGAAAGGCGGAAACAAAGAAGGAAAAGAGATGAGAGATTATAAAGTTATGTTTGCTTGTACCATAATGTAATACGTAAAAACAGGCCTTAGTATGAACATAAAAAATAAATAACAACTAAACATAAACCATAAAATAATGCTTAAGACCAACATTTTCTACAACTTGAAACTGGTTTTCAATACACCAAAAATTTCATACAACTTATACTTGTTCATCATCATAAACCGAATGTCATTAAGATGTTTATGTATCATGAGTCAAATGCCCCTATTGATTGCAGGCTCACTTACACCTAGATTACGAGTTTTGCGTTAGAGGCTATGAGGTGCTAACGAGCAGTTTATGCTCACCGCTCACTTACAGACAGCGATGGTATTACGGGTTTTTACAAACCAGACAAGAAGTGAGCGTTGAGCAAAATTTTGTTCATTACCGCACTCCAATACCAGCGCTGCTTACGTTAGTGGTGAGCTGGTGTAATGTGCTCGTGCACGATTTCCCCATAGGAATCAACGGGGAGAGCCGGCTGAAAAAAAGTCTAACACCTGCAAAAAAGCAGCGTAAAACTCCTTAACGCAGCCCCATTGATTCCTATGGGGAAATAAAAGTTATGTCTACACCTAACACCATAACATCAACCCCGAGTCTAAATACTCCTAATCTTACACTTATTAACCCCTAATCTGCAGCTCTTGACATCGCCGACACCTACATTATATTATTAACCCCTAATCTGCTGCTCTGGACACCGCCGCTACCTACATTATATGTATGAACCCCTAATCTGCTTCCCCCAACATCGCCAACACATACATTATATTTATTAACCCCTAATCTGCCTTCCCCAATGTCGCCGCAACCTACCTACACTTATTAACCCCTAATCTGCCGCCCCCAACGTCGCCACCACTATAATAAACATATTAACCCCTAAACCGCAGCACTCCTGCATTGCAAACACTAGTTAAATATTATTGACCCCTAATCTGTCGACCCTAACATCGCCACCACTTACCTACATTTATTAACCCCTAATCTGCTGCCCCCAACGTCGCCACCACTATTCTAAATGTATTAACCCCTAAACCTAAGTCTAACCCTAACCCTAACACCCCCTAACTTAAATATAATGTTAATAAATCTAAATAAAATTACTATAATTAACTAAATAATTCCTATTTAAAACTAAACACTTACCTATAAAGTAAATCCTAAAATAGCTACAATATAACTAATAGTTACATTGTATCTAGCTTAGGGTTTATTTTTATTTTACAGGCAAGTTTGTATTTATTTTAACTAGGTAGAATCGTTATTAAATAGTTATTAACTATTTAATAACTACCTAGATAAAATAAATACAAAAGTACCTGTAAAATAAAACCTAACCTAAGTTACAATTACACCTAACACTACACTATAATTAAATTAATTCCCTAAATTAAATACAATTAAATAAAATTATCTAAAGTACAACCCCCCCCCACTAAATTGCAGAAAATAATAAACAAATTACAAGATTTTTAAACTAATTACACCTAATCTAATCCCCCTAACAAAATAAAAAATCCCCCCAAAATAAAAAAAATATACTAAAATTATACTAAATTGTAAATAGTCCTTAAAAGGGCTTTTTGCAGGGCATTGCCCCAAAGTAATCAGCTCTTCTACCTGTAAAAAAATTACAAATCCCCCCCAACATTAAAACCCACCCACACAACCAACCCTACTCTAAAACCCACACAATACCCCCTTTAAGAAACCTAACACTAACCCCTTGAAGATCACCTTACCGGGAGAAGTCTTCATCCAATCGGGCCGAAGTCCTCAATGAAGCCGGGAGAAGTCTTCATCCAAGCCGGGCGAAGTGGTCTTCATCCAGACGGCATCTTCTATCTTCATCCATCCGGCATGGAGCGGGTCCATCTTCAAGACATCCAGCGCGTAGCCTTCTTACTCCGGTGCGGAGTCTTCTTACTAAATGACGGTTCCTTTAAGTGATGTCATCCAAGATGGCGTCCCTTCAATTCCGATTGGCTGATAGAATTCTATCAGCCAATTGGAATTAATGTAGAAAAAATCCTATTGGCTGATGCAATCAGCCAATAGGATTAAAGTTCAATCCTATTGGCTGATCCAATCAGCCAATAGGATTTTTTCTACCTTAATTCCGATTGGCTGATAGAATTCTATCAGCCAATCGGAATTGAAGGGACACCATTTTTTATGACGTCACTTAAAGGAACCGTCATTTATTTAGAAGACTTCATTGGAAGAGGATGCTCCGTGCCGGATGTCTTGAAGATGGACCCGCTCCGCATCGGATGGATGAAGATAGAAGATGCCGTCTGGATGAAGACTTCTGCCCGTCTGGAGGACCACTTCGCCCGGCTTGGATGAAGATTTCTTCTGGCTTCATTGAGGACTTCAGCCCAGTTGGATGAAGACTTCTCCCAGTAAGGTGATCTTCAAGGGGTTAGAGTTAGTTTTTTTTTAAGGGGGTATTGGGTGGGTTTTAGAGTAGGGTTGGTTTGTGGGTGGTGGGTTTTAATGTTGGGGGGGATTTGTACTTTTTTTTTACAGGTAAAAGAGCTGATTACTTTGGGGCAATGCCCCACAAAAGGCCCTTTTAAGGGCTATTTGTAATTTAGTGTAGGGTAGGGCTTTTTTTATTTTGGGGGGGCTTTTTTATTTTGTTAGGGGGATTAGATTAGGTGTAATTAGTTTAAAAATCTTGTAATTTGTTTATTATTTTCTACAGTTTAGTGTTTTGTTTTTTTGTACTTTAGATTTAATTTAATTGTACTTAATTGTATTTAATTTAGGGAAAAAATGTAATTGTAGTGTAGTGTTAGGTGTAATTGTAACTTAGGTTAGGTTTTATTTTACAGGTACTTTTGTTTTTATTTTAACTAGGTAGTTATTAAATAGTTAATAACTATTTAATAACTATTGTACCTAGTTAAAATAAATACAAACTTGCCTGTAAAATAAAAATAAACCCTAAGCTAGATACAATGTAACTATTAGTTATATTGTAGCTATCTTAGGGTTTATTTTATAGGTAAGTATTTAGTTTTAAATAGGAATAATGTAGTTAATTATAGTAATTTTATTTATATTTATTTTAATTATATTTAAGTTAGGGGGTGTTAGGGTTAGACTTAGGTTTAGGGGTTAATAACTTTAATATAGTGGCGGCGACATTGGGGGCGGCAGATTAAGGGTTAATTAATTTAGGTAGGTGGCGTCGATGTTAGGGAGGGCAGATTAGGGGTTAATAATATTTAACTAATGTTTGCGATGTGGGAGTGCGGCGGTTTAGGGGTTAATATATTTATTATAGTGGCGGCGATGTCTGGTTCGGCAGATTAGGGATTAAAAATGTTATTTTAGTGTTTGCAATGTGGGGGGGCCTCGGTTTAGGGGTCAATAGGTAGCTTATGGGTGTTAGTGTATTTTTAGCACTTTAGTTAAGAGTTTTATGCTACGGCGTTGTAGTGTAAAAGTCTTAACTACTGACTTTAAAATGCGGTACCAGTCTTGACAGGAGAGGGTATACCGCTCACTTTTTGTCAGACTCGTAATACCGGCGCTATGCAAGTCCCATTGAAAAAAGAGGATACGCAATTTACGTAAATGGATTTGCGGTATTTCCAAGTCTGGCCAAAAAAGTGAGCGGTACACCTGTACCTGCAAGGCTCGTAATACCAGTAGGCATTAAAAAGCAGCATTAGAACTGGCCAACGTTGCTTTTTAAGCCTAACGCACAACTCGTAATCTAGCCATTAATTTGTTAAACTAATATATAATTATAAAATCAACATCCCCAACATAGTAACGTTAAACGTTAGCTTTGTACCTGCCCTTTGTCAAAGCCACAAGTATTAGTTAAGCTCGCTATAGTCATTGGAGCTGCATTTATCTCATACTGTTAACTTCTTTGCACTTAGAACGAGTTCCACTGTGAAGAAAACCAGCATTACAAAAACACCTGCAAAACAACAACAAACAAACAAATTAAATAAACACAGCCAATGTTAATATATATGTTACGGGTAAAGTCAGAAATCCTAAGGTTACCCGGGTAAACCTGACTTTACCCAAGCGGGGGGGTTAAAGGAAGGCCGCCCTGCTGATCCTATGGTATCCACCCCAAATGAGCCTTGGGGAATGAGGTTTACAAGGTGGGCTTCAGCACCCTTGAACCCCCAAGGCAGAGGCAAAAAAGATAGTGAAGATGTGGGAATTATAGTGCATTGAATATATGATTGATGCAGAGACTCAGAAGATTTATCATGTTATATCCGGCTTTACCCACAGCCACTTGGGTAATGTCAAGTTTACCCGGGTAATGCTAGGATTACCCGCAACATATACACAAAAGAAAACCTGAAAACATTTGAAATAAAATATGAGACAAACTCATCAGCTTAAATAGTGAAATAGGACCGTTAGTTGAGATACTTCCTATGGGGCTCTAGAGTCTTAATGAATTCAACATGCTTGGCCAAGGCATTGGTAAAACAAATCTAGAACAGAAACGAAAAAGAATGGATAATAGTCTAAGAACACACAATTAGCAGCTGCACCCAATAAAACACTCTACTTCCCAAAAGATAGTGAAAAATGTGGTAAAACAGAAAATGGGGGTGGCGCTATAGGGCTGAAAATCTGGAACACATGTGTGTATGTTAAAATAAAAAGTTAAAATTTATTTTATAATACACGCATTTAAAAGCTTGACACAGGTTCTAAAATACTAAAATCTCACTTGAAATAATATCACAAAAAAAATGCATTGAGAGAGGCTTAATATATGGTACAAAAAACTCTCTTTTGGAGTAGTGGTAGATCACTCTTTATTAACTGTTGTTAAAGGAAGTATTGCTATTAATTTTCAATTATGGATCAGAGTATTATAAACTGATATTATATATCTCTTATGTCTACAATTTCTTATGTCCACAATTTCTTCCTCTGATAAGGTTTTTAGGTATATTGATGTTATAGTTAGCTAGATATATATTGTTCTTATTACGTAATATGTTTTACTGTTTAGTAGTTTGTCTATTCCCGTAAGCAACCGATTACCGGGTTTCAATTGGGATGTTCTTATTAATGTAAAGATGTGATCAGTCCAATAAAAAGACACTTGCCTTGTTTTGGCTTGCCAACGGGTTGTCGTTCTGTCGTGCCTGCAATGAATGCCTAATATCCCTGGTCACGTAACTTAAGCAAGTCGTACAGTGAACCAGTTGAGATACTGCGGCTAGTGTTCAGCTCCTCAATGGCTAATGCTTCTGGCGTGTTCACGCCTGGGTTCCGTTCTGCTGCTCACAATGATGATGGCTCTCTGCTCACCAAATCACTGTGTATCTCTTAGACAGTGTTCATGTCAGTCCGTAAACAGGTATGTTGCAGTTATGGCGTTTTAGCTCATACAACTGATCTGTTCCTTACAGATGGCTGTGCTGATAGTGTGTGCACACATTCAATCCAAGTGTGGTTCAGTCAGGTGATCTAGATGCCTTTCTCAAGATACCTGACACTGATAGGATCCTCCCTTTTAAACTCTCACCAGTTAACTCTTTGTTATCCTTACGTTTTGTTTAAGTTCATATTTTCTATAAACTCTGTAATATTATTTTGTGCTCGTATTATTTTCCATATATAGATTGTAATACTTGTGATACAGTACATTAATGTTTATAAGACATCTATTTGTAAAAAAGATGAATGTTAAAAAATCCAGTTTTTCTCTTAAAGGGACATAAATAAATACGTTGATAAAGTGCTACTGATTTTGGACATATGAGAGTGCAAGTCAGAAGACTAATATCTGCTAGGGTTAGTGAATAGTCCCTATTAATAAATGGTTATATAAGGATATTCACACGAAAGGAAAAAAAAAAAATGGTGTGCAAAAAATATATATTTAAAATAAAAAATAAAAAAAAGATATATATATTTTTTTAAGTAGATATTCTAGATATTATAATTATATATATTTAACTGTGGATTGATAGGTGGGGCTAAAGTGAAATATATATATATATATATATATATATATATATATATATATATATATATATATATATATATATATATATATATAAAATCTAATTAACTAAAAAAAAATCTAGAACTCTCTGGAAAGCGAACAGTAAGCCCCTGATGCCACTTGTCCTATCCAGTGAAACCATTTCATTCCAATAGCTCAAACATACTTTTTCTCGCTGACTCTCACAGGGCTGCCCCGGTGCAATGATCGTTAAAAAGGGGCAGTCCCTGCAAGTGGCGAGATGGCTCCTATTAAAAGTAATGAAGCTCGCTGGTTAGGGAAACTTCGCTCCTTAGTGTGAAGTTAACATGGAGCAGGAAGAGCACTTTGAAATTAAAATCCTGCAGCCAATATAACTCACATTATGCTGCTTTCTGCGTATAGCATCTTACATTTGCCTATATTTTAGTATGCATTTGTTTTCTATTGGGGTAATAAGTGTTCAAATTGTTTTGAGAAAAGCTCGCTGGGATTAGAGAAACATTGTCATATACGCCCATGGAACGTCCATGTTCAGCCCATTTTACGAAAAAACAACAATTACGCTTTGCATTTTGTATTTATAAGTTCAAATTTCTGTGTGATTTTTGCACATCCAGTGTACTACAATTACTATTTACGCTGTGCATATATAATTTGATTTATTCCTGTGTAAATTGCATACAAATTTTACTTTTTTGTTAACATACGATTTTTGGTGAAGAATGTTGTTATGATTTTTGATGCACCTTAACAATACAATTTTTCCCTGCTTATTTTTGTGTGAATGGTTCAAATATTTGTTTTGTATGATGTTTAAAATACAAATTTTGTTGTGCACATTTCATATAAAAATGCAGTATACGCCCCTTAGCGAGACACCCTGTTTTCAGGGTAAAAAGTGGCTTTAGATCATTCCACCAGGGAAATAGCACTGGCAAGCATTCTTTAATAATCTCGCCAGCCCAGAGAGCTTTCAATCATCGAGCCCTGAGTATTTAAGACGTTTCTGTTGTCTTGCAATATAACATATCAACTAATTCTAAGCATTTTAAAACAAATCCACCCACCTCTTACCTCATTTGGAGGAGCCAACATGCGCTTGAGGCTGCAATTGAAAAGGTTAGCCACAGTCATTCAGGCCCATTTATCAAGCTCCGTATGGAGCTTGAAGGGCCGTGTTTCTGGCGAGTCTTCAGACTCGCCAGAAACACAAGTTATGAAGCAGCGGTCTAAAGACCGCTGCTTCATAACCCTGTCCGCCTGCTCTGAGCAGGCGGACAGGAACCGCCGGAAATCAACCCGATCGAATACGATCGGGTTGATTGACAGCTCCCTGCTGGCGGCCGATTGGCCGCGAGTCAGCAGGGGGCGGCGTTGCACCAGCAGCTCTTGTGAGCTGCTGGTGCAATGTTAAATGTGGAGAGCGTATTGCTCTCCGCATTTAGCGAGGTCTTGCGGACCTGATCCGCAGTGTCGGATCAGGTCCGCAAGCCCTTTGATAAATGGGCCCCCTAATGTTAGTATAAAGTGCATTGTTTTGCAGTTGTTATCTGCTAAAACCAGCTAGAGAAATCTATTTTGCAGGGCTAGCCTTGAGAAGTCTTTAGTGGGCTTTTTGTGGTTCTGAGAAATAGAAAAGCCACAGGGCTAGATTACAAGTAGTATTTTTTTTTTATGTAAAAAACTCTTTTCTGGTAGCGTTCGTATTACAAGTTCCAAAAAAACGTATTTTTTGTGCTAGCGTTGACCCGAATAACACAAAAACCAAACTTAAGTTTTCGAGTGCACATGCATGTATTCCCCCATAGAAATCAATAGAGAGAAAAAAAATGTTGAAAAAAAACCACCATCGCGCAAACATAGCATATTCACATTTTCAAATGTGAAATATTTACACTAAATACATAGTTAAAATCTTTTTTTAAATATGAATATTGCATAAATATATTTTATCATGTTTTTATCTGCTTAATGGCAAAGGGCTAAAATGCACTTAAATATATGTTTATATATGTGTTCATATATATTTATGTTTTTATAGGTGTATATAAGGCAACAGCAGTCTTGCAAAGCACAAAGCAGGTGTTGAAAACATCAAAAGGACATGGGGTCAGGACACAAGTAGAAGCGTAACAGCAATATGCAAATTAACGTTCATCTGGAGGGATGCAAAGCAGCCAAAGATCCCCAAATCGGCTGGCACAAAGGGACACTGTGAAACCAACTTCCTGTGGCTTACCAACCCGTCAAACGGCTTGACGCCGCTCACTCGGGTGTAGCAGAGCTTCAATTCTCGGTCCTCACTCCTCCTCTGGGGTCCGTTGTGGCTATAGGCTTGAAAACCCTCCTTCTGTGACCGCTTGTCCTCCTTCCATCATGCAACAGAGATACCTGCCTTGAACAGTGTTCTCTGGTACTTGCTGCTCACTGCCAGTAGACGCTTGGCTCCCATAGTGTAGAAACTCTCACGTGACAACTGTGCTCCTATCGGAGTGACTTTTTGACGATCCAGTGCAAGTAGTGAGTTAGAGATGCCAGGCTCAGGGAGAAAAGTTTGCAGTATGAAGAAGAAAACAGCTGTACCCTCTCCAGTAGATAAAAAAATATTTTATTGATCACATGTTAAAAGAACAGCCAGATAAAGTCTGTATACACATACAAGTACATCTTTTGACATGTATATGTATGTGTCTCAATGTTAAATCCATTTGCCTGCCTTTTTTTCTAACACCTGAGATCTTCTATCTTTGAGCGCTTATAACTTTTTTTTTTTCCATTAAATTATTATTATTGTTTTCCAAACAAGGTTACAGGAATACAAAGGCACAACTGTACAGATACCAACAACAACCAATTACGAATCAAAAATAGCAACATCGAAATAGTTCAATACAGTTTAGTGATTCCTTCATCAGGAAATTATTCAAAAGCGCAAATCCTGGGATGCTTTTAGACTACAATTAATATATAGCTGACATAGTAATACTGATTGAACACACTATCATTATGATTAATCTATTTACATTGTTCCCAGATAAATATAACATCAGCAATAAAATCTTGTTTACCTATGAACGTGTAATGTATTTTTTATAATTCAAGTACATGGTTCACTTCCCTAACCCACATAGAATATATGGGGATAACCACTTTCTTCCAGAACCTAGGTATCAAGCGGCTAGCACAGTTAAGCATACAATGGAGTAATTTCCTCCTCTACATACAGGTGATATTTGAGATATCGCTCAGTAGAACCATAGTTGGGGTAAATTCAAGGGGGCTCCCTAAAGTCGTATTGTTTGGAGTAGGGGGCAAAACCACCATATGTGGGAGACGGTGCCCGTTTCTCCACAGTATCTTCAGCACAGTGAGGAGGAACTGGGGAAAATACTGTGTAGGCAGAGGGGGGTTAAATACCATATAAAAAGTAATTTAAAGTTCATTTCTACTAAGATTAATGATAAAGATGATTTTTTTTTTCTGTGAAAATGTGGTGCCATTGAGTGTCCGTTAACCCAATATTCAGCTCTTTTTCCCATTTTATGATAAATGCAGGTCTCTTATTGGGAAAGGCTCCCCTTAGAAGTTTATATATTATGGATATGTGAGATTTGGTTACTGAAGGTGTCGTGCATAAAGTTTCAAAGGGAGTAAGGGGTCTTGTGAGATCCGCTGTATACGGGCTAGTGAAAATGGCATGTCTAATTTGTAGGTAGGGAAACCTTAGATGAAATGGTGAACCCAGTAGCTGGGAAATCTCTGCTCGGGGTCGTATGAGTCCCCTTTGTAGTAACGTATGTTGGTATGTTGGTATGTTGGTGGGGGTACTTGAAATTAGTGGTATTTGAATGGTATGGGATTGCAACAGAAGGGGGTTGTTAAGTAGTGGGGAAAGAGGAGATACTTGACTTGATATCAATTTGTCTGTCACTAAAGATTTGTATTACGTTCGTAATGTGGCAGCCATATAGTAGTTAGCCAAAATTTCAGGGGGTATCTAACACTGATCTCCTAGATTTAAGCCACCTGCCAAAAAGTCTTCCATCTGTACCCGGGACTTCCCCGACGGAAAGTGCAACTAGGCGTGCTAAGTGGGCCGACATAATAATCTATCAAATTTGGGGACTCCAGGCCTCCGTCTTCCCTTTTTAGGAACAAAGTTTCCCTATTCACTGTGGGTCTTTTATGCACCCAGATAAATGAATCAAATAATTTTTTTGTTTCAATAAATAGTGCGTGGGGAGGTCCAGGGGAAGGACTTGGAATAAATAGAGGTATTTAGGGAGGAGATTCATTTTTATCGCATTAATGCATCCCAACCAGGAAAGATGACCCTGTTTATGCTAGAGTTCAAGAGATTTGATGGTTTCCACCTGGAGGGGGACATAGTTAAGATCAAATAATTCTGTATGAATAGGAGATATATCTATCCACAAAATAGTGTATTTTCTCAGTAATCTGAAAAGATGTATGCGTTGTGAGATATAGTAGTTCATCTGCAGTAATATGCATTGGTAGTAGGATCGACTTCTCCATATTAACAGAGAAGTTTGAGGCAAGCTTATACTCCTCCAACTCTCTGAGGAGGGTGTGTAGAGAGGGGAGTGGAGAACGTAGTGTAAATATGATGCTGTCTGCATACAGCAGGCATTTTTGATGGATTTCCCCAAAGGGGGCACCTTGTATAAGGTGATTGCTCCTTATTCGAGCAGCTAGAGTCTCCACTACCAGAGCAAACAACAATGGCGAGAGAGGGCACCCCTGCACGTACCATTTCTAATATAGATCCTCTGTGAAAGTGTATTATTACCACTAATATGTGCTGTAGGGTTATGATAAAGAGCTTTTATGCGGAATATCAATACCTGAGAGAACCCATACTTTGACAGAATGGACCATAGGAAATCCCAGTCCACTCTGTCGAAGGCCTATTCAGCATCTGTAGAAAGAAGGGCTAAGGGTGTTTTGGAAGAAGAGGCAGAGAATAGGGTGTGCAGAACTCGGATAGTGTTCTCTTTAGCCTACCTCCCCTGGATAAATCCGACCTGGTCGGTATGTATGAGAGAGGGAAGGAGCTTGTTTATTCTCATAGCTAACAATTTGGCATATAATTTAAAATCAATGGTTATTAAAGATATGGGGCGGTAATTAAAAACCGTGTCAGGGGACTTACCCGGCTTAGGAATAACAGATATTGTGGCCTCTAGCAGAGTTGGTGGCAATTGACTGTTGTGATCGATAGAGTGGTACATGTTTAGCAGGTGGGGGCAAAGGAGAGATTTGAACATATGATAGAACTTAGGGGTAAATTCATCGGGGCCAGGGGCTTTGCCTTGTGGGAGGTTTTTTGATGGCTAATAGAATTTCCTGGATGGAGAATTTCTCGTCTAGCGCTTCGCAGTCTATTTTAGACAGTTTAGGGAGCCTAACTTGGTTCAGGTATTTATTTATTCGATTAAGTTTAGTTTCTAAGTCTGGAGTAGGTAGATTATATAAAGAGGAATAGTGCTGTGCAAATTGGTTAACAATATCAGTATTATTTGTATAGGTTGCTCCGCTGGACTCTGTAATTTTAGCTATATAAGTTTTGTATAATTTCTTCTTCAAAGATCTGGCCAAGAGGCGCCCAGCTTTATTACTCTCAATAAAAAATATTGACTTGGACGTTAGAGCCCGCATATGGGCGTTTTTAACTAGGTATTGGTTTAGTGCTTCTCTAGCTTGCTGTGATTTCTGCAGGAGAAATTGAGGTTGAGGGTTACGTTTTAGTTCACCTTCACAGTTATTAAAGTCTGAGGTTAATGAGACAAACTGAGCTGCTCTCTGCTTGCATTGCTTATGCGTATGGCAAAGAATCACCCCCTTATATAACACTTATAAGCCTCCCAGTTATTGATTGCAGAGGTTGCTAAAGGGTCATTAAAAGAAAAAAAATAAGATGTTTTTTTGGCTAGATCCGTGTTTATTAAAGGGTCCAGAAATATGTGGTCATTTAATCTCCAGCATTGCTGGTAGTGTGGCTTAGTGGACCACAGGAAGGTGGTGCAGACCATGTTATGATCTGACCAAGTGGTGTGGTAGAGCCTGGAGTCTATAAGTGAAGTAAGTGTGTGTTGCTCACATAGAATATAATCTAGTCATGTGTAAGAGTGTTGGGGGTTTGAGAAAAATGTGAAGTCTTATGTGGCTGGGTAGGTGGTTCTCCAAGTGTCAAAAAAGGGGATGATGCGTATAGCCTGCCAATTGGCCTTTATCTGAGAGTGTCGGATATAAGACTTACCAGAGGATGTGTCAAGTGAGGGATTGAATGGAAAGCTAAAGTCACTGCCTAGGAACACCGGGCCCTTCGATATATCTATGATCTGGTTAATGACTTTATGAAAGAAAGAGGACTTGGGGCAGATAGGTGCATAAATATTGACCAAGGTAATTGGTTTGCCAAAATACAGTCCCATTAAAACTAAAAAGCGACCCTCCGTATCTGAGTATTTATTAAGTAGTACAAATGAGGTGCCATTCCTAAAGGAGATACATACCCTGTTATGCTTTGTCGGGCCTGAGCTTAAGAAGTGTTGGTAATAATAGAGCTTTGAGAGTGAGGGTTCATTAGATTTTTTGAAATTGGTCTCTTGGACCATAATGATATCATTTTTTTTTTTTAAATCGTGGAAGGCTATAGAGCGCTTCTGTGGGGAAAGGAAGCCCTTAACATTTTATGTAGACAGTCTAAACTGGCTGGGTTGGTTGTGTCCAGGCATATTACTGTAAGTATCAATATTCTAAAAAGTATAAACCATTGTAGTCAAATTAACTTACTGCCAAAATAACCGCGTTGTGTCCTGTATATAAGGAAATTCAACAAATAAAATACAAACAAAAAGAAAAAGAAGAGAAAAAAATAAAAAAAATAATACACTTTAAACAAATAAACCAGAAAATACCAATCACAATTTAAACTAATGTGGGAAAAGTAGTAGTAAAAGAGAGAAAGGGGAAGGGAAGTGTGGAGGAAAAGAGGAAGAGGGGAGAGAGATTAGTTAAGTACCACTAATAGTACGAGGTCTATCAGTTAGTGAAATTCCAGAAGAGTAAAGGCTAAGTAAGTAAACAAGAAAAGGGGTAAGATGTGGCTCGGCGGAGCCCCCCGACAAGCTGGGAGCAAGTAAACATAAGCCCACAACAAAGGGCAAAGTAAATAACATATTATAACATAACAAGAGATTGTCTATAAGTTAAGGCAAAAACTCTTCAAGAAGAGCCAGGGATATGGTTTTTTAAGTGTGGAAATCCCTTGACGGTTGGTGAAAATGTTCAGTAGAGCTGAAAGTCAGTGCAAATGGGAATTAAATAATGTCCCAAAGTGGGTGTGTGGAACCATATACTCACGACTTCCAAGGATACAAATTCAAGTAGTCACATTTCCAGTGGGGCCCACTGGGATGGTGGGATCAGTGCAAAGTTTCTTTCTGTTCTGCTTGCTGATGACTTCGGACCAAAGTCTTCTCTGAGGTTTTGGCTGGGGCGCTGTGAGTTTAGGAGACAAGGAGATTGTAGCTTCTGCAGCAGGAATGTCCAAGAGTTGACAGAAGTCATTCACCTTCTCTGGGGAAGTGCATTCAAAGTGTTTTCCATTTTTGATGATTTGTAGGGACACAGGGAAACCCCACCTATAAGGGATTTTGAGGGACTGTAAATGGGTGGTAAAAGGGGCAGATTCTTTTCTGAGTAGAAGCGTTCTGGCGGAGAGGAATCTGGAATATTTTCTCCCGATCTCTGTAGCTTGAGAAGCATATTATAATGTCCTTGGGGGCCGGTTGTCGCTGTGCTTGGGCCACAAGGATCTGTGAGCTCTTTCAAGAGGTATAGGGTCAATCACTAGTGATGTCCCGAATAGTTCGGCGGCGAATAGTTCCCAGCGAACATAGCTTGTTTGTGTTCGCTGCGGTGGGCGAACATATGCAATGTTTGATCCGCCCCCTATTCGTCATCATTGAGTAAACTTTGACCCTGTATCTCACAGTCTGCAGACACATTTCAGCCAATCAGCAGCAGACACTCCCACCCAGACCCTCCCAGCTCCTGGACAGCAGCCATTTTAGAATCATTCTGATCCTGCATTCTTAGTGAGAGGAGGGATAGTGTAGCTGCTGCTGATTTTATAGGGAAATTGATAGCTAGGCTAGTGTATTTAGTGTCCACTACAGTCCTGAAGGACTCATCTGATCTCTGCTGTAAGGAAAGCACCCCAAAAAGCCCTTTTTAGGGCTAGAACATCAGCCTTTTTTTTTTTTTTGCCTGTGTAATTTTGACTGTGAAACATCAGTCTGCTAGTGTAATCTAATTGCAGTTGCCTGCCTGCAGTGCCACCACTCATATCTGTTGTAACAGTAGTGTAAATTTTAAAAAAAAAAATTTGACTGTGAAACATCAGTCTGCTAGTGTAATCTAATTGCAGTTGCCTGCCTGCCAGCGTGTGTGCCAGGCCCACTTGCCAACTAGTGCCACCACTCATATCTGTTGTAACAGTAGTGTAATTTTTTTTAAAAAAAACTTTTTTGACTGTGAAACATCAGTCTGCTAGTGTAATCTAATTGTAGTTGCCTGCCTTCCAGCGTGTGTGCCAGGCCCACTTGCCAACTAGTGCCACCACTCATATCTGTTGTAACAGTAGTGTAAATTTAAAAAAAAAAATAACTTTTTTTGACTGTGAAACATCAGTCTGCTAGTGTAATCTAATTGCAGTTGCCTGCCTGCTAGCGTGTGTGCCAGGCCCACTTGCCCAGTGCCACCACTCATATCTGGTGTAACAGTAGTGTAAATAATTTAAAAAAACCCTTCTATTTATCTATCAAATCTATCTATCTATCGTATCTATCAAATGTATATTGCATCTATTGATCTATCTAATCTATGTATCTATCTATCAAATCTATCTATCTCGTGGCCGGACTGTTTTGTGACAGCCACTTGTGTTTCGGCCAAATGTCCGTCGGACAAATGTCCATCGGCCAAATGTCCGTTGGCTAAAAGTCCGGCCACGATTGCACGCGCAGTGCCCCAAATTTGAAGTAGGAGGACCGACCAAGCATCTTTTTCCATCTCCCGGTTCATAAAATCCATGCCATATACACCTCCCCCAATAGGGGGAGTAACAGGTATTAAACTGATCAGAATAGTACTACTTAACACACCACTTATATCTGGTGGCACAGTAGATTGCACGCGCAGTGCCCCAAATTTGAAGTAGGAGGACCGACCAAGCATCTTTTTCCATCTCCCGGTTCCTAAAATCCATGCCATATACATGTCCCCTGGCACCGCAACTGCCTCTGGGAACCTTACCATGGGTCCCAGACCGCAAGTCTTGTAATTCTCTGTCTGGGAAATTATATATCTATCAAATCTATCTATTTATCTATCAAATCTATCTATCTATCATATCTATCAAATGTATATTGCATCTATTGATCTATCTATCTAATCTATGTATCTATGTATCTATCAAATCTATCTATCTTGTGGTTGTGCAAATGGACTGTTTGCGGTTGTTTGCGGTGCGTTAAACGGGGATTTTTGTCTGTCACTGTGAAGCGGGTGTAACCCTTACACTACCTGATCGATACAACATCATACCTGATGTTTTAAAGCACTTTATTCCAAACAATTTAGGAATGTTAAGTGATTTATGCCCTTTATGGATTAAAACCAGACTCTGCATCAACTATGTAATTTTCAGTGGGAGTTTTGCCATGGATCCCCCTCCAGCATGCCACAGTCCAGGTGTTAGTCCCCTTGAAACAACTTTTCCATCACTATTGTGGCCAGAAAGAGTCCCTGTGGGTTTTAAAATTCGCCTGCCTATTGAAGTCAATGGCGGTTCGCCTGGTTCGCCCATTCGTGAACAGTTGCGGAAGTTCGAGTCCGCCGTTCGCGAACAGAAAATTTTCAGCTTGCGACATCACTATCAATCACTCGCTGGATAGAGATAGCTAGGGATTAAAATTTTTGCAGGTGTTCTGGGATGTCTTCGCCCTTCACTGATTCAGGGACACCTCATATTCGAAGATTATTCCTTCTTGTCCTATTTTCAATATCATCCATTTTGTTCTCCAGGTCATAGATCTGGGTTTGCTGTGTCTCTATGGTATGTTACATGTCTGACATTTCTTTAATAATCTCGTCCCTGTTATCTTCTAAGGTTTCAACCCTATATCCCAACTCGGTATCTTTTTTCAGCTCAGCACACTCGGTTTTGATGCAAGATTTAACCTGGTTAATAAGAGCCTCAATAGCCTTTAGTGTCACTGGGCCATCATCTGAACGTGAATGCGGGCTTAAAGGAGATGCTGGTAACAGTATGGTATCAGGGTTATCTGACAGGTCCTCATCCTCGCTATAAGCCTGGGGTGGGTCAACTTTCTTTTTTTTATTATCAGTGCTTTTTTAAAAAGGCATTAACAGAGCCAGTCGCCATGTTAGGTTTTAAATTATTGTCAGTCTTAGTGGTTCTGCGCTGTGCCATGATGGCAAGATGATAAAATGACTTTCTGTATATGAGTCTTAATGTTGTCTCCTCAGCAGCAAGTCCTATACAACTCACCCCTATGTGTTTAATAATATGGGGTTAGATATGCAGTGGTGTTTATTGTTTAATAATGGTTATGCACTGTATGGGGTTATATTATGGTATCCACGTAGTGCCCCCAAAGTGAGTGATTTTGAAGCTAATATAAACTGCTTGGGGCTCAGCTAGTCTGGTTATCGTTTAAGGCATATAGAGAGTGTTGGCTCTTATGATAAAGATGGCGGCTAGATTAAGTGCGTCACATTGGTGGACAGCTTACTGGACCTTCATAGGTAGCTTTGTCAGGTCAGCGTTACTGCTCAGGAGCCGTCCGTTATGAAACAAGAGGCAATTTTTAACCTCCGGTTGCAGCGTCCCAGTGCGTGTCTCCTCCACGCTGAGAGCAGGCCAGAGTGATAGTAGGCTTCAGGTGTGGCCTCTGCTGCGTTCAGAATAGCAATATCCCAGCGTTAGTTACAGCGCTAGGAAGGCAATTGCGGGATCTCCAGACCTTTACCCTGTAGATAGGAGCCAGTGTCAGGCACTCCAGTGAGGGTTAACCCTTTAAGGACACAGCTTTCAGTTTGCTCAATTGTTTTATGATGGAAAAATTCCGTCATATGTCCTTAAGAGGTTAAAGAGCCTGAGGGAGAGATCCGTCGATGCCACTGCAGGAGCTCTAGGTTGGTGCGGCCATTCGGTATGTCCACACGCTCCGTCCCCCCTTATAACTTTTTTGTGCAATTTTTTTAAAATAATTTTTATCAGATAGTGTTAATATGAGTGCAACTGTACTTTGTAATGTCTTTTTAAAGTGTTTTGTGCAACTTTTTAGTTTTGGAAAACAGTTAACCACAGCACTGAGATCGCAGTAAGGATTGAAGTGTAAAGGGCGATTGCGCTAGTGCAATCACAATTTTGCTCCACATGATAGAGCATGTAATTTTCAATAACTCTCCAATTTCCTTCTATTATCAATTTTTCTTGGTATTATTTCTTGAACAGTAGGCACATGAGTAGCTGGTGTCGATGTGTCAGAATTAAATTGCAGTCTACTCTCACTGGCAAACCCTGCTAACTCCCTATGAACACCTATAACTATGTCAAGCCTAACCTACACTCCCCCTGCAGTGCCTCGCTACCTCCCACCAACCACCTACATATACGTCAGTGCTAACCTACACTATCCCTGAACTGGCCAGCTAACTCCCCCTGACCACCTGCCCCTATGTCTTGCCTAACCTACACACCCCTGGAATGCCCAGCTAAGTCCCTAATATCACCCATACTTACGTAATGTCTAACCTACACTACCCTGGAACATCCTGGCTAATTCCCACATAATGCTTACTGTCAGAAAAATACCTCACTATAATAAACTATACTAAATAGTAAACCTGCTCCAATGGTACAATATCACTTAAAACTTAAGACTTATACAATTTTAATAAAAATAACCCTGAAGTCTTTTTGAAGGGGTTTTATACAGTGTTCATGTTGAGTATTTATCTACACTTAACACTAGATGTGAATGACAACTAATTGACAGTGACCACACGGCTCAAAGAACCCATGAACTGAGGTTAGCTAGCTAGAAGCTCCTAATTGTCTTAGTCTGTCTTATTTGCACTTTGGGATAAGTGCATAGTCCTTGTGAGTATCCTCCCACTGGGTGGTATATTAAGAGGGAACACCAAGTTTAAAGTGAAATTGTGCCATTGGAGGGCCTTCTTTTTCTTTTACTATCATTTCAGTGTTGTGGAGATTATATTTGAAGAATAGCTGACCTGGGCACATAACTAGAGGGACAAAAACTGTCATCTTTTTCCTATCTAGTGGTGCCTCTGTTATATTTTGGACTACTTATCAAGTGAGACTAAGAATGTTATAAATAGTAAACCTCCCCATCATAACTATAGGAGCTATGTCGCTAAAATAATAATCAATCTTTAAATAATGTGTCACAGAGATGCACTAAAATGCCGGTGGCCACCCGCCAGAGGACCAGCAAAACCTTGCCAGGCTCTTGGAACTCAGCGCCGGATAGGAATTGAGCCCCACTCCAGTGCATCTTAACCCTTTCCAGTCCTATTCATTTTTAATAAGTGCGCCAGCAGGTCTTATTTATTTTACCATCAGCCTTAGGGATACAGATGGGAAAGTGTGCAGTTATTTTATTATGGGAAAGTGATGTGTCGCATTATTATTATATATTATTTATGTATATAGCTGGTATTTCTTCCTGGATGGCCTCTCACCACCTAAAGATTAACATGTCCAAGACTGAACTCCTTCTTATCCCCCCCTCAAGCTCTACGCTGACTTGTGACTTCTCTATCCCTGTTGATAGCATCACCATTTCCCAATTGCCACAAGTCCGCTGCCTCGGAGTTACACTTGACTCAAATCTAACCTTCAACCCCCAAATCCAATTGCTTTCTATATCCTGCTGCAACCATCTATGCAATATTTCTAAGATTCAACCTTTTCTGTGTGCTAACACCACAAAGCAAAAAATCCACTCCCTTGTTATTTCCCGACTTGACTATAGCAATAACCTACTTACTGGCCTTCCTCTTTCCTGCCTCTCCCCCCTTCAAACCATCCTAAATGCCTCTGCCAGGCTGATCCACCTTTTCTGTCGCTCTGCATCTGCTGCACCTCTCTGCGAGTCCCTTCATTGGCTCCCCATTCACAGCAGAATTAAATTCAAAATTCTCACCCTTGCATACAAAGCGCTCACCAACACCGCTCCCCTCTACCTATCCTCTCTAATCAACAAGTATATACCAGCCCGCCCACTAAGATCCAACAATGACCTGCTCCTTGCATCTGTGACTATCACCTCTTCTCATGTTAGACTGCAGGACTTCTGTCGTGCAGCACCTACCCTCTGGAACACTCTCCCTCGTCTCATCTTTCTTCCTTTAAATGCTCTCTGAAGACTTTTCTGTTCAGAGAAGTCTACCACCTAACTCAATAATATTTCTCTTACCTAACAACATTTCCCTCATCTAACTCTGCATTAACATCTTTCTCAATCTTGCAGTCCTCACCTCCTGTTTCTCAACCTCCTACCCTTCTAGATTGAAGTTCCCACAAAATAGGGCCCTCAATTCCTCCTGTATGTGTTTGTAAATTTTGTCCTGTCTCTTACAAGTTTTATATTATTGTTTTATTTAAATTAACTGTATCCATGGACAGCGCTGCAGAATATAATGGCGCTTCATAAATAAAGTATAATAATATATATATATAATATATATAATATACAGTATCTATCTATCTATCTATCTATCTATCTATCTATCTATCTAAATATATATATATATATATATATATATATATATATATATATATAAAAATATCTATCTATATATCCACAGACTGACAGATTATTAGGCTCAGCCACTCAACATATCCAAATCTATTGCACACATCAGGGTTCTGCTGCCAGGCTCCTCCCTCCCGGCTCCACCCTCCCTCCATCCCGGCCTCTCATTTCTCCTCATTCAGCCAGGACAGCGGGGAATCTCTGATGGCTGCAGGCCAATGCCGTCTGGGTAGTTCTGCTTCCTGCAGCGGTCCCCGTGCTTGTGGCGTCAGTCTAGTACCAGTGAAAAGGTGAACAGCACCACATCCAGCCTTGCTGTTCACCGATCACTGGTAATGTAACTGGGAACTTCTTCACCTTTCCAGTCCTATGTCAGAATATATCCGACATTGGACCGCAAGAGGTAAAACCCTTTGTCGGATATATTCCGGCATAGGACCAGAAAGGATTAAAAGAGGGGCCAATAGGGTATACCCAGGTGCCTCAACGAATTGCCGACAACATACTAAAAGGGGGCGACTTGATACCCTTTACCCTGTTCTATCAGCATTCTTTTAAGAAGCGCCAGACAAGGGCTTAAATTCTAGTCTGGCGCTCATGTCCAGGAACCCAGCTAGGCCAGCGAGGTTTTGCCGGCACTCCGGAGTTTACCACATATCCTTGACAATATATGTATTGTCATATTTAATTTAGATTATGTATTGTACATTTCTTAAAAGATTTTTAGCCCCTTAATGACCGACGACGTGCAGGGTACGTACTCCAAAAATATACGTTTAACAACCGAGGGCGTACCCTGCACGTCGTCGGTCTTGGAAAGCAGTGGAAGCGATCCTGATCGCTTCTAGCCACTTTCCGGTTATTCGAGGCATCCTGCAATAACCATTATTGGCCACACGAATCAGAGAGAGCCACTCTGTGGCCCTCTCTGCACCGAACATTGATGGCCGTAATCGTTGGTGGGTGGAGACCGATGTGGGAGGCGGGTGGGAGGCCATCAATGACTTCTGGTAAGAAGAGGGGGGTGAGATCATGGGCAGGATCGCTGGTGGCGCACACGGACCTGCGCATGCACGGGGGGTGGTGGGCAGGTGCGTGCACGGGGCAGGAGCGGGTGGGAACCGCTACACTACAGATATATGTATTGCTACAAAGTGGTAGAAAGGGGGGTGGGAACTGGCAATAAATGAGATCTAAGGGTTCTTGGAGGGGGTGGGGGTTGGTCTTTGGGGGGGGAAAGCTAAACTACAGAAAAAGCAAAAAGAAGAAAAAAAACACACAATCTTTTTGTAAGATGGCTTCCAATAAGGTAGAGGGGGAGGGTTAGAGAGCTGTTTGGGGGGGATCAGGGAGGTTGGGGGCTAAGGGGGGATCCTACACAGCAGCATATGTAAATATGCTTAAAAAATAAAAAGAATTAAAATATACCTTTTATTTTAGTACTGGCAGACTTTCTGCCAGTACTTAAGATAGTGGGGACAATTGTGGGGTGGGGGAGGGAAGAGAGCTGTTTGGAAGGGATCAGGGGGTGTGATGTGTCAGGCTCTACACTAAAGCTAAATTTAACCCTGCAAGCTCCTACAAGTTACCTAATTAACCCCTAGCCATAATACACGTGTGATGCACAGTGGCATTTAGCAGCCTTCTAATTACCAAAAAGAAATGCCAAAGTCATATATGTCTGCTATTTCTGAACAAAGGGGATCCCAGAGAAGCATTTACAACCATTTGTGCCATAATTGCACAAGCTGTTTGTAAATAATTTCAGTGAGAAACCTAAAGTTTGTGAAAAAGTTTGTGAAAAAGATGACAATTTTCTTTTATTTGATCGCATTTGGCGGTAAAATGGTGGCATGAAATTTACCAAAATGTGCCGAGATCAATACTTTGGGTTGTCTACTACACTACACTAAAGCTAAAATTAACCCTACAAGCTCCCTAATTAACCCCTTCACTGCTGGGCATAATACATGTGTGTTGCGCAGCGGCATTTAGCGGCCTTCTAATTACCAAAAAGCAACGCCAAAGCCATATATGTCTGCTATTTATGAACAAAGGGGATCACAGAGAAGCATTTACAACCAGTTGTGCCATAATTGCACAAACTGTTTGTAAATAATTTCAGTGACAAACCAAAAACTGATTTTTTTTTATTATTTGATCGCATTTGGCGGTGAAATTATGGCATGAAATATACCAAAATGGGACCTAGATCAATACTTTTGGTTGTCTCCTACACTACACTAAAGCTAAAATTACCCCAAAAAACTCCCTACATGCTCCCTAATTAACCCCTTCACTGCTGGGCATAATACACGTGTGGTGCGCAGTGGCATTTAGCGGCCTTCTAATTATCAAAAAGCAAAGCCAAAGCCATATATGTCTGCTATTTATGAACAAAGGGGATCACAGAGAAGCATTTACAACCATTTATGCCATAATTGCACAAGTTGTTTGTAAATAATTTCAGTGAGAAACCTAAAGTTTGTGAAAAAATTTGTTAAAAAGTGAACGATTTTTTTTATTTGATCGCATTTGGCGGTGAAATGATGGCATGAAATATACCAAAATTGGCCTAGATCAATACTTTGGGATGTCTTCTAAAAATATATATATACATGTCAAGGGATATTTAGGTATAACTGAAAGATATCAATGTCTCAATGTAACTAGCGCTAATTTTGAAAAAAAGTGGTTTGGAAATAGCAAAGTGCTACTTGTATGTATTGCCCTATACCTTGAAAAAAAAAAAAAAAAGCAAAGAACATGTAAACATTGGGTATTTCTAAACTCAGGACAAAATTTTGAAACTATTTAGCATGGGTGTTTTTTGGTGGTTGTAGATGTGTAACAGATTTTGGAGGTCAAAGTTAGAAAAAGTGTGTTTTTCCATTTTTTCCTCATATTTTATATTTTTTTTTATAGTAAATTATAAGATATGATGAAAATTATGGTATATTTAGAAATTCCATTTAATGGCGAGAAAAGCAGTATATAATATGTGTGGGTATAGTAAATGAGTAAGAGGAAAATTACAGCTAAACACAAACACCGCAAAAATGTAAAAATAACATTGGTCCCAAACGGACAGAAAATGGAAAAGTGCTGTGGTCATTAAGGGGTTAATGGTTGCTTGCTATTTTTTAAAACATAAATATATTTGAAAATATATGTTTATGTTTAAAATAATAGAAAGCATCATTAAATACCTTCTAGTATATAAATATATACAATACTTTAAACAATATGCATCGTACATAACTATGCATATCATTTAAACATTGACCCCCAAAACTGCCATAAACTAAAACTAACTGTAGAAGCTAATGCCCTACACATAAATAGTGATGTCGCAAACCTAAAAATTTGGGCGAATGGCAGACGCAAACTTCCGCAAAAGTTCGCGAACCGGGCGAACCGCCATAGACTTCAATAGGCAGGCGAATTTTAAAACCCACAGGGACTCTTTCTGGCCACAATAGTGATTAAAAAAGTTGTTTCAAGGGCACTAACACCTGGACTGTGGCATGCCGGAGGGGGATCCATGGCAAAACTTCCATGAAAAATTACATAGTTGATGCAGAGTCTGGTTTTAATCCATAAAGGGCATAAATCACCTAACGTTCCTAAATTGTTTGGAATAACGTGCTTTAAAACATCAGGTATGATGTTGTATCGATCAGGTAGTGTAAGGGTTACGCCCGCTTCACAGTGCGCAGTGTAGGTGATATAACTGCCCTGACCATGCTTTGCAGACCAGGTATCAGTGGTCAGATGGACCCTTGCCCCAACACTGTGTGCCAGACATGCCATTATAGCAGACTTATATGGCTTTGGCGTTGCTTTTTGGTAATTAGAAGGCTGCTAAATGCCACTGAGCACCACACCTTTTTTATGCCCAGCAGTGAAGGGTTTAATTAGGGAGCATGTAGGCAGCTTGTAGAGTTAATTTTAGCTTAAGTGTAGTGTAGTAGACAACCCAAAGTATTGATCTAGGCCCATTTTGGTATATTTCATGCCACCATTTCACCACCAAATGCGATCAAATAAAAAAAATTTTTTCACTTTTTCACAAACTTTAGGTTTCTCACAGAAATTATTTACAAACAACGTATGCAATTATGGCATAAATGGTTGTAAATGCTTCTCTGGGATCCCCTTTGTTCAGAAATAGCAGACTTATATGGCTTTGGTGTTGCTTTTTGGTAATTAGAAGGCTGCTAAATGCCACTGCGCACCACGTGTTTTATGCCCAGCAGTGAAAGGGTTAATTAGGGAGCATGTAGGCAGCTTGTAGAGTTAATTTTAGCTTAAGTGCAGTGTAGTAGACAACCCAAAGTATTGATCTAGGCCCATTTTGGTATATTTCATGCCACTATTTCACCGCCAAATGCGATCAAATTTAAAAAATTAAATTTTTTCGCAATTTTAGGTTTCTCACTGAAATTATTTACAAACAGCTTGTGCAATTATGGCACACATGGTTGTAAATGCTTCTCTGGGATCCCCTTTGTTCAGAAATAGCAGACATATATGACTTTGCCATTGCCTTCTGGTAATTAGAAGGCCGCTACATGCTGCTGCGCATCACACGTGTATTATGGCTAGCAGTGAAGGGGTTAATTGGGTAGTTTGTAGGGAGCTTGCAGGGTTAATTTTAGCTTTAGTGTAGAGATCAGACTCTCACCTGACACATCAGACCCCCTGATCCCTCCCAAACAGATCCCTTCCCTCTCCCACCCCCCAATTGTCCCAGAAAGTCTGCCAGTACTAAAATAAAAGGTTTTAATTTTTTTAGCATATTTACATATGCTGTGGTGTAGCATCCCCCCTTAGCCCCCAACCTCCCTGATCCCCTTCAAAACAGCTCTCTAACCCTCCCCATCTGCCTTATTGGCGGCCATCTTGGGTACTGGCAGCTGTCTGCTATTATTTCACAGTCAATAATGTGTTGGTTTTTTTTAAAGTACACTACTGTTACACCAGATATGAGTGGTGGCACTGGGCAAGTGGGCACAGTATACGCTGTGAGCCTGACACACACACTGGCAGGCAGGCAACTGCAATTAGATTACACAGGAAAAAAAAAGAAAAAGCAGACTGATGTTCTAGCCCTAAAATGGGCTTTTTGGGGTGCTGTCCTTACAGCAGAGATCAGATGAGTCCTTCAGGACTGTAGTGGACACTGAATACACTAGCCTAGCTATCGATTTCCCTATTAAATCAGCAGCAGCTATACTGTCCCTCCTCTCACTAAGAATGCAGCTTCCAAATGAATCTAAAATGGATGCTGTCCAGGAGGTGGGAGGGGTCCTGGGAGGGAGGGGTCTGCTGCTGATTGGCTGTAATGTGTATTCTGACTGTGAGGTACAGGGTCAAAGTTTACTCAATGATGACGAATAGGGGGCGAATCGAACATTGCATATGTTCACTGGGAACTATTCGCCGGCGAACTATTCGCGACATCACTACACATAAATATTCAATATTTAAAATGATGCTTTGTTATGTGGAATATATATTATTTAAATATTTACATATAAATTAAAATGCAATTAATGTTGCTTGTTGTGTTTTATTATTTGTTATTAAAGGCAGTATAATTATAATTCTACATAACTGCATGCCTTTTATGTAAAATATAATTTAATGCTACTGACTATTATAACATAAATATATATTAACATATATACAGGTGGCCCTCAGTTTATGGTTCAATTTACACCGTTTCAGAATAACAACCTTTTTTTCCAGTCATGTGACTGCTATTGAAAAGCATTGAGAAGCAGTGCATTGATGAAAATAGCCAGTTTGTGGAGCTGTCCGCTTGTGTTGCAGCAAAGCCAAGCAAGCTGAAATTAATCAGTTTAACCAGACCTGAGCTATAGAGCAGATTTCAAAGGAACTAGATCTCCCTGTATATAAATCAGTCCAGATTGGAATGCATAGAAATAACTGTTTGCAGAAAAATGCAAGTGAAGTCTGTGTTGTGTGATTATTTTATTAGGTTTATAATGCTGTTTTGCAAATGTTTTTGTTTATTTAACTTAGTTTAATTATATATTCTGTGTAGTGTGGTTATTTTATTAGGTTTATAATGCTGTTTAGCATTTAAAGTCTTCATTTCAAAGCTTTAAAAATAATGTATTAGGTGTTACTTTTGACAATTTTGAGAGGGGCCTGGAACCTAACTCCCTCACTACCCATTAACTTACATTATAAACTGGGTTTCAATTTACAATGGTTTCAATTTACAACCATTCCTTCTGGAACCTAACCCCGGCGTAAACTGAGGGCTACCTGTATATATATCTGTATTATCACTAATAAACACAAGCTAGCATAAATACATTTTAATGTATATACAATACTTAAAACAATATCTAATATACATGCATACCATTTTAAATATTGAATTATAATGCAAAGCCAGACTACATTATAGCTACAATGTTTGAAATAAAATGCAGTGTTATGTATAATGGATATTAGTTTTAAGTATTTGATATAAATGAAAAAGTAGATATTGTTGCTTGATGTATTTATAATTTTAAATATAAGTATAGTTTTAAACTAGATATATGTTATAAAAGACAGTTGCATTATAATTATAGTATTACATAATTGCATTCCTGTTATGTAATAATACATTGTAATACTAATCACTTTAGTAACATGAATATACATTTTAAAAAGATATATTTATGTTTAAAATAAAAACACAAGAAAAAATAAATACATATTAATTTATATACATTAGTATAAAATAATGCATCATATTTTAAACATTGTAGTTAACTGCACTAATAATGCCATAAGCTGCCATAACCTAATCAACCCCCATACAGGTATGGGGGGTGGCTAGGAGATTAAGGCCTACTGCATGCTTAACATCAATATTCTTCTAATCAACCCACATACAGGTATGGGGGGTGGTTAGGAGATTAGGGCCTACTGCATGCTTAACATCAATATTCACCTTATCAACCCCCATACAGGTATTTGGGGGTGGTAAGGAGATTAAGGCCTACTAAATGCTAAACATCAATAATCCCCTAATCATCCCCCATAAAGGTATAGGAGGTGGTTAGGTGATTAAAGCCTAAATCGCCAACTCCCAATGCAAGCTATAACTACACTAAAACCTAACCCCCCTCTAAACTAAAACTTAAGTTACAAAAAATAATAAAATTCAGTATCCAAAATAAAAAAAACACTGTTATACCTAATAATAATTTACATTAAAATAAAATAAAAACCCACCCAAAACAACACAAAAAACCCTAAACCCTAATACTAAAATAAATTACAATAGCCCTAAAAATGGCCTTTTGTAGGTCATTGCCCTAAAGATAATTCAGCTCTTTTACAACTAAAAAAAACTACAACCCCCCATCTACAATATATGTAACCCCCCAAAATAATAAAATCTACCTAAAAAATAAAAGTTAAAATAAAAAATCATATTCTTAAAAATAAAAAACCCACACCAAAAAATCCCTAACTAGCTCCAAAGGTTAAACTCACCGATCGAGTATAACCTCTTGATCCGACGTTGGGCTGGGACCTCTTTATCCTGGCTCCTTGTGCCGGGGGCACATCTTTGCAGTGGTGGAGGTGGCATTTCATTGCCTCTTTGGCCAGCTCTGCTCTGCAATCTTCATCCACATTGGGCCCTCTTCATCCTGGCTCCTGGCTCTTGAGGCTCATCTTCAAGACAACAGAGGCGGTACAGTGGCCTCTTCCACCGCCTATGCTCTGTATCTTCTTTTCTTCAGCTCTCTTCCTAGAGCCCTGGTCTTCATTCCGTTGCCACTACACACTTAATTTGCATGCTGAACCCCTTTATATAGGGGTACCGCTTCATCCCCATTGGCTGTTTTTAAATCAATCAATGCCTATTGGGTGATTTTAATCATATACACATATACATATAAATTAAAATGCAATTAATGTTGCTTGTTGTGTTTTATTATTTGTTAAATTAAAATGCAATTAATGTTGCTTGTTGTGTTTTATTATTTGTTATTAAAGGCAACTGCATGCCTGTTATGTAAAATATAATTTAATGCTACTGACTATTATAACATAAATATAAATATATATATATATATATATATATATATATATATATATATATATATATATATATATATATTATCACTAATAAACACAAGCTAGCATAAATACATTTTAATGTATATACAATACTTAAAACAATATCTAATATACATGCATAACATTTTAAATATTGAATAATAATGCAAGGCCAGACTACATTAGATCTACAATGTTTGAAATAAAATGCAGTGTTATGTATAATGTATATTAGTTTTAAGTATTGGATATAAATGAAAACGTAGATATTGTTGTTTGATGTATTTATAATTTTAAATATAAGTATAGTTTTAAACTAGATATATGTTATAAAAGACAGTTGCATTATAATTATAGTATTACATAACTGCATTCCTGTTATGTAATAATACATTGTAATACTAATCACTTTAGTAACATGAATATACATTTTAAAAAGATATATTTATGTCTACAATAAAAACACAAGAAAAAAATAAATACATATTAATTTATATACATTAGTTAAAAGATTATCGGCTAGATTTAGAGTTTGGCGGTAGCCGTCAAAACCAGCGTTAGAGGCTCCTAATGCTGGTTTTGGGCTACCGCTGATATTTGGAGTCAGTCAGGAAAGGGTCTAACGCTCACTTTGCAGCCGCGACTTTTCCATACCGCAGATCCCCCTATGCCATTTGCGTATCCTATCATTTCAATGGGATCTTTCTAACGCCGGTATTTAGAGTCGTGACTGAAGTGAGCGTTAGAACTCTAACGACAAAACTCCAGCCGCAGAAAAAAGTCAGTAGTTAAGAGCTTTCTGGGCTAACGCCGGTTTAGAAATATCTTAACTACTGTGCTCTAAAGTACACTAACACCCATAAACTACCTATGTACCCCTAAACCGAGGTCCCCCCACATCGCCGCCACTCTATTAAAATGTTTTAACCCCTAATCTGCCGACCGCACACCGCCGCCAACCTACGTTATCCCCTATGTACCCCTAATCTGCTGCCCCTAATACCGCCGACACCTACATAATATTTATTAACCCCTAATCTGCCGCCCCCAAAGTCGCCGCCACCTACCTACAATTATTAATCCCTAATCTGCCGACCGCACACCGCCGCCACCTACGTTATCCCTATGTACCCCTAATCTGCTGCCCCTAATACCGCCGACCCCTATATTATATTTATTAACCCCTAATCTGCTGCCCCCGCTATTGCTGACCCCTGCATATTATTATTAACCCCTAATCTGCCGCTCCGTACACCGCCGCAACCTACGTTATCCCTATGTACCCCTAATCTGCTGCCCCTAACACCGCCAACCCCTATATTATATTTATTAACCTCTAATCTGCCACCCGCCCAACATTGCCTCCACCTACCTACAATAATTAACCCCTAATCTGCCGGACCGGATCTCACCGCTACTCTAATAAATGTATTAACCCCTAAAGCTAAGTCTAACCCTAACACTAACACCACCCTAAGTTAAATATAATTTAAATCTAACGAAATAAATTAACTCTTATTAAATAAATTATTCCTATTTAAAGCTAAATACTTACCTGTAAAATAAACCCTAATATAGCTACAATATAAATAATAATTATATTGTAGCTATTTTAGGATTTATTTTTATTTTACAGGCAACTTTGTATTTATTTTAACCAGGTACAATAGCTATTAAATAGTTAATAACTATTTAATAGCTACCTAGTTAAAATAATTACAAAATTACCTGTAAAATAAATCCTAACCTAAGTTACAATTAAACCTAACACTACACTATCAATAAATAAATTAAATAAACTACTTACAATTATCTACAATTAAACCTAACACTACACTAGCAATAATTGGCTGATATGATTCTATGAGCCAATCGGAATTAAGGTAGGAAAATTCTGATTCAGCCAATCAGATTCAAGTTCAATCCGATTGGCTGATCCAATCAGCCAATCAGATTGAGATTGCATTCTATTGGCTGTTCCGATCTGATTGGCTGATTCCATCAGCCAATCAGAATTTTCCTACCTTAATTCCGATTGGCTGATAGAATCCTATCAGCCAATCAGAATTCGAGGGATGCCATCTTGGATGACGTCCCTTAAAGGAACCGTCATTCATCGGGAAGTCATCGGTGAAGATGGATGTTCCGCGTTGGCGGGATGAACATGGATCCGGAAGAAAGAAGATTGAAGATGCCGCTTGATAGAAGACTTCAGTCGGATCATGGACCTCTTCAGCTCCCGCTTGGATGAAGACTTCAGCCGGATCATGGACATCTTCAGACCCCCGCTTGGGCTTGGATCAAGACATCGGAGGCTCTTCTGGATCGATCGGTGTGAACCCGGCGTGGTGAAGACAAGGTAGGGAGATCTTCAGGGGCTTAGTGTTAGGTTTATTTAAGGGGGGTTTGGGTTAGATTAGGGGTATGTGGGTGGTGGGTTGTAATTTGGGGGGGGGGGTATTGTATGTTTTTTTTTACAGGCAAAAGAGCTGATTCTTTGGGGCATGCCCCGCAAATGGCCCTTTTCAGGGCTGGTAAGGTAAAAGAGCTTTTCTATTTTAATTTTAGAATAGGGTAGGGCATTTTTTTATTTTGGGGGTCTTTGTTATTTTATTAGGGGGCTTAGAGTAGGTGTAATTAGTTTAAAATTGTTGTAATATTTTTCTAATGTTTGTAAATATTTTTTTATTTTTTGTAACTTAGTTCTTTTTTATTTTTTGTACTTTAGTTAGTTTATTGAATTGTATTTATTTGTAGGTATTGTATTTAATTAATTTATTGCTAGTGTAGTGTTAGGTTTAATTGTAGATAATTGTAGGTAGTTTATTTAATTTATTTATTGATAGTGTAGTGTTAGGTTTAATTGTAACTTAGGTTAGGATTTATTTTACAGGTAATTTTGTAATTATTTTAACTAGGTAGCTATTAAATAGTTATTAACTATTTAATAGCTATTGTACCTGGTTAAAATAAATACAAAGTTGCCTGTAAAATAAAAATAAATCCTAAAATAGCTACAATATATTTAATTTAGTGGGGTGTTAGTGTTAGGGTTAGACTTAGCTTTAGGGGTTAATACATTTATTAGAGTCGCGGTGAGATCCTGTCGGCAGATTAGGGGTTAATTATTGTAGGTAGGTGGAGGCGACGGTGGGGGCGGCAGATTAGGGGTTAATAAATATAATATAGGGGTCGGCGGTGTTAGGGGCAGCAGATTAGGGGTACATAGGGATAACGTAGGTTGCAGCGGTGTACGTAGCGGCAGATTAGGGGTTATAATAATATGCAGGGGGTCAGCGATAGCGGGGGCGGCAGATTAGGGGTTAATAAATATAATATAGGGGTTGACGGTGTTAGGGGCAGCAGATTAGGGATACATAGGGATAACGTAGGTTGCGGCGGTGTACTGAGCATCTGATTAGGGTTAATAATAATATGCAGGGGTCAGCGATAGTGGGGGTGGCAGATTAGAGGTTAATAAGTGTAAGGTTAGGGGTGTTTAGACTCGGGGTTCATGTTAGGATGTTAGGTGCAGACATAGGAAGTGTTTCCCCATAGGAAACAATGGGGCTGCGTTAGGAGCTGAACGCTGCTTTTTTGCAGGTGTTAGGTTTTTTTTCAGCTCAAACTGCCCCATTGTTTTCTATGGGGGAATCGTGCATGAGCACGTTTTTGAAGCTGGCCGCGTCCGTAAGCACCGCTGGTATTTAGAGTTGCAGTGGCGGTAAATATGCTCTACGCTCCCTTTTTTGGAGCCTAACGCAGTCATTCTGTGAACTCTAAATGCCAGCGGTATTTAAAAGGTGCGGGGGGAAAAAAGCACGCGTAGCTAACGCACCCCTTTGGCCACAGAACTCTAAATCTAGCCGTATGCATAATACAAAATAATGCATCATATTTTAAACATTGTAGTTAACTGCACTAATAATGCCATAAGCTGCCATAACCTAATCAACCCCCATACAGGTATGGGGGGTGGCTAGGAGATTAAAGCCTACTGCATGCTTAACATCAATATTCATCTAATCAACCCCCATACAGGTATTTGGGGGTGGTAAATAGATTAAGGCCTACTAAATGCTAAACATCAATAATCCCCTAATCAACCCCCATAAAGGTAGTTAAAATAAAAAATCATATTCTTAAAAATAAAAAATGCACACCAAAAAATCCCTAACTAGCTCCAAAGGTTAAACTCACCGATTTAGTATAACCTCTTGATCCGACGTTGGGCCCTCTTTATCCTGGCTCCTTGTGCCGGGGGCACATCTTTGCAGTGGTGGAGGTGGCATTTCACTGCCTCTTTGGCCAGCTCTGCTCTGCAATCTTCATCCACATTGGGCCCTCTTCATCCTGGCTCCTGGCTCTTGAGGCCCATCTTCAAGACAACAGAGACGGTACAGTGGCCTCTTCCACCACCTCTGCTCCGTATCTTCTTTTCTTCAGCTCTCTTCCTAGAGCCCTGGTCTTCATGCGGTTGCCACTACACACTTTATTTGCATGCTGAACCCCTTTATATAGGGCTACCGCTTCATCCCCATTGGCTGTTTTTAAATCAATCAATGCCTATTGGGTGATTTTAATCAGCAAATATCAAGAAAATATTTCATTTTAAATTCTAATCATCCAAAACTAAAGGATAATTAGAATTTAAAATGAAATACTTTCTTGCTATTGGCTTAATAAAATCTACCAATAGAGATTGGCTGATTTAAAAACAGCCAATAGGAATAAAGGGGTTCCGCGCTTCCAGAAATTCAGTGTGTGGCATCCGCATGAAGACCAGGGCTCTAGGAAAAGAGTCTAAATGCAGAGCAGAGGCGACGGAATAGGCTGTCAAAGTTCACCTCCGCTGCCGCAAAGATCTGTGCCAGGAGTCAGGATAAGAGGGCCCGATATTGTAGGGGGGGGTGGTTCGTTATTTTTATTTAATTGTAAAAAAGCCTTCAGGTTCGCCAGAAACACCAGTTATGAAGCAGCGATCTAAAGACCGCTGCTTCATAACCTGTCCGCCTGCTCTGAGGAGGCGGACAGACAGACATCACCGCAATTCAACCAGATCGAATACGATCAGGTTGATTGATACCCCCTGCTAGCAGCCGATTGCACGCGAATCTGCAGGGGGGCGGCATTGCACCAGCAGTTCCAAGAGCTGCTGGTGCAATGCTGAATGCTGAGAGCATATTGCTCTCCGCATTAGCGAGGTCTGTCGGACATGATCCGCAATGTCGGATCATGTCCGACAGGCCTTTCATAAATAGGCCCCTTAGTCAAGGAATTAGCAGTGACCCACCATTTTAATAATTTCCATCTAAATAATGTAGCTGATATGTCTATTCAGATAATAGATAAGGCAATTGTTCCACCCAGAGGAGGCAATAAATACAAAATCCTAGATAAAAAAAAGAACTGTTTTGGATGTTAAAATTGCACACACGTTACCCACACGTTACCCCATGAACAGAGAATGTGACATAAACTATTTTATTGATAGTTGATTAAATCTAGTAGTTTTTTCCTTTCTCTGGTTATAAACTTGTGCATTATTTGCCTCCAATACAGTGATAATAATCTATTGGATCAGAGTTTAGTAAAATCTAGCTAATTTAGTAATCTATATGATGAACCTAGCATGAAATATATATGTGTTTATGATCTAACATTATTAATCATGATTGTGAATTATTGTGTTTTTTAGTGATCATTTTTTGCATTTTATATTAACTTGCCAATATTTATTGTCCAGTATGAATTCAAATAGTATTGTTTTTAACATGTAAGTTTGTTTTTAATGAGTGTTAATGAAAGGATTAATGAGCCCTATAAATTGTACTGCTTGTTCACCAATGCCCCAGTCTATGAATAAGCTTCTCTAGGGGGAGTGCAACGCGTCAGACTACCATCCTCTGCTAGGCTCTCCTGTCTGTTTGTAGTTTTATTTCTTAACCTTTTGATAATAAAAGTTATTTTTTTATCCTTTTATCCTTTATTGTGTTGGAGGTTGTGGCGGTTTAGGGTTACAGTGTAGGGTACTTGTGGTGGGTTTGTGGTGGTATAGGGGTTAATAGTATAGGTACTTGCGGTGGGTTTATGATGGTATGGTGGTTAATAGGATAGGTAGTTGCATAAGGTATGTGGTGGTATAGGGGGTTAATAGGATAGTACTTGTGGTGATTATGTGGTGGTTTAGGGGTTAATAGGATAGTACTTGCAGTGGGTATGTGGCAGTTTAGATCTTTATTAGTGTAGTTTTTGTTTGCGATTGTGTGGTACTTCAGTTTAGGGGTATTAGTGGTTAGGTGCACGGCAGTTCTATTTCAAGAGATCCTTTACTATACATCGCCAATATGGGCGGCGTTACTGGGTGTTATCTATAGTTAGCATCGCCGACCAATAGTAAACGCCTCTCAGCAATGCGGCTATTTCAGGAGCTTGGAATATTTCGACAGGCCCACTTGACATAGCAGCGGATTACTTGGAATATTTTGCCAATTTGCAGCCACCAATCACCAGCTAGCCCCCCAGAAGCACATTGCTGCTCCTGAGTCCTTCAACAAAGATACCAAGATAACAAATTAGATAAAGAAGTAAATTGGAAAATTGTTTTAAAAATGCATATTTGTATCTGATCCTGAAAACATAATGTTGATATTACTGTTCATTTAATAGAGGGTCTTGATCCCCAATTTTTCAGATACCATTGGGTATTTTTTAACATATACAAAAAGTATTTACCTTTACAGGGACTGCTAATTTGCTCCATTTGTTAAACTGTCTCAAAATATAAGACAATTTTAGTAAACTAACAGCATAATGCTGTAGCAAATAAGAGCCAAATACAAGTTGCACACCATTGTAAAATGTTGCATTATGATTTATATTTGATTTAGCAGCGCTGTGAGGTGCTATACTAAACCTTGCTTTCCATGATGTCTCACTACATTCTATGGAATAAGGCTTGCAGTTTCTATTCTATAAAAAAACACCTCTACAAGGTCTCTAAGCTGCATGTTTTAAAGACCAACCAAAGTATAATTTAATCATCCCAGTGTTTTAACTCTATTTAAACATTTAATGTTTTAAAGAGTAGTTATAAATTAGTACTGCTTGAAAATAATACCATTTGTTGTACTAATTGAAACCTCCAAATGTATTATTGCCCCTTAAGACTAACATATACTAACATGTCTTTATACAGTAAAGGGTGTAAATAACCTCTAAGCTAAATGCAAGATTACATAAAGTAACTGAATACAAAAAAAATAGTACAAATAAATCCCCCTAAGTGTCCATTTTACAAGAAATGTCTATTCTGTTCTTTAACTGGGCTTTAATGAAATGTAATCATTTAATCTAGTTTAATGAATGTCAAGTGATTTTCAATTGCATATTAAGTGGAAAAAGACAGATGCAGTTTTCCCAGGGGGTTGCTTGCAATGTATGAAATGACTGTTAGATGTAAATCCTAATACAATACACATAGCTGATAGCCAGAGCAGTAATTTATTACCTTAAAGGGACATAAAACCCAACATTTTTCTTTCATGATTCAGATGGAGCATTCAATTTTAAACAACTTTTTCATTTTCTTCTATTATCAACTTTTTATTTACTTCTATAATCAATGACCTAGATTACAAGTGTTGCGGTATGACTATACCGCTGAACAATTGGCCTTTGCGAGCGGAATAGTAATCTCATCCATATTACAAGTCACGGTGGTACGACTATGCCACTAGCGTTTTAGCCTATACTGCAACTCTCCATTCCGCACTCAAAAAATTGCTTTTTTTTTGCAAAAAAATTACAAAGTCTACCCTAACAATACTACCCCCCACCGACCCAAACCCCCAAAATAAAAAAGACCAAACTAAAATAAACCTAAGAACCCATTGCCCCTAAAGGGGCATTTGTATGGGCAATCAGCTATTTTGCTGCCCGTTAAAAAAATAAAAAAAGCCCTAATCTAAAAAAAAAACACTAATCCCAAAAAATGTACTCACAGTTCCTGAAGTCCGGACATTCATCTTCTTCCTAGGGGATGGGCGAATGTGTTTTATATCCGAATTCGAATGTTAGAACAAATTTTACTGTAGAAAATAGATTAACATAATATAATGTTGATAAGAACGAATATTCTTAAAAATTCAAATTTCGAATGTTATTTACAGTTTTCGAATGTCACATTTGAATTCCAATGTTACATTCGAAATATCACATTCAAATTCGAATATTACATTTATAAAACACAATTGTAGACTAGAAACACTATTTCAAATGTCACATTCGAATTGAATATCACATTCGAATCAAATGTCACATTCGAATTCGAATATTACATTTATAAAACACAATATTAGACTAGAAAATACTATTTCGAATTTGAATGTCACATTCAAATTCGAATATTACATTCATTAAACACAGTTGTAGACTAGAAATACTATTTCAAATTGAATGTAATATTCGAATGTCACATTCAAATTCGAATATTACATTTCGAAATTAGAATGAATACATAGCTAAACATTCTATTATTTGAACTAATATTTTCAAATTTTATTGAAAAATTCAAAAACGAAAATTCGAAAATAAGAAATGTTAGAATGTTATATAAACATTCGAAATTCGATTCGAACGAATGAATGTAACAAAATTCGTTTTACATTTCAAATTTTTAGAAACATTCGCCCATCCCTAGTTACAAGGTAAAACAAAACATTTCTCAAAATGTAACCATTTTCTATCTATATATGCAGTTTGGATTACCCATACATACTGTGGGATGCAGTATGTGGTTGTACCATAGTGCCCTAAAAATGGACAATAATAAGACATCCATGGATAAGCACTTTGCAACATTTGTTTGTTATTGGTATTTAAATTGTTGTAATTTCAAGCTAATGATAGTTTCAAATGTGACATTTAGAGAGGTTGAAATGTTTCTCAATCTAAGAGGGGGACCTTTTTATTTATAAAAACACTAAGGGCAGGTTACTAATAGAGCCCAAAATATCACTTACGCGAGTATACTGGTATTATAGCTTAAGTGCAATGCAAACGCGACCATCCCGGAGTCTCGTTCTCATGCCGTGAGAAATGTCTGAGAACCTAGCGCGGCAAAGGCAGTAAGTTCACGCAGCAAATGTTAAATATAAATGTATAAGAATATATACATACTGCATATATTTATGTGTTTATATAAACACATATATCAACACATAAATATATCATGTATATAAAGCATATGCATATATAATTACAGGGAACCACAAAGTCCCCATAGACCACAATGTAAAGGCACCCACACCTGCTAAATTAACCCCTTATAACTGCTTTGTGCAGTTTTTTTTTTTTAATAAAGTGTCAGTAAACCTAAAAAATAATGTTATATAATTCTGCACATAGTGCAGAATTATATAACATTATTTTAGTGCTATTGTTATAAAACCTTTCATTAAGTGCAGCCTTGCTCCCTGCTCTGTCTGACAGTGATGGATGAGAGCTGCACTTAATGTTATGGCGCGGTCGGGCCGGGCTGGACTATACAGCTGGCCCGATGCACTGCAGGAGCGAGCTGCACTTAATGTTTTGGCCGCGGGTTCGGGCCGGGCTGTGACTATACAGCTGGCCCGATGCACTGCAGGAGCGAGCTGCACTTAATGTTTATGGTGCGGTCGGGCCGGGCTGTGAGTGACTATACAGCTGGCCCGATGTGCTGCAGGAGCGAGCTGCACTTAATGTTATGACGCGGGTCGGGCTGGGCTGTGACTATACAGCTGGCCCGATGTGCTGCAGGAGCGAGCTGCACTTAATGTTATGGCGCGGTCGGGCTGGGCTGTGACTATACAGGCTGGCCGATGTGCTGCAGGAGCGAGCTGCACTTATTGTTAGGCGCGGTCGGGCTGGGCCTGTGACTATACAGCTGGCCCGATGCGCTGTGTAAAAAAAACAGACCCGCTCAGCAGAGAGCAGAGAGCGGGTCTGTAAAACGGGCATATTTTAAAAAATTCAAAGGGAAAAAAAAAGGTTTATATAATCGATAGCAACTAAAATAATGTTATATAATGCTGCACTATGTGCAGAATTATATAACATTATTTTTTAGGTTTACTGTCCCTTTAAAAATAAATAGCATTTTTGTTTAATAAAAACTACACTACACTGAACATTTGGAGGCAGTTGGGGGACATTTATAAAATTAACCAGAGATCTGATAATTTTCTGAGCGCTAATTGCTTGCCTGTTTTACGGGCGCACAAATAAATTATTGCTTCACTTATATCTAGTCATAAATATTTTGGGAGTAAAGAAAAATTCGCAATTTAAATTTTTTATTGATTTTTAATCTAGAAGAACATCTAGATCATTAAAAATAGCACTTTGAGAACTCATCATCTTGCAATTATTTAATATTTCTTCTTGTCTAATTATATTGATTAATCATGTTGTAGCAGACATGGGAATTGGTGATATAAAGTAAATGCTCAGTCACTCTTCTAGTAGTCATTGTTTAAGGTTTTTTTTTACCCCATGATGCTGTTTTTTTTATAGTTCACTGTTGTGTTTTAATATATAATATATATATAGACTGTTATGATCTATATAAATATGTAATTTAACAGAAGTTGAATTTGTGAGGCTTAGCTAAAGTCAAGGCTGATAAAATAGAAGAGCAGTATGTTTAATAAATAAAACAACACTGGTATTTAGAGTTGTCTGAGTGGCTGCGTTAGGCTCAGAAAAGGGAGCGTTGAGCATAATTTAGCTCCACTTCAACCGTCAATACCAGTGTTGCTTACGGTAGCAGTAAGCTGGAAAAACGTGCTTGTGCACGATATCCCCATAGGATATAATGGGGCTGAGCTGGCTGCAAAAAAGCCTAACACCTGCAAAAAAGCAGCGTTCAGCTCCTAACGCAGCCCTATTGTTTCCTATGGGGAAACACTCTCTAAGTCTGCACTAACACCCTAAACATGAACCCTGAGTCTAAACACCCCTAACCTTACACTTATTAACCCCTAATCTGCCATCTCCCGCTATCACTGACACCTACATTATATTATTAACCCCTAATCTGCCGAATCGGACATCGCCCGCCGCCTACATTACCCCTATGAACCCCTAATCTGCTGCCCCTAACATCGCGACACCTATATTATATTTAATACCCCCTAATCTGCCCCCCAATGTCCGCCGCTACCTTACCTACACTTATTAACCCCTAATCTGCCAACCGGACCTCGCCGCCACTATAATAAATGTATTAACCCCCTAAACTGCTGCACTCCAGCCTTGCAAACACTATATATAAATTTTATTAACCCCTAATCTGCCCTCCCTAAAATCGCCGCCACCTACCTACAATTTATTAACCCCTAATCTCCCCACCCGCAACGTTGCTGCTACTATAATTAAATGTATTAACCCCCCTAAACCTAAGTCTAACCCAACCCTAACACCCCCCCTAACATAAATATCATTTTAAATTAAACTAAATAATATTCCTATAATTAACTAAATTATTCATATTTAAAACTAAATACTTACCTATAAAATAAACCCTAATATTGCTACAATATAACTAATAGTTACATTGTAGCTATTTTAGGATTTATATTTATTTTACAGGCAACTTTGTATTTATTTGAACTAGGGTACAATAGCTATTAAATAGTTAATAACTATTTAATAGCTACATAGTTAGAATAATTACAAATTAACTGTAAAATAAATCCCTACCCTAAGTTACAAATACACCTACACTATCATAAATTAATTAAATAATACTACAATTATCTAAACTAAAATATAATTAAATACACTAAACCTAAATTACAAAAAAAACCACTAAATTAAAAAAAAATAAAAAAAGATTACAAGAATTTTAGATAATTACACCTAATCTAAGCCCCCTAATAAAATAAAAAAGCCCCCCAAAATAATAAAATTTGCATACCCTAAACTAAATTAAAAAGTAATCAGCTCTATTAACAGCCCTTAAAAGGGCCTTTTGCGGGGCATTGCCCCAAAGTAATCAGCTCTTTTACCTGAAAATAAAAATACAATACCCCCCCCCAACATTGCAACCCACCACCCACATTACCCACTACTCTAATCCACCCAAAACCCTTAAAAAAAACTATTGCTACCCCCTGAAGATCATCATACCTTGAGTCATCTTCACCCAGACGAGCCAAATTCTTCATCCAAGGTGCGCAGAGGAGGTCCGGTAGAAGTGTTCCTCCAAACGGGGCAAGAAGAGGTCCTCCATCCGGTAGAAGTCTTCATCCAGGCGGCGTCTTCAATCTTCTTCCATCCGGAGCAGAGCCATCTTCAAAGGAGCCGACACGGAGACATCCTCTTCAACCGACGACTTCCCGACGAATGAAGGTTCCTTTAACGGACGTCATCCAAGATGGCGTCCCTTCAATTCGATTGGCTGATAGAATCCTATCAGCCAATCGGAATTGATGAGGGACGGCCATCTTGGATGACGTCCCTTAAAGGAACCTTCATTCGTCGGGAAAGTCCGTCGGTTGAAGAGGATGGTCCGCCGTCGGCTCCTTTGAAGATTGCATCCGCTCGCTCCAGCATGGATGAAGATTGAAGACGCCGCCTGGATGAAGACCGGATGGAGGACCTCTTCTTGCCTGCTTGGATAAGGACTTCTACCGGACCTCCTCTGCGCACCTTGGATGAAGAATTTGGCTCGGCTGGGTGAAGACGACTCAAGGTAGGATGATCTTCAGGGGGTTAGCGATAGGTTTTTTTTAGTTTGGGTAGGTTATAGTAGGGGGTATGTGAAGTGGTGGGTTGTAATGTTGGGGGGGGGTATTGTATTTTTATTTTCAGGTAAAAGAGCTGATTACTTTGGGGCCAACGCCCCGCAAAAAGGCCCTTTTAAGGGTTGGTAATAGAGCTGATTACTTTTTTTATTTAGTTTAGGGTAGGGAAATTTTATTATTTTGGGGGTTTTTTTTATTTTATTAGGGGCGCTTAGATTAGGTGCAATTAGTTTAAACTTCTTTTAAATCTTTTATTTTTTGTAATTTAGTGGTTTTTTTTGTATTATAGAATAATTTATTTAATTGTATTTTAGTTTATCAAATTGTAGTTAATTTATTTATTTAATTTAATGATAGTGTAGTGTTAGGTTTAATTGTAACTTAGGTTAGGATTTATTTTACAAGTAATTTTGTAATTATTTTAACTAGTTAGCTATTAAATAGTTATTAACTATTTAATAGCTATTGTACCTAGTTAAAATAAATACAAAGTTGCCTGTGAAATAAATATAAATCCTAAAATAGCTGCAATGTAATTATTATTTATATTGCAGCTATATTAGGGTTTATTTTATAGGTAAGTATTTAGTTTTAAATAGGATTAATTTATTTAATTATAGGAATATTATTTCGTTTAATTTAAATTATATTTATGTTAGGGGGGTGTTAGGGTTAGACTTAGGTTTAGGGGTTAATAACTTTATTATAGTAGCGGCGATGTTGTGGGCGGGAGATTAGGGGTTAATAATTGTAGGTAGGTGGTGGCGATGTTAGGGAGGGCAGATTAGGGGTTTATACAATTTATTCTAGTGTTTGCAAGGCGGGATGGTGCGGTGGTTTAGGGGTTAATAACATGATTTATAGTGGCGGCGAGGTCCGGTCGGCCAGATTAGGGGTTAATAAGTGTAGTTATGGTAGCGGCAAACGTTGGGGGGGGGGCATATTAGGGAGTAATAAATATAATATAGGTGTCGGCGATGTTAGGGCAATGTAGGTGGTGGCGGTGTCCGTTCGGCAGATTAGGGGTTAAAAAATTTTATTAGAGGGTTGGCGATGTGGGGGGGGGGATTGGTTTAGGGGTACATAGGTAGTTTATGGGGGTTAGTGTACTTTGTAGCACAGTTTTGGCAGTAGAGTCTTGTCAGTAGAGGCTCTACCGCTCACTTGGTCGAAGACTCCAAATACCAGCGTTAGGAGATCCCATAGAATAAGATAAGGATATGCATTGACGTAAGGGGATCTGCGGTAGCCCTTGAGTAGCGGTAAGGAAGGTGAGCGGGTAGACCCTTTCCTGGCTGACTCTAAATACCCACGGGGCGTTTAAAAAGCAGCGTTAGGGCCCCTTAACCTCTGCTTTTGAGCGCTAACGCCAAACTCTAAATCTAGGTGATAGTGTTAAAGTAGTCAGAAGATTTCACACTTGACTGGTATGTTGGAATTATTTTACTGCACATTTCTAGCTGAATTTTCATGTAGTACATTAGGAGGTGAGAACAGATTTTAAAGGAACATACAATAAACTATGTGCTCTTCATTTAACAGCACTTAGTCCATTATATTTTGGGGTGCAACATTGAGTTAAACATTTTCACGTGAATTCCTCATTTATATCCCGGTTCTTACTAAGAATTACATACTTTTATTTTGTGTTTGGTTGTCCCTGAAAGCAAACATTTACTCTCTGCAACTTCTTTATATATACTGTGATTAATAGTTAATGAATGTAATTATAAAAACTGCAGATTGCCAATTAATTTGTCATTAAAGTACTCTGGATATCATTATATTGATTAGCAGAGTTTACTGTAGCTTATTTTTATAGTGCTGAATACAATCTGCAAAACATTATGCTTTTTATTCAATAGATACTTCTTTTTCAATTGTTATAATTATTTCTCTTAGAACAAGTTATTCTGAGTTCATTTTTGAACATGCTTATTTTAAGATTTCTGCGCTGTATTTTTTTATATGAAGCATTTAAATAAGGCATTAAAGTCATACGCCTAGATTTAGAGTTCTGCGTTAGCCGTCAAAAGCAGCGTTAAGGGGTCCTACACGCTGCTTTTGGCCGCTCGCTGGTATATTAGAGTCGGCCAGGTAAAGGTTGTACTGCTCTCTTTCCAAGCCGTGACTTTTCCATACCGCAGATCCCCTTACGCCAATTGCGTATCCTATCTTTTCAATGGGATCTTCCTAACGCTGGTATTTAGAGTCTTGGCTGAAGTGAGCGTTACACCTCTACCGACAAGACTCCTTCCGCCCATGGAAAGGCTGTAGTTAAGAGCTTTATGGGCTAACGCCGGTATATAAAGCTCTTAACTACAGTGCTCTAAAGTACACTAACACCAATAAACTATCTATGTACCCTAAACCTAGGTCCCCCCACATCGTCGCCACCTATAATAAATATTTTTAACCCCTAATCTGCGACCGCACATCGCCGCCACTACATTATCCCTATGAACCCCTAATCTGCTGCCCCCAACATCGCCGACACCTATATAATATTTATTAACCCCTAATCTGCCCCCCCAACGTCGCCGCCTCCTAACTACAAGTATTAACCCCTAATCTGCTGACCGGACCTCGCCGCTACTATAATAAAGTTATTAACCACTAAAACCGCCGCCCCTCCCGCCTCGCAAACACTATAATAATAGTATTAACCCTAATCTGCCCCCCCCCCAACGTCGCCGCCACCTAACTTCAAGTATTAACCTCTAATCTGCTGACCGGACCTCGCCGCTACTATAATAAATGTATTAACCCCTAAAGCTAAGTCTAACCCTAACCCCCCTAAGTTAAATATAATTTTAATCTAACGACAATAAATTAAATCTTATTAACTAAAGTATTCCTATTTAAAACTAAATACTTACCTGTAAATAAACCCTAAACTAGCTACAATATAACGAATAATTATATTGTAGCTATTTTAGGATTATATTTATTTTACAGAGCCACTTTGTATTTATTTTACTAGGTACAATGCTATAAATAGTTATTTACTATTGAATACGCTACCTAGTTAAAGAAATACAAAATTACCCTGTAAAATAAATCCTAACCTAAGTTTACAATTAAACCTAACATCACTACACTATAAATCAATTAATAAAATTAAATACCTACAATTACATACAATTAAATAAACTAAACTAAATTACAAAAAAAAAAAACACTAAATTACAAAAAATAAAAAAAGATTACAAGAATATTAGTCTGATTACACCTACTCTAAGCCCCCTAATAAAATAAAAAAGCCCCCCAAAATAATAAAGGTCCCCTACCCTATGCTAAATTAAAAAGTTATCAGCTCCTTTTACCAGCCCTTAAATAAAAGGGCTTTTCGCGGGGCAATGCCCCAAAGTAATCGGCTCTTTTGCCTGTAAAAAAAAATACAACCCCCCCAACATTAAAACCCACCACCCACATACCCCTACTCTAACCCACCCAAACCCCCCTTAAATAAACCTAACACTACCCCTCTGAAGATCTCCCTACCTTGAGTCGTCTTCACCCAGCCATGCCAAAGTCTTCATCCGATGGGGCAGAAGAGGACTATTTAATAGCTATTGTACCTAGTTAAAATAAATACAAAGTTGCCTGTAAATAAATATAAATCCTAAAATAGCTACAATATAATTATTCGTTATATTGTAGCTAGTTTAGGGTTTTATTTTACAGGTAAGTATTTAGTTTTAAATAGGAATACTTTAGTTAATAAGATTTAATTTATTTCATTATATTAAAATTATATTTAACTTAGGGGGGTGTTAGGGTTAGGGTTAAACTTAGCTTTAGGGGTTAATACATTTATTATAGTAGTGGCGAGGTCCGGTCGGCAGATTAGGGGTTAATACTTGTAGTTAGGTGGCGGCGACGTTGGGGGGGGGGCAGATTAGGTGTTAATAATATAATATAGGGGTCGGCGATGTTAGGGGACAGCAGATAGGGGTTCATAGGGATAATGTAGGTGGGCGGCGGGTGTCCGGAGCGGCAGATTAGGGATTAATAATATAATGTAGGTGTCAGCGATAGCGGGGGCGGCAGATTAGAGGTTAATAAGTGTAAGATTAGGGGTGTTTAGACTCGGGGTTCATGTTAGGGTGTTAGGTGCAGACTTAGAAAGTGTTTCCCCATAGGAAACAATGGGGCTGTGTTGGGAGCTTAACGCTGCTTTTTTGAAGGTTTTTTTTCAGCCAAAACTGCCCCATTGTTTTCTATGGGGGAATCGTGCACAAGCACGTTTTGCCAGCTTACCGCTACCATAAGCAATGCTGGTATTGAGGGTTGAAGTTGCGGTAAATTCGGCTCAACGCACCCTTTTTGGAGCCTAACGCAGCCCTTCAGACAACTCTAAATACCAGCGTTGTTTGGAAGCAGCGGTAGGAAAAAAAGCTGCGTTAGCTACGCGGGTCTTTACCGACAAAGCTCTAAATCTAGCCGATAGCTTCTATCATCAATATTTTAAAATGAATGAAGAAAAATTGATAATAGGAGTAAATTAGAAAGTTGCTTAAAATTTCATGCTCTATCTGAATCATAACAATTTTTTTTGGGTTCAGTGTCCCTTTAACATTGTTAAAGTTGTGCAAATCAAGCTCAGTTCAGGCATATGTCTCTTAAAATGCCTGGTAGAATCCATGTTACTCGTCTCATTTGTTGAGGCCAATTAGGTGCAGATATAGAAGTGAACATGTGAGCTAACCAATCATTGTGTAGATTGGAAAGGGGTGAAACACCTAGGCCTAGATCACAATATATCAGGAGCCGTGTTTTGGCTGTTTTTCAGGCCAAAATAGCTACTTTTTTGATTTGGCACAGTCACAATAGCTCAAAGTTTGCTGATTTTTGCACTTGCAAATGGTTTTCGGCCACTAGAAAAAAAGGGCTATTTAAGCTATGGAGATGAAAAACTTTGCACTGGTCCCCATTAAATCTAAAACTGTCATATTCACAACTTTTACAATGTTTTAATTCCACAATTAAAAAAAAAAAAAAAAAAAAAAACTATTTAGATTTGCAAAGCTAAGTTGGCTTCTTCATGTTGCTATTCACAAAATTCTTATTTAGCATGTCTGTCCCCATTGTTCTAGCTTTCTGATTAATTTACACCTCTCCTTCACAACTGATGTTAAAGCCACTTCCCTCTTCAATATGGGAAGATATTTTCTAATAATGCTGCAAATAAGATCAAACTGGCTGCTGTAAGTTGTTACAATGGTAAGATGCTTAGCCTGATCATTGGGTTTGCAACATCATTTAATAAAATCACCTAAACACTTTTGCCTCTTCAATTAGAGTATATTTACACCACCCCTCATCATATTCACTAGTAACTAATAAAACTATAACGTCGATCACTATGTTTCAGATAATAACCACACTCAATGTATTTCTATTGTCAAATTTTTCACAGTTTTTTTTTATATACACACTTTCTGGGGAACAAGATACTACTGAGCATGTGCACAAGTCTGTGATTGGCTGATGTCTGCCACATGATAAAGGGGACTGAAAAAAAAAATCAGAAAAAAAAATACTGCTTATTTGAAATTCAGAGTAGGGGGCCAAATTATCATATGGCGGGCGGACATGATTTGCTGTAGCGAATCATGACCAGCACTAAATGCCAACATCATAAGCTCTCGGCATTTAACATTGCACAAGCAGTTCTGGTGAACTGCTTGTGCAATGCCACCCCCTGCAGATTTGTGGCCAATCGGCCGCTAGCAGGTGGGTGTCAATCAACCCCGCTCGTTTTCGATTGGGCTGATAGCTGTCAGCCACTCAGAGGCAGCGGACGAGTTAAGGAGCAGCGGTCTTAAGACTGCTGCTTCTTAACTCCTGTTTCTGGTAAGCCTGAAGGCTAGCGCGGAAACAGGGGGATCAGGGGCCATTCGACCCTTGATAATTATGCCCCTAGGTGTTAAATCATTGTCTTTTTATTATGCACCTGGTAATAATGCAATTCTACTGCATGGAGTGGTCCATTAAAGTGAATGTAAATTTTGATCCTAAAGTGCCAGGATTTTAAAAATTTGATTAAAAACAGGGGCACTTTAATTCATCAAAATTTACATTTCACTCCTGTTGTGAAAAAAAACTTACCTTTTAATCTTGACAGCAGCTCCAGCTTCCTCCACCCGTTGCAAAGCCTCTTCCTGCGTCTAAAATGAGGAATCTGGTTTCCTCCAATCATGGCATTGAATCAGACACTGATTCCCCGGGGGGGAAGCCGTGATTGGGGGATGACCTATCCATCATTTATGACATCAGAAATGGCTTGTGACAACCGGAGGAAACTGGAGCTGCTGTCAAGTTTAAAAGGTAAGTTTTTTTCACAACAGGAGTGAAATTTAAATTTTGATGAATTAAAGTGCCCCGGTTTTTAATCGAATTTTTAAAAACCGAGCACTTTAGCATCAAAATTTACATTCACTTTAATGACTGCTTTTGTGACTTTTTTTTACTGTGTTACTTTTGTATTGCTAATTACCTGCTTTATGTGTGTGTGTTTCGAGTGTATCTTGTTAGCGTAATAGATACAACATGCCACTGTCATTTTGTTAACAAAACTTGTATTGATTGAATATCTTATGACAGTGGAGGGCCCTTTAGTGAGCCAGGAATAACATTAAGGGCTTAACAACTTGAAGTCTGGATATTGCTGAAGTGTGTTTTTGTTACAATGTTGCAAGTGGGGAGGCGGTGTTTGTGCTTACCTTTTTTAGGGTCCTGCAGCAGTGATACCGGCCTCTTCCTGTTCCAGACTTCAAGGAGAAAGTTTCTTTGGCCTGGAGATATCTTGGATAATGGAGAGAGCCAGGAGGAAGGCGATGCCACCAAAGAGGTTTCGTGAAGTGGTGGAGCTGAAGGCGAGGAAAAAGGGACCTGCTGGAAGAAGAGAAGAGCAGTTGTCAGACAATGTGGTACTCCCTACCCCTCAAAAGACCCCCCCCATGAGAAGATTTAATAGAGGGAAGAAAGCAGGAGAAGGGGTAGCAGCATGGGGTAGCAGGGCCCAGGATGCAGGAGGGGACGTGGCTGCTCAAGGCCCTAGGCCCACCCCTAACTTGGATCAGGGTAATCTGGCAGCAGTAGGCCCCGGTCAGGGAGGGGTTAATCAGGCAGCAGTAGGCCCAAAATACAGGGTGTGAGGCCTGAAGCGGCATTAGGTGTAACGCCCGCATTGCCACCGGTGGCCATGGCTGCAATCCTGGCTTCTGTTATGAGCCCAGGCCCTAGAGAACAGGGCCAGGATGCTCCAGTGGCCGACGGTGGTGCGGGAGGCGTGGTGCGGCCTGTCAGACAGGCGGAGGACAGGATGGAGGTGAGGGCCTACTCACAAGACTTTCTCCTCGCGATCGAGTGAGGAAGATCGTGGCCACCATTTTAGACACCAGGGAGAAGGATCAGGACATGGCCCTCGCGAACGGAGCACCTCAGGTAACTTGGGGAGGCTCCGGTTCATGGGTGGGGCCCGGCGTGGGTGTGAGGAGGTGGGGTACTCACCAGGCCAGCTCAGGCAGGCTGGTGGTAGTGGGGCGGTCGAATGCTCCATGCGCGAGTCACATGATGCAAGGGGTTAAGGCTGCAGGCAAAAGCTGTTGCGCAAGAGGCAGAAGTGGGGTTTGTTCTCGTGGGGGCATGGTGGCAGCAGCAATGAGGTTGGGGATAACGGCCGATAGGCAGGAGGCTAGAGTTTATCATGGGCAGGCAGAAATGGCGCATGATAATAGGTGAGACACACATTTTCAAGCAGGGGGGAATAGGATGCATGATAATGTGAGAATGGTAAACGCTGCTGACAGGGATGATGTCATGGATGTGGCAGTAGATAGGGTTACTGAGGATGTCATCATGAGAGCAGTGCAGGCAGCATTACAGAACGCAGCTAGGCCGCAGGCCTCTCCTGTGTTCAGTGAACATGCCCAGGAGGGGTTAAATTAGGAGGAGATTATCAGGAGGGCGGTTTCCAGAGCTTTGGGAATGAATGCAGGGGCAAGCAATGTAGAGAGGAGGGCGAATTTGAAATTTGGGGACTCATTCGTGGACCAGAGTACTCCCCAAGTTGTTTTGTCTCCACAGGTGCCGGAAAAGAAACCAATTGCTACAGCCCCAGGATCATCCAGGGCACTAGCAGTGCCTGGTCCAGCAGGGAACCGGCAACGGGGAGAGGAGAGCTGCTACAGGATTCATGGGGTGGAGAGCATCCGGCGAACTGTGAGTACCATGCACCTGACATTACACAGGCTGATACAGGGTCATCCTTTAGTGGGTCATGCTCAGATAGTGGGGAGGACCTAGGTTTAGTGGGTAAGGGCCAGAGGAGGATGTTCAGGTGGGTCAAAAAAATGGAAGCTGGGCATACAAGGGCCAAGTCGGGGCCCATGGTCACAGGGGATAGCGTGGTTGGGGCACCTGGGCCCGGGGTCACCACCACGGGACAGGTCCCTCGTAGGGTTGCTGCGCAGGGGGACACGTACCCTCGTCTGGTGCACTCTTTATATGGTCATCTCAAGATGAAGGTAATCAAGAAAATCCAGGAGGGTCGATATGTTATCATTTTCTAGCTCTCCTTGGATGCGTTTAGAGCAAAGGAAAGGGTGGCAGAAGGCACAGGTCCCAAAAGGGTCCGCAGGCCGGAGACCTATGAAAAATGGTTAAAATGCTTCAGGGTGCTGGCTACGTGGATAGGTGGCCCCTGCAGGGGCATAACCTCTTTAAATATCGGGATACCATCGAGGATATCCAAAATAGATTCAAGGAAGGGGCATGGCATGAGTATGACATGGCCTTCCACAGAAAAATGGTGGGGAACCCCTTGCTGCATTTCGGTACGCAAGACATGCACCTCTGGTCAAAGCTAGGGTTGGAGGGAAATTCCCCTTCCCCGGGACCAGCTAGGTCAGGATTGGCTAAACAGGGGCCCTGAATAAGCAAGCGGGGTAGGGAGTGCTGGAAATTCCAGGACCGACAATGTGACCAAGGGGGCAGTTGTTCCTTTCGGCACATTTGTAAGTTCTGTAGTGGCCCTCACCTGGGATCCGAGTGCAGCAAAAGAAAGGAGCAGGGAAAGGCCAAACCCCAACCCAAGCAGGGAGTTGGTGTCAAGGGCCCCAACCCCGCTTAAGCTGGTGGCCATGGGGACATAGCTGGACAACTAACCAGACCGGGAGGCAGCTGGGCTAATATGGTCTGGGTTGGAGGAGGGGTTTTGGATTCCAGTATTTGGTAGGGTAACGGGGTCTCCGGTGCATAGGAACTTGAAGGCGGCTTACGAGTTCCCTGGGGTGGTTAGGGAGAAACTGGCAAAGGAGGTGGCAATGGGCAGGGTGTCTGGCCCATTTGCAGCTCTCCCGTTGGAGGATCTGGTTGTATCCCCGCTTGGGGTGGTCCCCAAGAAGGAATCGGGGAAGTTTAGGTTGATACACCACCTCTCATTTCCGAAAGAGGAATCAGTTAATGACGCTATCGACCCAGAGCTAAGCTTGGTGCATTATCAGTCCTTCGATGATGCGCTAGGGGTTTTTAGGGAATGCGGACCGGGGGCACTAATGGCAAAGCTGGACATTGAGTCTGCTTTTCGGTTACTGCTGTTACACCCGTCAGGCTTCAGGCTTATGGGGATGAAGTTTGAGGCTTTTACTATGTGGACAGATGTTTGCCGATGGGGTGTTCACTGTCCTGTGCACTGTTCAGGTGTTTCAGTTCCTTCCTCCACTGGGTGGTGCAGAAGGCATCAGGAGGAGGGTCAGTGGCCCACTACCTGGATGATTTTCTGTTGGTGGCTAGAGCTGAGGACACAAGGTGTCACAGGCACATGGAGGTCATGAAGGATATGATGGCGAGGTTCGGGGTACCGCTCGCAGGTGAGAAAACATAGGGTTCCTGTACTTGTCTGACATTTCTAGGGATAGAAATGGACACAGTCAGGGCAGTTTGCAGACTACCGGAGGACAAGGTGTCTCGTATGCTGCACCTGGTGCAGGAGGTACGCGGACAGGACAGGGTTCCTATCAAAACGGTCCAGTCATTGCTTGGCCTCCTTAACTTCGCGGGACGGGCCATAACCATGGTTAGGGTCTTTAACCGCCGTTTGGAATGCCAGTTGAAGGGTCCACCAGGTCAGGTTAAGTGGGCTAGGGTCAACAGTTAAGGAGGACCTGGATGTATGGGCGGAGTTTCTGGTGCATTTCAATGGGGTGTGTCTCTGGAGACGCCCCACAGTTTCGAACCAGACATTGCATCTATTTACAGACGCAGCAGGCAGCTTTTGATATGGGACATACCTTGATGGGCAGTGAAGTGCTGCACCATGGCCCCAGGAGTGGATAGCTGAAGGGGCTACGAGGAACCTGACGCTGTTGGAACTTTTTCCAATTGTGGTAGCAGTGGAGATTTGGGGTGAGCTGTTAGCCAATAGGTCGGTGGTGTTTTGGATGGACAATATGAGTGTGGTGTACACCATTAATAAATTGTCTGCCTCATCAACGGGGTTGGTGCTTTATCTTAGACATTTGGTGTTGCGCTGCTTGCAGTGTAACATTTGCTTTACAGCCAAACACGTCCCGGGAGTGCAGAACGTGATCGTTGATGCACTCTCTTGATTTAATTGGGAGCAGTTTAGGAAAGCGGCACCGAAGGCAGAAAAGGAGGGTCTGACATGCCCGCTTTTTCTTTAGCAGCTGTTGGAGGTTGGGAAGGCATCCTCCCTCTAATCAGAGCATTGCTGGCACCGAGAACGTGGACAGCTTACTCGAGCCACTGGATAAAATGGAAAGAGTTCTATCATCAGAGAGGCATGCAGGTACAGGGGGCTTCTCGGGTACAGGTGCTTGACTAGTTAGCAGTTCTGAGGGTGGAAGGGGTCAGTAGAATGGGGGCAGGGAGCAGGTTGTCTGCTGTAGCCTTTTTCTACAAAGCATTGGGGTACACTGACCATTCCAAATCGTTTTTAGTCAGGCAAGTGTTAAAAGGGTGGGGTAGGGTAGAGCCCATCACTCGACTCCGGCTGAGGCAGCTGGTGTTGGGGCTGAATTCAGTTTGTAGGTCGGAATATGAGAGAATACTTTTCAGGGCCGCATTTGCGCTAGCATTTGCGGGGGCACTGTGCCTTGGGGAGTTGGTGTCAACTTCCAAGGTGAAGGGTAAAGGGGGCATCCTAGAGGACCACATATGGCCGTCAGAAGGGGCCCTGCTTTTGTTGATACCACGGTCAAAGACAGAACAGGAAGGGAGAGGGACTTTGTTGCCTCTGGCAAAGCACGAATTTGAGGAGTGCTGTCCAATGCGCTGCGTGGGTGATTTTTGTAGAATCAGGCCGGCAGGCATGCAGCAATTCCTGGTGCATGAGGACGGTAGTGCATTGTTGGTCTTCCAGTTCCGTAGGGTTCTGGCTAAAGCGGCGCAGAAGGCGGGACTGGATCCTGGTGGGATTGCCCCGTATTCCTTTAGAATTGGGGCAGCTACATGTGCGGCGTCTCAGGGAGCCTCCACGCAGGAAATCAAGTGCATAGGGAGGTGGAAGTCAGGCCGGTATAAAGCATACATTAGACTGACGACAGATATGTAAAGATGGCAAACCAAAAAAAAAAGGGGGGGGGAGATGATTGAGCTATTTGGTTTGTGAATGGGGGAAAAAAATCTAGACACGGTTTTTTCAGCTACATGTGGGGGTCTTTTCATTAGTGAAAGCATTATTGGGGCCAATAGGGAACTGGAAAAGGGGTTAATGGGTTTACTCATATTTTGCCAGGTACGATAGGTGTAAATTCCCCTCCAGTTCGAGTGTGGATAGTGGGCCACTCCTTTATCCACTGGGCATCCCTCAGGGCGTTGCGGTTGACGGAAGCTTAGCAGCTTGGATTTTCAACGTCCAGGGCCAACTTCCGCTGGCTGGGTCGCAGGGGACTCTCATGGGTAGATTTGCCAACTCTTTTGCAAGAGGCACACAGGAGGTGGGGGCAGCCCAACATTTTAGTGCTGCACCTAGGTGTGAATGATTTGGGGGCGTTGCCCGCTTTGGACCTCATTAAGAGGATGGTAGCCGATTTTACACACCTGGTTGAAGGACGTAAAGCTGGGATGGTCGAATGGGGTTGCTCTACTACATTGGAGGCATATAGTGACCCAAAAGGCAGCCTATAATGTGAGGAAGAAGGTCAACAGGAAGTTGGGTAGGGTGGTCACGGGCCTGGGTGGCTTCGTAATTAGACACTAAGCAATAACAGCTGACAGGAAGGACGCTGGGTTGGATCTGTTTCTAAATGACATTAGAGGTTCACTTTTAAGGATAATCTGAGTGTACAAGCGTATTGTAAAAAAAAAAAAAAAAAAAAAATTTTTGAAGGTTACATGACAGTGGTAAAAAAAAAAAAAAAAAAAATGTTTAGTAGGTACTGTTAAGAAACGGTTCCAATTGTCATAAGTGGCGGCAAGAGAATGCTTGGCTCTTGTGGCGGGTGGTCAAGGCCCTGGGGAGCGGGCACAGGGAGAGAAGAGTGACGGTCTAAAAAGAGGGAGGGGTGACGCCCGCTAGGTCTGGCCTAGGGGTCCTCTCCCTCACAGATGCAGGCCGAAGACCTCTAAACTTCACAGCTCTCTCCCGGTGCCAATGGGCATGAACAGCCGGGTGTCACGCCGCAAACATCGAAGGGGGCCTTGGCCGCTTGCTGGTAGGGGTTAGGTTAGTGATAGATGCCTCCACCATGTTTGTTATGAACTTGTTTACAAGTTTTAAGTTAAATTAAGTTCTAGTGCCTAGTATAAGAATATAGAATACGTAGGCACCAGTTATTTGTTTATTAAATAAACGCGACCGTGACCGGTCTTTATGCCAACGTGTTGTCTGGTCTTATTTCTTTTTCTAAATGGGGAGGGTTCTACAGTATGTAGGACTGAATAGGTGGTTTAGACCTTATGACAGTGGAGGGCCCTCTAGTGGGCCAGGAACAACATTAAGGACTTAACAACTTGAAGTCAGGATATTGCTGGAGTGTGTTTTTGTTACAATGTTGCAAGTGGGGAGGCGGTGTTTGTGCTTACCTTTTTTAGGGTCTTACAGCAGTGATACCGGCCTCTTCCTGTTCCAGATTTCAAGGACAAAGTTTCCCCGCCTACCCGTCCTCATAAAAGAGATGGAAGGTGGCGTCAATGCGGCTGAGTGAGGGTGAGTTACCCGGCTGGGGTAGGTTTAATTTAGCTAGCCTTAGTAAGCCCGGGTTGTTAATATAGCCATCCACCCCTAGCTGGAGGGTTGAACGATTTGACTGAGAGGGGTTGCTTGTATTGGGCTGGATAGGATGCCCTAGCTGGCAGTTAATGCATCACACTGGCTGCACATTAATATTTCAGTAGGTAGGTGGGTCTTATCTTTGTTCTAGTGAGAGTCCAGAGGTAAAAATTTATATTTATTGGCAAATCTCAGTAGTCACGTCAAAGACATAATACACACCACCGCCAGCTCTCTGAGCTTGAATACTGGTGCATATGCACGTTTTCTGCTGAAAAAAAAGTAATAACTTTCATTGGAAGCATTTTTGCTAATTAAAGTATATTGCAAAAATGCTTCTATTTAAAATCGAAATACACCCATGAAAATGTCTATTTTGTTTATGTTCCTATTTCTTTAAAGTTAAAAAAAACATAATTTATGCTTACCTGATAAATTTATTTCTCTTGTAGTGTATCCAGTCCACGGATCATCCATTACTTGTGGGATATATTCCCTTCCCAACAGGAAGTTGCAAGAGGATCACCCACAGCAGAGCTGCTATATATCCTCCCCTCACATGTCATATCCAGTCATTCGACCGAAACAAGACGAGAAAGGAGAAACCATAGGGTGCAGTGGTGACTGTAGTTTAACTAAAAATTTAGACCTGCCTTAAAAGGACAGGGCAGGCCGTGGACTGGATACACTACAAGAGAAATAAATTTATCAGGTAAGCATAAATTATGTTTTCTCTTGTTAGTGTATCCAGTCCACGGATCATCCATTACTTGTGGGATACCAATGCCAAAGCTTAAGTACACGGATGATGGGAGGGACAAGGCAGGAACTTAAACTGAAGGAACCACTGCCTGTAGAACCTTTCTCCCAAAACAGCCTCCGAAGAAGCAAAAGTGTCAAATTTGTAAAATTTTGAAAAAGTGGGAAGCGAAGACCAAGTCGCAGCCTTGCAAATCTGTTCAACAGAGGCCTCATTTTTAAAGGCCCAGGTGGAAGCCACAGCTCTAGTAGAATGAGCTGTAATCATTTCAGGGGGCTGCTGTCCAGCAGTCTCATAGGCTAAGCGTATTATGCTTCGAAGCCAAAAGGAGAGAGAGGTTGCCGAAGCTTTTTGACATCTCCTCTGTCCAGAGTAAACGACAAACAGGGCAGATGTTTGACGAAATTCTTTAGTTGCCTGTAAGTAGAACTTCAAGGCACGGACTACGTCCAGATTATGTAAAAGACGTTCCTTCTTTGAAGAAGGATTAGGGCACAATGACGGGACAACAATCTCTTGATTGATATTTCTGTTAGAAACCACCTTAGGTAAAAACCCAGGTTTAGTACGCAGAACTACCTTGTCTGAATGGAAAATCAGATAAGGAGAATCACAATGTAAGGCAGATAACTCCGAGACTCTTCGAGCCGAGGAAATAGCCATCAAAAACAGAACTTTCCAAGATAAAAGTTTAATATCAATGGAATGAAGGGGTTTCAAACGAACTCCTTGAAGAACTTTAAGAACCAAGTTTAAGCTCCACAGAGGAGCAACAGTTTTAAACACAGGCTTAATCCTAGCCAAAGCCTGACAAAAAGCCTGGACGTCTGGAACCTCTGCCAGACGCTTGTGCAAAAGAATAGACAGAGCAGAGATCTGTCCTTTTAACAAACTAGCTGATAAGCCTTTTTCCAAACCCTCTTGGAGAAAGGACAAAATCCTAGGAATCCTAACCTTACTCCATGAGTAACTCTTGGATTCGCACCAATAAAGGTATTTACGCCATATCTTATGGTAGATTTTCCTGGTAACAGGCTTTCGTGCCTGTATTAAGATATCAATAACTGACTCTGAGAAGTCACGCTTTGATAGAATCAAGCGTTCAATCTCCATGCAGTCAGTCTCAGAGAAATTAGATTTGGATGATTGAAAGGACCTTGTATTAGAAAGTCTTGCCTCAGAGGTAGAGTCCATGGTGGACATGATGACATGTCCACCAGGTCTGCATACCAGGTCCTGATGCTCTCTCCTGCTTGATCTTGGCAATCAGTCGAGGGAGCAGAGGAAATGGTGGAAACACATAAGCCAGGTTGAAGAACCAAGGAGCTGCTAGAGCATCTATCAGCGTCGCTCCCGGGTCCCTGGACCTGGATCCGTATCGAGGAAGCTTTGCGTTCTGGCGAGACGCCATGAGATCCAGTTCTGGTTTGCCCCAACAATGGACCAGTTGAGCAAACACCTCCGGATGGAGTTCCCACTCCCCCGGATGAAAAGTCTGACGACTTAGAAAATCCGCCTCCCAGTTCTCCACACCTGGGATGTGGATCGCTGACAATTGGCAAGAGTGAGACTCTGCCCAGCGAATTATCTTTGAGACTTCTAACATCGCTAGGGAACTCCTGGTTCCCCCTTGATGGTTGATGTAAGCCACAGTCGTGATATTGTCCGACTGAAATCTGATGAACCTCAGTGTTGCTAACTGAGGCCAAGCTAGAAGAGCATTGAATATTGCTCTTAACTCCAGAATATTTATTGGGAGGAGTTTCTCCTCCTGAGTCCACGATCCCTGAGCCTTCAGGGAGTTCCAGACTGCACCCCAACCTAGAAGGCTGGCATCTGTTGTTACAATCGTCCAATCTGGCCTGCGAAAGGTCATACCCTTGGACAGATGGACCCGAGATAGCCACCAGAGAAGAGAATCTCTGGTGTCTTGATCCAGATTTAGTAGAGGGGACAAATCTGAGTAATCCCCATTCCACTGACCTAGCATGCATAATTGCAGCGGCACTATGTCCATTGCCGCTACCATTAAGCCGATTACTTCCATGCACTGGGCCACTGACGGGCGTGGAATGGAATGAACGACACAGCAAGCATTTAAAAGTTTTGATAACCTGGACTCCGTCAGGTAAATTTTCATTTCTACAGAATCTATCAGAGTCCCTAGGAAGGAGACTCTTGTGAGTGGTGATAGAGAACTCTTTTCCACGTTCACCTTCCACCCATGCGACCTCAGAAATGCCAGAACTATCTCTGTATGAGACTTGGCAATTTGAAAGCTTGACGCCTGTATCAGGATGTCGTCTAGATACAGAGCCACCGCTATGCCTCGCAGTCTTAGAACCACCAGAAGTGAGCCCAGAACCTTTGTAAAGATTCTCGGGGCAGTAGCCAACCCGAAGGAAAGAGCTACAAATTGGTAATGCCTGTCTAGCAAGGCAAATCTTAGGAACCGATGATGATCTTTGTGAATCGGTATGTGAAGGTAGGCATCCTTTAAGTCCACTGTGGTCATGTACTGACCCTCTTGGACCATGGGTAGGATGGTCCAAATGGTTTCCATTTTGAATGATGGAACTCTGAGGAAATTGTTTAAAATCTTTAGATCCAAGATTGGTCTGAAGGTTCCCTCTTTCTTGGGAACCACAAACAGATTTGAATAAAATCCCTGTCCTTGTTCCGTCCGCGGAACTGGGTGGATCACCCCCATTACTAGGAGGTTTTGTACACAGCTTAGGAATGCCTCTTTCTTTATCTGGTTTTCTGATAACCTTCAAAGATGAAATCTTCCTTGAGGAGGAGAAGCCTTGAAGTCCAGAAGATATCCCTGAGATATAATCTCCAACGCCCAGGGATCCTGGACATCTCTTGCCCATGCCTGGGCGAAGAGAGAAAGTCTGCCCCCCACTAGATCCGTTTCCGGATAGGGGGCCGTTCCTTCATGCTGTCTTGGGGGCAGGAGCAGGTTTTCTTGCCTGCTTGCCCTTGTTCCAGGACTGGTTAGGTTTCCAGGCCTGTCTGGAATGAGCAACAGTTCCTTCCTGTTTTGGAGCGGAGGAAGTTGATGCTGCTCCTGCCTTGACATTTCGAAAGACACGAAAATTAGACTGTTTGGCCTTTGATTTGGCCCTGTCCTGAGGAAGGGTATGACCCTTACCTCCAGTAATGTCAGCAATAATTTCTTTCAAGCCGGGCCCGAATAAGGTCTGCCCCTTGAAAGGAATATTAAGTAATTTAGATTTAGAAGTCATGTCAGCTGACCAGGATTTAAGCCATAGCGCCCTCCGCGCCTGGATGGCGAATACGGAATTCTTAGCCGTTAGTTTAGTCAAATGTACAATGGCATCAGAAACAAATGAGTTAGCTAGCTTAAGTGATTTAAGCTTGTCCATAATTTCATCCAATGGAGCTGTGTGAATGGCCTCTTCCAGAGACTCAAACCAGAATGCCGCAGCAGCAGTGACAGGCGCAATGCATGCAAGGGGCTGCAGGATAAAACCTTGTTGAACAAACATTTTCTTAAGGTAACCTTCTAATTTTTTTATCCATTGGATCCGAAAAAGCACAACTGTCCTCAACTGGGATAGTGGTATGCTTTGCTAAAGTAGAAACTGCTCCCTCCACCTTAGGGACCGTTTGCCATAAGTCCCGTGTAGTGGCGTCTATTGGGAACATTTTTCTAAATATAGGAGGAGGGTAAAAGGGCACACCAGGTCTATCCCACTCCTTGCTAATAATTTCTGTAAGCCTTTTAGGTATAGGAAAAACATCAGTACACACCGGCACCGCATAGTATCTATCCAGCCTACACAATTTCTCTGGAATTGCAACTGTGTTACAGTCGTTCAGAGCAGCTAAAACCTCCCCAAGCAATACACGGAGGTTCTCAAGCTTAAATTTAAAATTAGAGATCTCTGAATCAGGTTTCCCCGGATCAGATCCGTCACCCACAAAATGAAGCTCTCATGTTCTGCAAACTGTGACGCAGTATCAGACATGGCTCTTACAGCACCTGCACGCTCTGCATCTCTCCTAATCCCAGAGCTATCGCGCTTGCCTCTCAATTCTGGCAATCTAGATAATACTTCTGACAGGGTATTATTCATGATTGTAGCCATGTCCTGTAAAGTAATTGCTATGGGCGCCCCTTGATGTACTTGGTGCCATATTAGCGTGCGCCCCCTGAGCGGGAGGCGAAGGTACTGACACGTGAGGAGAGTTAGTCAGCATAACTTCCCCCTCGTCATCTGGTGATAATTCTTTTATAGATAAAGACTGATCTTTATTATTTAAAGTGAAATCAATACATGTAGTACACATATTCCTATGGGGCTCCACACTGGCTTTCAAACATAATGAACAAATAGATTCATCTATGTCAGACATGTTTAAACAGACTAGCAATAAGACTGGCAAGCTTGAAAAACACTTTACAACAAGTTTACAAGCAATATAAAAAACGCTACTGTGCCTTTAAGAAGCTCAAAACCTGTCCCAAGTTGAAATAACAATGAACCAAAGCAGTTATACCAACCAAATTTTCACAGTGTATGTATTAAGTTAGCAGAGCATTGCACCCACTTGCAAATGGATGATTAACCCCTTAATACCCAAAACGGACTAACAATAGAAAAAAAAACGTTTTTTAAAACAGTCACACACACTGCCACAGCTCTACTGTGACATTTTACCTCCCTCAATATGACTTTTGAAGCCTTTTGAGCCCTCTAGAGAAGTCCTGGATCATGCAGGAAGAAGCAGGAAATCTGAGTCTGAATTTTTTCTGCGCAAAAAAGAGCTAAAATAGGCCCCTCCCACTCATATTACAACAGTGGGAAGCCTCAGTTAACTGTTTCCATGCAGAAATTAAGCCAGCCATGTGGAAAAATTATGCCCCAATAAGTTTTATCACCAAATGTACGTTAAAAAACGATTAAACATGCCAGCAAACGTTTTAAAACACATTTTTTGAAGAGTATATATCTCTATTAATAAGCCTAATACCAGTCGCTTTCACTGCATTTAAGGCTTTACTTACATTACTTCGGTATCAGCAGCATTTTCTTAGTCAATTCCATTCCTTAGAAAAATATTTTACTGCACATACCTCATTGCAGGAAAACCTGCACGCCATTCCCTCTCTGAAGTTACCTCACTCCTCAGAATGTGTGAGAACAGCAAGTGGATCTTAGTTACTTCTGCTAAGATCATAAAAAACACAGGCAGATTCTTCTTCCAAATACTGCCTGAGAAAAAACAGCACACTCCGGTGCCATTTAAAAATAACAAACTTTTGATTGAAGAAATAAACTAAGTATAAAACACCACAGTCCTCTCACGACCTCCATCTATGTTGAGGGTTGCAAGAGAATGACTGGATATGACATGTGAGGGGAGGAGCTATATAGCAGCTCTGCTGTGGGTGATCCTCTTGCAACTTCCTGTTGGGAAGGGAATATATCCCACAAGTAATGGATGATCCGTGGACTGGATACACTTAAAAAGAGAAATAAAATACTTTAAATCCCATGGAAACACACACACATGAAATACATTACTCCAATAAACCCAATATAAAACAAGCCAATGGATGATAGGGACTGTGTTCATTTGGAATCATGGTTCAAGTGTTAAAATCACGCTGGGCGAACCTTGGTGTACTCGCCTTCACAATTTGGTGCTATGTGATGACTTTTTAGGTGAAGTACTGCGGCACAGGGTTGTGGAGGAGGAGCCTGAACCTATTGATGTTCTTAGGGTAGATTCCAGGGAACAGCAAGGTTTGACCTGTCTGTCAAATTAAAAGTATCAAAAGCAATTTTTAAAATACACGTGAGTATGATACAAAGACATCATGTCATTACACAGCAATGTTTTTGATTACCGTGTATAAGGGAAAGTGCAAATATTCCTTTACTCCTGCAGTTTTTATTTTAATATATCCACCAATAGACTATTGTATTTAGATGGTAATGTTCACTAGTGGTATTTAAAAGGTGGATGATCTTTGCAAGATGTATTGAGGTGCACCAGCCGAACATATGTTTGGGAAGCCATCTGAAAAATCTGTGTTTCGTATCCCTTTAACATGGAGACTTAGACCTTTCCCCTAGCAACACTGAAGCTTGCCTTTATTCAGTAGATAGTCACAATTTCTGTGTGACTGTAGTCTGGGTGACCTCTCCTTTTTCTCAATTTTGGAATCTGAAAAACATGGAACATTGGGGAAAACACATGTTGGCATTTTTTTTTTCTAGTGTTGTGTTATTTTATTGTTTAAAGACACATGATACTGCAATAGTTTTTAAGTGACACTTGATGAAACTTAAATGTAAAACTGGTCAAGATAAAAGCCCTTTTGTTGTATGTGTATTTGTGTGACATATTTTTGTTTGAGACCTATTTTACCATTGTGCCTGTAGGTCCTATAGTAAAATGGAAAACGTGTGATGTTATACTGTGCACATCAATTTGCGGAGTAGGCTTATTTTCTGTGAAATTTACTTGACAAACATAATTTTGTATTTAAGCTATTTAATGTAGTTATGGGTTTGAAACTTCATGCTGATGTTATTGAGAGTGTATTGTCCATTTGCATAATAGTAATGACATGTCATGATGTTTATGAAAATAAATTGTTATTAGGTAGCTTAATGTTAGTGTGAATGTGTGTGAAGATTGCTGTATGTGACATTCCTTTCATGTTTTTGTATTGTTTTATGTGCACGGGTGGCTTGTTTGTTTTAGCTATGTGAATAAGATTTTATATGTTTGTATGAATTTCTAATATTTTTTAACTCACCAGGTCTTCTGAGGGTGGATGATGACTGCCTCTGGTAGTATTGATTTTTGCAGCATCTCCTCTCGTTTATTGAATGTTATTTTTACAAGATGGTCTCCTCCAGATTTTTTTGACCGTGTCCATTTTTTTTTCTTTACCTTTGCAATCATATTATCTTTGTTTTACCCAAAATAATGGTTTTTATTGTGCCTGCTGACACTACACATGCCATCCCTGACTTTGATCCATATGTGACATGTGATAGAATTACTAACTTTTTCTGATGTTGTAAATAAGATGACATGATATTCTATGTGTGAATTTATATCCTTTGATTCTTTCAATAATTTTAGGTGTTTTTGGCATTCTATCATTTGTTGAGTCCTCGTCCTCATTATTATTATTATTATTATTATTATTATAATCAGGTATTTGTAGAGCGCCAACATATTCCGCAGTGCTATCCTCCTGCACTGATGACTCCCTACATGGACTGAGTATTTTTTTGTGCACCTTAAAGGGACAGTCTAGGCCAAAATAAACTTTCATGATTCAGATAGAGCATGTCATTTTAAACAATTTTCCAATTAACTTTTATCACCAATTTTGCTTTGTTCTCTTGGTATTCTTAGTTGAAAGCTTAACCTAGGAGGTTCATATGCTAATTTCTTAGACCTTGAATGCCACCTCTTTCAGATTGCATTTTATCGGTTTTTCACCACTAGAGGGTGTTAGTTCACATATTTCATATAGATAACACTGTGCTCGTGCACGTGAAGTTATCTGGGAGCAGGCACTGATTGGCTAGACTGCAAGTCTGTCAAAAGAACTGAAAAAAGGGGCAGTTTGCAGAGGCTTAGATACAAGATAATCACAGAGGTTAAAAGTATATTATTGTAACTGTGTTGGCTATGCAAAACTGGGAAATGGGTAATAAAGGGATTATCTATCTTTTAAAACAATAAAAATTATGGTGTAAACTGTGCCTTTAATCTGTAACCTTGCTGTTTTTAAATTTTTAATTTTGGTGACCTTCCTGCTGCCTCCAATGTGCTTCTTGTCCCCTATCTTTGACTCACACTGCTACCACTACCTGCAATACTCTCCCACAGACTCACTGGCATTCCTCCCCTGTCCTTCACTTTGTGTTAAATTTCCCTCCAACTCGCCTGCTCTGCCACTCTCTCTTGCTCATAGTAGCCATGCCTAGAAAATGGAGGTTGTGCATAGTATTTTATATAGTGTGAAACAATGTTGCATTTTGGTACATTGTTTTAGGTTTGTAACTCACTGTGGCATATATATATATATATATATATATATATATATATATATATATATATATATATACAGGGAGTGCAGAATTATTAGGCAAATGAGTATTTTGACCACATCATCCTCTTTATGCATGTTGTCTTACTCCAAGCTGTATAGGCTCGAAAGCCTACTACCAATTAAGCATATTAGGTGATGTGCATCTCTGTAATGAGAAGGGGTGTGGTCTAATGACATCAACACCCTATATCAGGTGTGCATAATTATTAGGCAACTTCCTTTCCTTTGGCAAAATGGGTCAAAAGAAGGACTTGACAGGCTCAAAAAAGTAAAAAATAGTGAGATATCTTGCAGAGGGATGCAGCACTCTTAAAATTGCAAAGCTTCTGAAGCGTGATCATCGAACAATCAAGCGTTTCATTCAAAATAGTCAACAGGGTCGCAAGAAGCGTGTGGAAAAACCAAGGCGCAAAATAACTGCCCATGTCAAGCGTGCAGCTGCTAAGATGCCACTTGCCACCAGTTTGGCCATATTTCAGAGCTGCAACATCACTGGAGTGCCCAAAAGCACAAGGTGTGCAATACTCAGAGACATGGCCAAGGTAAGAAAGGCTGAAAGACTACCACCACTGAACAAGACACACAAGCTGAAACGTCAAGACTGGGCCAAGAAATATCTCAAGACTGATTTTTCTAAGGTTTTATGGACTGATGAAATGAGAGTGAGTCTTGATGGGCCAGATGGATGGGCCTGTGACTGGATTGGTAAAGGGCAGAGAGCTCCAGTCCGACTCAGACGCCAGCAAGGTGGAGGTGGAGTACTGTTTTGGGCTGGTATCATCAAAGATGAGCTTGTGGGGCCTTTTCGGGTTGAGGATGGAGTCAAGCTCAACTCCCAGTCCTACTGCCAGTTTCTGGAAGACACCTTCTTCAAGCAGTGGTACAGGAAAAAGTCTGCATCCTTCAAGAAAAACATGATTTTCATGCAGGACAATGCTCCATCACATGTGTCCAAGTACTCCACAGCATGGCTGGCAAGAAAGGGTATAAAAGAAGAAAATCTAATGACATGGCCTCCTTGCTCACCTGATCTGAACCCCATTGAGAACCTGTGGTCCATCATCAAATGTGAGATTTACAAGGAGGGAAAACAGTACACCTTTCTGAACAGTGTCTGGGAGGCTGTGGTTGCTGCTGCACGCAATGTTGATGGTGAACAGATCAAAACACTGACAGAATCCATGGATGGCAGGCTTTTGAGTGTCCTTGCAAAGAAAGGTGGCTATATTGGTCACTGATTTGTTTTTGTTTTGTTTTTGAATGTCAGAAATGTATATTTGTGAATGTTGAGATGTTATATTGGTTTCACTGGTAAAAATAAATAATTGAAATGGGTATATATTTGTTTTTTGTTAAGTTGCCTAATAATTATGCACAGTAATAGTCACCTGCACACAAAGATATCCCCCTAAAATAGCTATAACTAAAAACAAACTAAAAACTACTTCCAAAACTATTCAGCTTTGATATTAATGAGTTTTTTGGGTTCATTGAGAACATGGTTGTTGTTCAATAATAAAATTAATCCTCATTCACTTGGCCTGAAATCCTACAAAACCCTTGTCTGCTATACAGGGAGAGGATCTGTCCTTTCTACTTGCCTTGCCTATGCAAATCGGGTGTAGGCTAATTTGCTGACAGCAAGCGGCTCGGACGACATAGTTTACTGAGCTCCGGTACAATATACATGCAAGGTTCTAACATCAAGCTTTTTTTTATTGCTAAGTCTCTAATATGAATATATGACTCTCTGTTTAATGTAAATATCCACTGATTGTATTACTACGTCTATTGTTAAGGTCTAGGCACATTGATTGATTTTTATGTACTTTGCTACCCGTACTTGATGAAAACTAGTTTACATTGTGCTATTTATTTTTCTTATGAGTTTACCCCTGCCCTACCCTTTGGATAATCTATGGTCTATAAGTTTAAAATGTAAGCATATCACTACTTCCTCTCTGGAAGACCTATATTTTGTTCTTCCCTCCCTACAGATAAGCTGTCAGCATTAAACTGCAGCGTTCAGGTTATCTAGGAACCCCCATCCCACTCTAAGATCTATGATTTGGTTCTAGTACTTGAGATACCTCCGTCATATAGTTAAATATTTACCTCCTCCATATCAGGTTATATTCCGGACCCTTTTAGAACATTACCCCTATATTCTCCTCTTTTATTTGTTTTGTTTCCCCTCTAAGAGTTAAGAAATAACATATTATATATTCAGTGGGGAAAATATCTTTATTATGTGTTACTCCCTAGTATAAAGGGGTATATATGACTCAGTTTTATACTATAATGGGGGGAAAAAGAAAAGAAAAGAAAAAAAAATGAGGTTTCAATGTTGCGTTTAAATGAAGGACAAACATTTCTTTATATATGGTTTTATTGAGCTGACCACTTCCATATTGTGCAGTAATACAGGTTATGTATCTACTATTTGAAAAATCTGCCTTGCAACTCGTTTGTAATGTATTATTTTCTTTATTCCTCAATAAAAAAAAATATTTAAAAAAAAAAAAAATTAATCCTCAAAAATACAACTTGCCTAATAATTCTGCACTCCCTGTATATTGAATTTTGACTCTTAGCAGGCAATTCTCATTTCATCAGGAGCAACACTGGATTTCTTGCTTCCTGAGGCTGTTGTCAGAACAAGTGAATTAGTTGACATTGGAACAGTAGTTTGACAACAGAGATTGCATACAGGGCATTAAGAGACAGTTGATTGACCCAGTCTAAACCTGCTACCCTGACAAGGTTAACAGCTGGAATAGATGCTACAACTTCTTTAAAGCTCATGTTTCAGATTTTCTTGTTCTATTTAGAAATGTATTTATCTACATTAAGTTTAGGGATTTTTATACAGCTTCTCTTACTCCAACAATAGCAAGTTGTTGGTAAATCCTTAAACAATATGGGCTAGATTTACGGGTGGAGCACTATGTTAACATGCACCCATAAAGGGGCAAGTTTGGCACACATTAAATACCCAACCATCATAAGTAGCTGATAAATTCTTGCAGCTTCACTTTGCATTTTGCGCAATTAACCAGAGGTCCGACCTCTAGTTAATGAAAAAAAGTGCCCCAATGCCCCCCCAAATAAAAGGGACAGTTCTTTAATCTAAAAAAAAAAAAAAAGATGAGCATCTTTATTTTTTAAAACAACTGCACAAAGCAGTTATAAGGGGTTGATGAGTAGTGTTTAGAAAAAAAAAAAAACGGCACTGAAAGTGCCTTTACATTGAGGTGGATGGAGACTGTGTTTTTACTCTAAAAATATGTCTATGCTTATAAACAAATAAATATATATGTATTGATATTTTATATTCACAAATAAACACATTAATATATATATTTTTATTTTGCTGTCCAACACTGCGCTGCGCTAGGTGCTTTGCCATGTCTGACGGCATGAAAACGAGCGCAAGGCTTCCAGGCAATGCGAACGCAAGGTCTCATTCACATTGTGCCTAACTTGTAATACCAACACACATTTACATGCGCTGGTATTACTGAGTGTAGTGCAAAGATCACTCTTGCAAAAGTGAAAAATTGCGCTCCACTCCTTATCTAGGCCTATGTCTTCTGCATTTAACACAATAGGAGCTAATTGTATATACTACATTTGCATGTTTACACTAAAGGGTCATCACAATATACAGTAATCGGTATTGTATAGCCTAAGCAAGTGTTAACCAGCAGCTTGATATGCTAATCACAAAGTTACTTGAAACAGTATGCACAGCTATTTAGCCCCAGCAAACTTAGATGTCTTAGTTTAAATGAATATTCCAACCTATTCTAAAATAACATCAATGCATTTTACTTTTGAATATAAGTATTTTTGCAATAAACTTCCATTAGCAAAACAGTTTCTATGTAAAGCCATTACTGTTTTATGTTAGAGCTTTAACTCTGCATGTAAATATGCTTTATATACCTGCATTTTAGCATAATACAATTCACTTCTAGCTCTCTGAACAGATGCACTTTATAAAACGCTGGTGCATGAAGCATATTTAGATACACTTCACATTCAGAAAAGAAATGCATTAGTGTGCATTTTAGTTTAGCCTGGAGTGTCCCTTTAAGTATTGTTTTTAATGGCAAAAAGTACACATCTACAATTCTTTCATCATATTTACATTGAGATTTCTGACCATAATGTGTTGACTGAATCATCCACTAATTAGGGATATATTTAAATAGCATCAGCAAATGTATGTTTTTGTTAATGGTTAGCTCCCACGCTGCCTAATTAAGCTATATATGGAAATTTAATTCTTATTGTATTATGACACAACATTATCTGCAGCTTTACTGAAAAAAATAAATGGCAGGAGCTAATGCTCTATATTTGAAGGTTCCATAAAGCAGAATCACAATTATGGAAATGTCTAATTTATATTTTTTATTACACTCGTAACATAGTAACAGAGGCCTAGATTTAGAGTTTGGCGGTAGCCGTCAAAACCAGCGTTAGAGACTCCTAACGCTGTTTTTTACTGCCCGCTGGTATTTGGAGTCAGTGAGGAAAGGGTCTAACGCTCACTTTCCAGCCGCGACTTTTCCATACCGCAGATCCCCCTACGCCATTTGCGTATCCTATTCAATGGGATCTTTCTAACGCCGGTATTTAGAGTCTTGGCTGAAGTGAGCGTTAGAAATCTAACGACAAAACTCCAGCCGCAGAAAAAAGTCAGGAGTTAAGAGCTTTCTGGGCTAACGCCGGTTTATAAAGCTCTTAACTACTGTGCTCTAAAGTACACTAACACCTATAAACTACCTATGTACCCCTAAACCGAGGTCCCCCCACATCGCCACCACTCTATTACATTTTTTAAACCCTAATCTGCCGCTCCGTACACCGCCGCCACCTACGTTATCCCTATGTACCCCTAATTTGCTGCCCCTAATACCGCCGACCCCTATATTATATTTATTAACCCCTAATCTGCCGCCCCCAACGTCGCCGCCGCCACCTACATACACTTATTAACCCCTAATCTGCCAACCAGACCGCACCGCTACTATAATAAATGTACTAACCCCTAATCCGCCTCACTCCCGCCTCAATAACCCTATAATAAATAGTATTAACCCCTAATCTGCCCTCCCTAACATCGCAGACACCTAACTTAAAGCATTAACCCCTAATCTGCCGACCGGAGCTCACCGCTACTCTAATAAATTTTTTAACCCCTAAAGCTAATTCTAACCCTAACCCTAACACCCCCCTAAGTTAAATATAATTTTTATCTAACGAAATAAATTAACTCTTATTAAATAAATTATTCCTATTTAAAGCTAAATACTTACCTGTAAAATAAACCCTAATATAGCTACAATATAAATAATAATTATATTGTAGCTATTTTAGGATTAATATTTATTTTACAGACAACTTTGTATTTATTTTAACCAAGTACAATAGCTATTAAATAGTTAATAACTAATTAATAGCTACCTAGTTAAAATAATTACAAAATTACCTGTAAAATAAATCCTAACCTAAGTTACAATTAAACCTAACACTACACTATCAATAAATTAATTAAATAAAATACCTACAATTATCTACAATTAAAATTAACACTACACTATCAATAAATTAATTAAATACAATACCTACAAATAAATACAATTAAAAAAACTAACTAAAGTACAAAAATAAAAAAGAACTAAGTTACAAAAAATAAAAAAATATTTACAAACATTAGAAAAATATTACAACAATTTTAAACTAATTACACCTACTCTAAGCCCCCTTATAAAATAACAAAGACCCCCTAAATAAAAAAATGCCCTAGCCTATTCTAAAATTAAAATAGAAAAGCTCTTTTACCTTACCAGCCCTGAAAAGGACCCTTTGCGGGGCATGCCCCAAATAATTCAGCTCTTTTGCCTGTAAAAAAAAAAACATACAATACCCCCCCAACATTACAACCCACCACCCACATACCCCTAATCTAACCCAAACCCCCCTTAAATAAACCTAACACTAAGCCCCTGAAGATCTCCCTACCTTGTCTTCACCACGCCGGGTTCACCGATCGATCCAGAAGAGCTCCTCCGATGTCTTGATCCAAGGGCTGAAGATGTCCATGATCCGACTGAAGTCTTCATCCAAGCGGGAGCTGAAGAGTTCCATGATCGGGCTGAAGTCTTCATCCAAGCGGGAGCTGAAGAGGTCCATGATCAGGCTGAAGTCTTCTATCAAGCAGCATCTTCAATCTTCTTTCTTCCGGATCCATGTTCATCCCGCCGACGCGGAACATCCATCTTCACCGACGACTTCCCGACGAATGACGGTTCCTTTAAGGGATGTCATCCAAGATGGCGTCCCTCGAATTCCGATTGGCTGATAGGATTCTATCAGCCAATCGGAATTAAGGTAAGAAAATTCTAATTGGCTGATGGAATCAGCCAATCAGAATCAAGTTCAATCCGATTGGCTGATCCGATCAGCCAATTAGATTGAGCTCGCATTCTATTGACTGATCGGAACAGCCAATAGAATGCAAGCTCAATCTGATTGGCTGATCGGATCAGCCAATCGGATTGAACTTGATTCTGATTGGCTGATTCCATCAGCCAATCAGAATTTTCCTACCTTAATTCCGATTGGCTGATAGAATCCTATCAGCCAATCCGAATTCGAGGGACGTCATCTTGGATGACGTCCCTTAAAGGAACCGTCATTCGTCGGGAAGTCGTCGGTGAAGATGGATGTTCCGCGTCGGCGGGATGAACATGGATCCGGAAGAAAGATTGAAGATGCCACTTGATAGAAGACTTCAGCCGGATCATGGACCTCTTCAGCTCCCGCTTGGATGAAGACTTCAGCCGGATCATGGACATCTTCAGCCCCCGCTTGGGCTTGGATCAAGACATCGGAGGCTCTTCTGGATCAATCGGTGAACCCGGCGTGGTGAAGATAAGGTAGGAAGATCTTCAGGGGCTTAGTGTTAGGTTTATTTAAGGGGGGTTTGCGTTAGATTAGGGGTATGTGGGTGGTGGGTTGTAATGTTGGGGGGGGTATTGTATGTTTTTTTTTACAGGCAAAAGAGCTGAATTCTTTGGGGCATGCCCCGCAAAGGGCCCTTTTCAGGGCTGGTAAGGTAAAAGAGCTTTTCTATTTTAATTTTAGAATAAGGTAGGGCTTTTTTTATTTTGGGGGTCTTTCTTATTTTATTAGGGGGCTTAGAGTAGGTGTAATTAGTTTAACATTGTTGTAATATTTTTCTAATGTTTGTAAATATTTGTTTATTTTTTGTAACTTAGTTCCTTTTTATTTTTTGTACTTTAGTTAGTTTATTTCATTGTATTTATTTGTAGGTATTGTGTTTAATTAATTTATTGATAGTGTAGTGTTAGGTTTAATTGTAGATAATTGTAGCTATTTTATTTAATTTATTTATTGATAGTGTAGTGTTAGGTTTAATTGTAACTTAGGTTAGGATTTATTTTACAGGTAATTTTGTAATTATTTTAACTAGGTAACTATTAAATAGTTATTAACTATTTAATAGCTATTGTACCTGGTTAAAATAATTACAAAGTTGCCTGTAAAATAAATATTAATCCTAAAATAGCTACAATATAATTATAATTTATATTGTAGCTATATTAGGGTTTATTTTACAGGTAAGTATTTAGCTTTAAATAGGAATAATTTATTTAATAAGAGTTAATTTATTTCGTTAGATTTAAATTATATTTAACTTAGGGGGGTGTTAGGGTTAGACTTAGCTTTAGGGGTTAATACATTTATTAGAGTAGCGGTGAGATCCGGTCGGCAGATTAGGGGTTAATTATTGTAGGTAGGTGGAGGCGACGTTGGGGGCGGCAGATTAGGGGTTAATAAATATAATATAGGGGTCGGCGATGTTAGGGGCAGCAGATTAGGGGTACATAGGGATAACATAGGTTGCGGCGGTGTACAGAGCGGCAGATTAGGGGTTAATAATAATATGCAGGGGTCAGCGATAACGGGGGTGGCAGATTAGGGGTTAATAAATATAACATAGGGGTCGGCGGTGTTAGGGGCAGCCGATTAGGGGTACATAGGGATAACGTAGGTTGCGGCGGAGTACGGAGCGGCAGATTAGGGCTTAATAATAATAATATGCAGGGGTCAGCGATAGCGGGGTCGGCAGATTAGGGGTTAATAAGTGTAAGGTTAGGGGTGTTTAGACTCGGGGTACATGTTAGGGTGTTAGGTGCAGACTTAGGAAGTGTTTCCCCATCGGAAACAATGGGGCTGCGTTAGGAGCTTAACGCTGCTTTTTTGCAGGTGTTAGGTTTTTTTTCAGCTCAAACAGCCCCATTGTTTTCTATGGGGGACTCGTGCACGCACACGTTTTTTAAGCTGGCCGCATCCGTAAGCAACTCTGGTATTTAGAGTTGCAGTGGCGGTAAATTATGCTCTACGCTCCCTTTTTTGGAGCCTAACGCAGCCCTTCTGTGAACTCTAAATACCAGCGGTATTTAAAAGGTGCGGGGGGGAAAAAAGCATGCGTAGCTAACGCACCCCTTTGGCCGCAGAACTCTAAATCTAGCCGATAGTTAACAGAGTAGCATAGTAAATGAGGTTGAACAAAGACAGAAGTCCATCGAGTTCAACCTATAAATACTTACAACCTTAATACACTTAAAATAAAAGCTCCAGTTGAGGTTAAAAAAAATGGCAATAAAAAGATAACCCATTTACTGGGATATTAAACCCAATTTTTTTCTTTCATTATTCAGATAGAGCATGCAATTTTAACCAACTTTCTAATTTACTCCTATTATCAAATTGTCTTTGTTCTCTTGGTATCCTTATTTCAAAAAGCAGGAATGTAAGTTTAGGAGCCAGACCATTTTTAGTTCAGCACCATGGGTAACACTTGCTGATTGGTGGCTACATTTTAAATTAGGAAGTTGCTTCAAATTTCATGTTCTTTCTGAATCATGGAAGAGAAGGGTTTCATATCCCTTTAACACAAGCAATCTTATCCCTGACTTCTGTTTCTAGCCAGAAATGTATTTCATTTTTAAAAGGGCATAAAAGTGCAAAAAGAAAATGCTCTAATATGGTATAGCATTTTTATAATTGCACTATTGCTTTATATAACTGTGTTTAATCCCTGCAAAGAGATTCAACAATTAGTCAAAATCATCTCTAGACTAGCAATGCAACACTGGGAGCTAGCTGATCACATCTGGTGAGCCAATGACAAAAGACAAATATGTGCAACCAACTATTACCAGCTAGCTCTCAACAGTGCCGTGCTACTGCTGATATATACAACAGAGGATACAAAGAGAGCAATGTAAATCTGATAGGAAAAGTGAATTTAAAATGCTCTATCAGAATCAAGTCTAATTTTGACTTTCATGCCCCTTTAAATTTTGTTATATACCAAGACAATATAATAGCTCCCATCATCTGTGGCTAGGTATTATGAACTTAGGAGGTTGATGGGGCTGTCAATGTTTTGTGGGTGCGGAAGGGGTAGGGTCATGGGCGGACAGTGGGTGGGGTCTAAGGAACATTCTCAAAATAGTGACTTCCTCTCAAACAGGGACAGTTGGGAAGTCTGCTGAATGTTATGTAGCACCATATGAGTCGGCACTTCTAGATGGCTATTTATATATTTGTTATTGTTTCTAAAAAACATGAATGAACATTTTCTTTAAAAATAATCAGTAACTGTTTATTATAAAGCGGACTCTGTGGAGGGTAAACAAACTATTTTATGAAAAAAGTTTTTTGTAAATAATTTAAAACAAGTTAACACTATTTTCTACTATAAAAATTTTAAGTTACAAATTAAAACATATCTAAAGACAGTGGCCTAGATTTGGAGTTTGGCGTTAGCCGTGAAAACCAGTGTTAGAGGCTCCTAACACTGGTTTTAGGATAACTCTGGTATTTGGAGTCACTCAAAAAAGGGTCTAACGCTCTCTTTTCAGCCACAACTTTTCCATACCGCAGATCCCCTTACGTCAATTGCGTATCCTATCTTTTCAATGGGATTTTTCTAACTCCGGTATTTAGAGTCGTGTCTGAAGTGAGCGTTAGAAATCTAACGACAAAACTCCAGCCGCAGGAAAAAAGTCAGTAGTTAAGAGCTTTCTGGGCTAACGCCGGTTTATAAAGCTCTTAACTACTGTACTCTAAAGTACACTAACACCCATAAACTACCTATGTACCCCTAAACCGAGGTCCCCCCACATCGCCGCAACTCGATTACATTTTTTTAACCCCTAATCTGCCGACCGCCAACTACGTTATCCTTATGTACCCTAATCTGCTGCCCCTAACACCGCCGACCCCTATATTATATTTATTAACCCCTAATCTGCCCCCCACAACGTCGCCGCCAGCTACCTACACTTATTAACCCCTAATCTGCCGACCGCAAAGCGCCGCCACCTACGTTATCCTTATGTACCCCTAATCTGCTGCCCCAACACTGCCGACCCCTATATTATATTTATTAACCCCTAATCTGCCCCCCACAACGTCGCCGCCAGCTACCTACACTTATTAACCCCTAATCTGCCGATCGGAGCTCACCGCTATTCTAATAAATGTATTAAATCCTAAAGCTAAGTCTAACCCAACACTAACACCCCCCTAAATTAAATATAATTTTAATCTAACGAAATTAATTAACTCTTATTAAATAAATGATTCCTATTTAAAGCTAAATACTTACCTGTAAAATAAATCCTAATATAGCTACAATATAAATTATAATTACATTGTAGCTATTTTAGGATTAATATTTATTTTACAGGCAACTTTGTATTTATTTTAACCAGGTACAATGGCTATTAAATAGTTATTTACTATTTAATAGTTACCTAGTTAAAATAATTACAACATTACCTGTAAAATAAATCCTAACCTAAGTTACAATTAAACCTAACACTACACTATCATTAAATTAATTAAATAAAATACCTACAATTACCTACAATTAAACCTAACACTACACTATCAATAAATTAATTAAATACAATATCTACAAATAACTACAATGAAATAAACTAACTAAAGTACAAAAAATAAAAAAGAACTAAGTTACAAAAAATAAAAAAATATCTACAAACATAAGAAAAATATTACAACAATTTTAAACTAATTACACCTACTCTAAGCCCCCTAATAAAACAACAAAACCCCCCAAAATAAAAAATGCCCTACCCTATTCTAAATTACTAAAGTTAAAAGCTCTTTTACCTTACCAGCCCTGAACAGGGCCCTTTACGGGGCATGCCCCAAGAAGTTCAGCTCTTTTGCCTGTAAAAAAAACATACAATACCCCCCCAACATTACAACCCACCACCTACATACCCCTAATCTAACCCAAACCCCCCTTAAGTAAACCTAACACTAAGCCCCTGAAGATCTTCCTACCTTATCTTCACCATACCAGGTTCACCGATCTGTCCTGAAGAGCTCCTCCGATGTCCTGATCCAAGCCCAAGCGGGGGGCTGAAGATGTCCATGATCCGGTAGAAGTCTTCATCCAAGCGGGGCAGAAGAGGTCTTCCATCCGATTGAAGTCTTCATCCAAGCGGGGCAGAAGAGGTCTTCCATCCGATTGAAGTCTTCATCCAGGCGGCATCTTCTATCGACATCCATCTGGAGCGGAGCGGCAGCATCCTGAAGACCTCCGACGCGGAACATCCATCCGGGCTGACGACTGAACGACGAATGATGGTTCCTTTAAATTACGTCATCCAAGATGGCGTCCCTCGAATTCTGATTGGCTGATAGGATTCCATCAGCCAATCGGAATTAAGGTAGGAATATTCTGATTGGCTGATGGAATCAGCCAATCAGAATCAAGTTCAATCCGATTGGCTGATCCAATCAGCCAATCAGATTGAGCTCGCATTCTATTGGCTGATCGGAACAATTATAATTTATATTGTAGCTATATTAGGATTTATTTTACAGGTAAGTATTTAGCTTTAAATAGGAATAATTTATTTAATAAGAGTTAATTAATTTCGTTAGATTAAAATTATATTTAATTTAGGGGGGTGTTAGTGTTAGGGTTAGATTTAGCTTTAGGGGTTAATACATTTATTAGAATAGCGGTGAGCTCCAGTCGGCAGATTAGGGGTTAATAATTGAAGTTAGGTGTCGGCGATGTTAGGGAGGGCAGATTAGGGGTTAATACTATTTATTATAGGGTTAGTGAGGCGGATTAGGGGTTAATAACTTTATTATAGTAGCGCTCAGGTCCGCTCGGCAGACTAGGGGTTAATAAGTGTAGGCAGGTGGAGGCGACTTTGTGGGGGGCAGATTAGGGGTTAATAAATATAATATAGGGGTCGGCGATGTTAGGGCAGCAGATTAGGGGTACATAGGGATAATGTAAGTAGCGGCGGTTTACGGAGCGGCAGATTAGGGGTTAATAATAATATGCAGGGGTCAGCGATAGCGGGGGCGGCAGATTAGGGGTTAATAAGTGTAAGGTTAGGGGTGTTTAGACTCGGGGTACATGTTAGAGTGTTAGGTGCAGACGTAGGAAGTGTTTCCACATAGCAAACAATGGGGCTGCGTTAGGAGCTGAACGCGGCTTTTTTGCAGGTGTTAGGTTTTTTTTTCAGCTCAAACAGCCCCATTGTTTTCTATGGGGGAATCGTGCACGAGCACGTTTTTGAGGCTGGCCGCTTGCGTAAGCAACTCTGGTATCGAGAGTTGAAGCTGCGTTAAAAATGCTCTACGCTCCTTTTTTGAGCCTAACGCAGCCTTTATGTGGACTCTCAATACCAGAGTTATTTTTATGGTGCGGCCAGAAAAAAGCCGGCGTTAGCTACGCGGGTCCTTACCGACGAAACTCTAAATCTAGCCGAGTGTAAGATAATGCATATAATATAAAGTATATATAAAGCTATGATTTATATGTATTTGGGGTTAGTACATTCTACCAAAAGCAAGGGTTAATGGGACATGAAACTTACTGATTCAGACAGTGCATACAATTTTAAACAAATGTCCAATTTACTTATATTATCTAATCTGCTTCATTAGGAGCAATAAAGCAATACTGGGTACTATCTGAAGGCCGATGACAAGTGGCATATATGTGCAGCCACCAATCAGCAGCTTCTAAGCCTACCTAGGTATACTTTTTAAAAAAAGGATGCAAAGAGCACAAAACAAATTAGAAAATATAAATAAATTAGAAAGTTATTTAAAACTGCAAGCTTTTTCTGAATCATAAAAGAAAATATTTCAGTTTCATGTCCCTTTAATGAACTGATGGCAAGTTTCAGAAGATTTTCCATCACTAATGATCCAGCCAACAAATCATTAAAGGGACAGTCTACACCAGAATTGTTATTGTTTAAAATGATAGATAATCCCTTTATCACCCATTCCCCAGTTTTGCATAACAAACACTGTTATATCAGTATACTTTTTTACCTCTGTGATTACCTTGTATCTAACGTATAACAAAAACCTTTCTATAAAGGATTAATTGCATGTGGCAATTGCAAAGTATGCCAATATATGATTAAGAAAAAATGTATTATGGATAGATTCTATAATAGATGGACCATCAATAATCATATAACATGCAAAAGTACTAACGTAATCTATTGTGTATGTGTATCATGCAAATGTGATCTTTTTTATGTAGGCATGACTACCAGAAGTCTGGGGAGGAGAATGACTGAACATTTTAATCAGGACATCATGTAAGGACGTAGAAAGAAGCAAAAAAATAACCAGTGTTGCCAGACACTTCTTACAATATCATGATGGCAACACTGGCGCATTTAAGTGCTGGGGACTTGAGACATTAAGATCGGGTATCACAGGGGGAGACATTGAACAGGCGTTTTTGAAAAAAGAAGCCAAATGGATCTTTAAATTGAATACAGTAATATCACACAGCATGAATGAGAATAATAATTTTTGGGTTTTCCTATAAGATTTGTGTAACTAATTAGTCAACTAGGGCCCATAGTTAGTATGCCCTTTCTTTAGAGCTATTACTACCATATGTGCTACAACAGGTTGACTAATTTGCATTGTATCTATTTGGGATGCAGTAGTCACCTTACATTAACATGGGAAAAAAAGGATAAAAGGAGAATAAGATACTATTTAACTATTTTTAGGGTCACAGCACATTTAATACTAAGTTATTCGTATCTTATATTTCCATGTGAAGTTCAAAGCATCCCGTAGAGATTTGCATTTCCACACATCATATATGTTTAAAGCCCAGTGTTAAGATGTGCACCCAGAGTTAGTGAAATTACAATGATACGATAGAAGGCTACAAGTAATACATATACACATTTGATCCTTCTGTATATTTCATATAGATCGATGTTCAGCGGATAAACAATATATTTATAGAGGGTTATCAAATGAATGTACTTCATTGGATTCCTCAGTATAATCCACGTTATCGATAATGTGTTTGTTTCACTAACATTTTTATTCATTATGTCTATATATACTATACCAATAGATTGGTTACTAAGTGTTTGACATGAATGGAAAAAACATAGTACCGCAATAACAATCTGTGTAATAATGAATAATTATATTCCTCGTGGTGTGCACATCGTTATATTTGTTTCCATTCAGTTACTCGCTAAGACTCTTTCAACCCTTTGCCATGGTGAAGTATAAGTAGCATACGCCACTTTCATATATAAATACAAACACTATGATGATGATGATGATGATGATGATGAGCACAATAAGAGGTGTGACCGATAAAGTAAAGGACTGAGTGGCCATAGAAGACTGCTATGCGTTCTAAGCATCGAGCACCATGACTAGAAAATCGTCACTAGTAAACATAAGCCAGGATTGGCTAACTAAAGGGCGTGTACTAAAAATCACTAACGATTGGCTGAATATCGGCACACTAGGGTTTAAAAAAACACGAGTCTAGGCATTCGGCTTGTCAATTAATCTCCTTATTTCCTCATTGATAAAGGCCGAGGAGTAACGCAGAAACGCATTTGTGTGCAAAAACTATTGAGAATCTAAGTTTAATTTATTCTTATTTTAATCTAGAATGCTGTTCTTAGCTTCCGCTGGCACCTGAAGCCGACGATTCCAGCTATCGGCCAGGAATACAGGGGGGCAGCTTCCAGCACTCTAGTTTTAAGTTTTTTTGAGTTTGGTATTAATAGGGGTAGTTACTGGTGACAAGTATTTCACCTAAAACCTTTTATTCATTATTAATAAAGGTTACTTTTTAACATAATTATTCTTACACATAGCTGTATTTATACAGCATATTTACAATTTTCTACAGTTTGTATAGCTGCAATAAGCAGCATATCACACATATATTAGGAAAGAGTGCTCAACAATCCCTTCTTTTTCTTTTCTTTTTTTTTTTTTATTGAGGTTATTATAACATAACAAAAAAAACAGAAAAAAAGGCACATCATGTCAATACAGTTACATGAAATAAACATATACATTCTGATCTAGTACAAAAAAAGACTTGCTTATTTTGAAAGTTAACCTCTTTTTATCTGAATACACATGATCAAAAATAAAAGAAATAACAATCAGAGACACATTCTTGTTGCCTCCATAAACCCGGCAAAAGTAAGAACTTTATAACTTTAATCTTTTTCAGACTGATATATGTAAACATATGCATATCTTAAAATCTATAACGATAGATACACTTAGAGAGAAAGAGAAAAAAAAAAAAAGAGAAGAAAGAGAGAAAACAGGCATCTCAGAAGGAGGTGGGGTGGGGCAGGGGGAGAAAAAAAAAAAAACCCCAGAGCTTGGAGTTATGTAATATTTCTGTACCTTTTAATAAAATCTAGCCACTTTTTAGCAAAGCTAAGTTGTTGATTGGATCCGTTATTAGCACTGTCCAGTTGTTCTATTATAAATTGTGAATGTAATAAATATGTTAGGTATAATAAATATGTTAGGTTGTTGATTGTTGGTGGTCTATTAGACTTCCAATTTTTCAAGGTAAGGTAACTGGCACCCGGGATTACTGTATTAATAAAGACAACATTGTGGGCATAATCACTCGGATCTACTAAAAAAAATACATGCTGTGATTGGAATACTATTTGTGAAGTTAGTGTCCTATTCAGCCAAAATTGTACCCGCCGCCAAAACTGTTGGATTTTCGGGCAGCTCCAAAACATGTGGACCAGGTTGGCTGCATAAGAACTACATCGTGGACACAGATTTAAGCGGTTACCAAACCAACTATTTAGGCTCGCAGGAGGTATATGTACACGGTTTAAGATTTTAAAATGCGATTCACACCATGCTGCCGAAAGAGTGGCCCGCTCAGCTGCTAATATACTATGTTTCACCTTATCAATATCCAATGCTTGGATATCATAAGACAATTTAACACAAATACTCGCAAGATTACCTTCACCCGCTGCCGCTAACACCATCCTGTACCAGTAGCTACTAGAATGTTTTCCTAACTTATAAAGGGCAAGGCCCATTCTTATAACAGGGTGTATCCACTCTCTAGTATGTTTTTTAGTGACTTCATTATACCAATGCCGAACTTGTAAATACGCATAGAAGTCAGCATTTGCAAGCTGATAATTATTTTTAAGATATGCAAAAGTGTGTACAGAGATAGTATCAGGATCTCTAAAATGGCACGGCCCATCTAATAAGTAAATTATTATTTAAGCCAGGGATAAAGCAAGGATTTCTGGTGATGGGCACCACATCCGAGATCAAAGGAATATCATTCATACTTGTCCAAATAGACTGCCAGGCTTTAATAACATTCACTATTGTGCTTCTATTCTTAATCTTACTTGGTAACGCTTTAGTGGGGCAGTGCAATAAAGCAATTAGTGAAAAAGGATAGACTAGCTTTTGTTCAACTTCGAGAAAGGTAACATGGGACCCACCGGTAATCCAGTCCATGGCTACCTTGGCCAGAGATATTTTATTATATAAAGAGAATATGGGGAGAGCTAGGCCTCCAAATTGTCTAAGTTGTTCCAACCTATCTAGCGAAATACCTACCCGTGCCCCATATAAATGTCCTAATTCGCCTATCCAAGAAATTAAGATCCTTTTTTGTTAACATAAAAGGAATGTTTTGCATAGTATATAACAATTTCGGTAGAATAGTCATCTTAATTAAGTTAATTTTCACCGTAAGAGATAGGGGTAAGTTTGCCCAGTTTCTTAGATCTGCTTCTATTGTATTTATGAGTGGGAGATAATTAAGAGTGTACCAATCCAGTGGATTTCTGCTGATTTTAATACCTAAGTAAGTTATGTAGTGGTCTGTGACATTAAAGGGGGGCACATAGTCCAGATGTGAAGATGGATTTAGCCAAAATAGGTCGGACTTGGTGATATTAATTTTATAGCCCGAAAATGACCCAAACTTGTCTATAATCTCTAAAATACAAGGTATCTCGGATTGTGGGTGGTTAAGAAAAAGAAGTATGTCGTCTGCATACAATAATAGTTTAAGGTGGTAATCTCCTAAGCAAATCCCTTTAAGATATGTTTTTAACATTATCGCAAGTGGCTCAATTGCCAAGTTAAACAAGAGCGGCGAGATCGGGCAGCCTTGCCGAGTACCAGTCCTAATAAAGAAAGAGTCTTTTTAACCTATGTATTGAACCATTAGCCATCAGGATTAGGTCACAGCTGGAAGGGGTGGCGATAGGTAGACAGGAGATGAAACTAGCCCTATACGCAGATGACATCCTTGTCTATCTGTCAAACACTAGGGTTAATATACCTAAGCTGCTGGGAATCACTAACCAATTTGGACTATTCTCTGGTTATAAAATAAACGTGATGAAATCAGAGCTGTACTGGCTTAGAAAAAATAAAGACTCCTTGGTGAATAGTCCTTTTAGAATAGTTAATGAGTCATTTAAGTATTTAGGCATAGTAATACCTACTAATCCACGGGATCTATATAAAGGTAACATGGGACCCACCGGTAATCCAGTCCATGGCTACCTTGGCCAGAGATATTTTATTATATAAAGAGAATATGGGGAGAGCTAGGCCTCCAAATTGTCTAAGTTGTTCCAACCTATCTAGCGAAATACCTACCCGTGCCCCATATAAATGTCCTAATTCGCCTATCCAAGAAATTAAGATCCTTTTTTGTTAACATAAAAGGAATGTTTTGCATAGTATATAACAATTTCGGTAGAATAGTCATCTTAATTAAGTTAATTAAGTTAAACAAGAGCGGCGAGATCGGGCAGCCTTGCCGAGTACCAGTCCTAATAAAGAAAGAGTCTTTTTAACCTATGTATTGAACCATTAGCCATCAGGATTAGGTCACAGCTGGAAGGGGTGGCGATAGGTAGACAGGAGATGAAACTAGCCCTATACGCAGATGACATCCTTGTCTATCTGTCAAACACTAGGGTTAATATACCTAAGCTGCTGGGAATCACTAACCAATTTGGACTATTCTCTGGTTATAAAATAAACGTGATGAAATCAGAGCTGTACTGGCTTAGAAAAAATAAAGACTCCTTGGTGAATAGTCCTTTTAGAATAGTTAATGAGTCATTTAAGTATTTAGGCATAGTAATACCTACTAATCCACGGGATCTATATAATTTTAATATTTCTCCAATTATGACCACAATTAAAAATAAACTTAGACTCTGGGAAAATCTACCTCTTTCTATTTCAGGACGGATAGCCTTGTTTAAAATGGTTCTTCTCCCCAAACTATTATATGTATTACAGAACACAGCATTAATACTTTATGATAGGGATATTCGAGGGCTAAACAGCTGGCTCAGAAGCTTCATCTGGCAGAAGAGAAAACCCAGGATAGCCCTGAGCAAACTAACACATGCTAAAATATTTGCTGGTTTTGCATTACCTGATATACGGCTTTACAATTTTGCTTTCTTAGCACGAATTGCAGCAGATTGGATCTTCTGTAATAACTACGTTTTAAACAATGCATTGGAGGATAGTGTTTGTGACCCATACCTTCCATGTGCACTGCTGCATTGTGATTTAAAAGGTTTGCCATCTAAAATTAAAGAGAACAAAATGATTTTTAATCCTCTAAAGGCCTGGTGGAAGATAGGGAAGCTTCTTTCTATCAACTGCAAGGTTTCAAAATATCTCCCTGTTCTGGGTAACCCATTATTTCAAGCAGGACTGGATTCTGCAATTTTTAAGAAATGGCAAATGGTGGGACTGAACACAATGATCCAATTCATTGATAAAGAAAAAAAATGTGTTAGAACTTTTGAAGAAATTAAAAATAGCTTCAACCTCTCTAATAAGGAGTTCTTTGCGTTTTTGCAAGTAAGGCACTATGCATTAGAGCTAACGAGGGAGGGAGAGTGGCAATGGGATTTGGGAGATCTAGAGGATTGGCTCACGTTAGTTGAGAAGGGACGTATGTCCATCTCTTATTGCTACTACCTCTTAGGAGCAAACAGAGCAAGTCATACTTTAGAGAAAATTGCTCAAGATTGGAGACTAATTTTGGCCCAGGATTATATTGACCATAAATTTATACAAAAATCTATTCATAAAGTGGCAATGGCTACTCTTTCAGCAACATGGAGAGAGGCTCATCTTAAGTTATTACATAAATTTCACTATACTCCGGAAAAAGGCTATAAGCTCCAGAACATGAATTTTTTTAAATGTCCTAAGTGCTCCTTAATTGCGGCAGATCTCTTACATATGATAGTTAACTGTCCCCTGATTAGGCAATTTTGGCGAAAACTAGAATTCTGGATCAATACTACTCTCAGGATCTCCCCTCTGGAGATATCGGCAAGCTTAATTATATTTTGCTGTGATAATCAGATAGAACAACAATCAAATGAAAAAATAATAAGTGTCTCTATAATGGCAGCTAGGTACTTAATATTTAAAAAATGGAAGACGAGAGAAATCCCTAGTGTGGTGGAAATAAAAAATTTCCTCAAAAAACAATGCATATTAGAACAACATGACACGGATATTAATAATGATTCTGACATCAGAATTTTTTTTAGTAAATGGGCACCATTTATTAAATCCCTCCCGGCCACAGAGATAGACTATATTGTATTTCCCTTCCAAAACACAGAGCTAGTACAACTGGGGTTATGGTAAATGGATAGGAATCAAAGGTTTTGGGGGGGACACGAATGTGGAAATTCCCTTTCCCCCCTCTCCCCCTCTTTTTTTTTTCTCTCCCCCCCTTTTTTTTTTTTTTTTTCTCCCTCTCTCTCTCTCTTGGTGGAAGTATTGAGAAGTAACAGATATGAGTCTGGACTGCAATAATAATAATATAAAATTGAACTGAGGTCGATCAACTAAGAAAAATTATCTTGAGCATACTAATTCTTAATTAACTTGAAGGTAATTTAGGAGTATTATTGGTTATAAAAAGCATAAGGGAAATAGTGCTGTTTTTCCCTGTTAAAAAACTGTTTTTTTTTTTTTTTTTTTTCTTCCCTCTCCTTTGTTATTGTTTTTTGTTTAAGGAATTATAGAAATAATATAATTCAATAGGAAACTCTAGAGATGAAGGATTGTTAGAATTATTGAATCTTCACGGTTGTTTGTTGTTTTTTTTTTCCATTGTTTATGTAACCTTCTCTGTTTCCTGAAAACTGCTTAAAAATGTATAAACATGTTGAAATATAATAAAAATTAAATTTAAAAAAAAAAAAAAAAAGAAAGAGTCTGTAAGAGAGCCGTTCACCAATAGCGCGGATGACGCATTAGTATATAAAGCCCGGATACAGTTGGGAAAGTGCCCTCTAAAACCAAACTGATTCATTGCATGAAATAAGTGATCCCAAGTAATAGAGTCAAACACCTTTCGGGCGTCAAGTGATAATATGGCTGGGTCATTCTGGTCCTGATTCTTATTAGATTACAGAAAGTCTAACAACAAAAAGATTTTCCTAATACTAGCCGCAGAGTTCCGCTGAGCCATAAAAACGACCTGGTCCACATGAATCAGAGATCCTAGGATGAGTTTTAGTCTATGCGCCAAAATTGATGTGAATATTTTGTAGTCTGAGTTTAGTAGTGATATTGGGCAGTATGAATCTACTAATTCCGGGTCTTTATCCTTTTTTGAGATCATAATAATAATAATAATTTTAGATGCTGCAATGTAAGTTGAAGGTAACTTACCGTTACATAAATAGTTATTAAACAAATTCACTAAAGGTAAGTTTATCTCCTCTCTAAGAATTTTATATAGTTCGACCGGGAGTAAATCTGGGCCAGCAGCTTTACCCAGTCTAAGTTTATCAATAGCTTGTAATACTGCTGTACTTGTAATAGCTTGATTGAGATTTTCAGCCTCAAGTGGAGGCAGTGTTGGAAGCCGGACTTTCCACCAAAATGTTTCTTTATTTTTGTACATCAACCTGGGGGACATCATACAATCTTTTGAAAAATTTGTGGAACCCTGTTTTTATGGCAGCTGCATCGGTTACTCATGTCCCCTCTAGCCTTATGGCATTTATACTTTTGCATGCCTGATACATATTCACACAGTTTGCTAACAATTTACCCACCTTACTACCAAATCTGTAAGACTTAGTCCTATAACGAAGTTCCTGAGTGGCAGCTTTCTGTGAAGATATGATTTCCCATTCATGTTTTGCTTTAATGTATTTCTGCCAGTTATTATGATTGGGTGTCATTATGTACATGTTATAAGTGTTTCTAAGATAGTTAGATGACTCAGTTTCCCTTTGACGTGTTTTTGTTCTAAGCTTGCATGTATATTTTTTAACTTCTCCCCTAATCACCGCTTTAGCGGACTCCCAGAAAATCTCTGGCTTGTTACTGTAAGAATTGTTCTGTAACGCGTATTCATACCAAATATCATGGATATGTTTTTTAAATTCCGTATTATTAGCTAAGTAGCGAGGGAAAGAGTAGCCTCTAGCTGGTTCAAAATTGGTATTACCCAGCCCAATTTCTAGAAAAATAGGGGCATGATCTGAGATGGTAAAGTCTCCTATCTTTACTTTATCACTATTCCCCAATACTCTATCTGAACATAAAAATAAATCAATGCGGGAAAACGATCTATATTGTTTAGATTTGCACGTGAATGCGCGTATGTTAGGGTATTTGTGCCGCCAGACATCCCTAATTTAAAGCGCACTACAGAAAGTTTTAAGGATTCTTACTACTTTGTGTGGGATTCTAGGAGGGGTAGACTTGTTGGTCTGAAGTCTATCCATATTGTTAAAGACCAAGTTAAAGTCACCTGCCACTATCAAATTAGAATCCATATAATTAAACAATTTAACCTTCAGATTAACCCAGAAAGCCTCATCAATGTTATTTGGGCCGTACACATTACAGATGGTATAAATTAGGGGGCCCAATTTGATTTTCATAATAATATAGCGTTCACCAGGGTCAAGCTCTTGAGAAATGATTTGATAATCCAAACTTTTCCTAATTAATATAGCCACCCCTCGTTTACGCGAGGAGCATGGAGTAAAAATAACTTCCTGTACCCAGTTAACTTTCAATTTTTTGTGTTCTTGTTCAGACAGATGTGTTTCCTGCAGGAGAATTAAGTCAGCCTTATCTTTATTAAGGTGGGCTAATATTCTTTTCCATTTAATAGGGCTGGTAATACCGCCCACGTTCCATGACATAACCTTCAATTTGGACATTTTATTTTAAGGTACAGTGTGTACATATGAACAGAAACGGAAAAGAGAAAAAAAAAAAAGAAGAAAAAAGAAGAGGAGCTCCCGGCCCTCAGATTCCCCCTGCCCCCACCCCATCCAAGCAGCGATGAGATATAAAATCAATACTTCCCAATAGCAAATTTCAGCTTTGCAGCAGCTACAACAAGTATAACTATACTTGAAATAAACCTTGGGTTCAGCCATAGCAGCAGACTACTAAAAGCCATGATATACATACCATGGATCATACAAAACACAGTATCTGCCTGCCATGTTTGACTAATGGCCCTCATTATACTTATCTAGGAAGGTCTTGGCCTCTTGAGGTGTGTTTAACATAGTTATTTCATTGTCGATAGTGAGTTTGATTTTAGCGGGATAGATTAATCTAGCAGTAAAGCCTAGTCTAATAAGTGTGGTGCAAAATAGTGCCATTGCCTTCTGTTTATTTGCTGTCTGCAAAGAATAATCCTGGAACAATAAAATTCTATTTTGATCTATTTCCAGATTTTGTATCTTTCTGTAAGCCCTTAAAATATTGGTTTTATCCTGGAAATTCAAATATTTCACCATGACAGGGCGCTTTTGAATTGCATTATCAGTTGACTGCCTAATAGTGCTCATCCGGTGAGCTCTTTCCACCTGTATGCTGTGGGTTTGTTGGTTAATCCCCAAAAGTTGTGATAGTGTTGTAGCTGCAAAAAAGTTAAGATATGTAACACTCTCTGGTAGACCAATAATTTTTAAATTATTTCTGCGAGATCTATCCTCTAAGTCCTCAATTTTTTCGTTAAGTTAGTTTATTTTTGTACTATTCTGTACACTAAGTTGCTCCAACTTATACGAAGAGTCCTCAATGTCCGATATTCTAGTCTCAGCTTCTGACAGCCTAGCAGTGAAATTTTTCATTTCTGCGGACAGTGTAGTAATCTCCGTCTTAATTAGATCAAATTGTGGCAGTAATAAATAAGCTACTTGTTTTGATATTTCCTCAATGTCTGCTTTGTTTATATTTAAGCTATTTGTCTCTGGACTAAGGTCCGAATTGGGTTCCAAGCTGTTTCTAGGTCTCCTATCTTTCATTTTTGCTGGCATTGCGTGAGATTTAGGTGACAAAAATGTATCCATAAATTAGGGTTCCAAACATGTGTTAAGATTGTGAAAGAAAAAAGGGGAAAGAAAAACCAGCAAAAAAATCAGAAGGGACCACTCATATAGCAGATTTAACTACCAACAACACTAAGTATGTGGATTAGAAGTGTAGCCGTATAAACCATTGAATAAAAAAAATATGTTAATAGTGAAACTTAAGTAGCCACGCTGCCCTATAATACTGCAGGTTGAGAGTACTACAAAAGGTTCCCCTATCTTAACTTTTATCTTCAAAAACCTGGGCTGTAAAAAAACAGCCTTGGAACGTATTTGATCTCTTTTAACCACCTGCAAAGAACTATAGCAGTTCCAACAATAGTTGTACCTCGGTTATTTACAAACAGATTTGCCTGAAAAATGTTGACACTTTATCCTAGGTGTATTCACAAAATGACTATCGTTATCAGGAGGCATTACAAATGTACAAAACAGGTCCCATATACCTAGCTTAGAGCAATCTCTTTACACAGATCAGCCCTAAAAATATAGTCAAAATATGTATTTCTTAGCTCTAATACCTCTTATATTAACATAGGAATAGAATAGAATACAGGTATAAGTAAAACAATTATTGTAGAAAGCCCCTTAAAACCAAGATTGGGCCTAGAGCATGTATATTTTAACAGTGCTATTTACTGTTAGTTATGCACCTTATATCATCCTAACAACTCTAACAAGGACTAAATTAGACTTTTAGAAATGCATATTTCACCACATCATACAATACCTGTAAAAAGAAAAAAAAAAACAACAAAAAAAAAAACAACAGACAGGCTGTATATTTCGTCTCTTCAATAAAATAATTAAAGCTAGACAAACTTATCCATCTCCCCACAAAACATATTTGTGATACAACTATGCCACTTATGGTATGCAATAAAAATTTTGTAAATACTGAGACCAGATTCCTTTAGATGGCGGCGACGCCTATATCAAATTCTGGTTATAACCGGTATAGACTGTGCTAGTCATTACATAGGCCCGTATAGAGTTTAAGCAGTTCACCGGTAATGGTATCCAGAAACCTCCCTCCTCATAAGCCAGTAGCCCTTGCTGCTTCCTTGCACATATCCCAGTAGATTCACTCATAACAGAGCTACAACAGCCAGCTTAGACCCACAGTATAGAACTTCCAGATGCACGTTAACGTGGAATATCACAAAGATCCAGCGTAATCAAAACCACAGTCTTTAGACAGTTATCACAGCAACGATACCAAAAGCTATCCCACCATAGCACCAATGCCCCATAGTAGGATAGGCCAAGCTACATAGTATATAAAGCAGGGCAAATTTAGGGTAAATTGAATGTTATTTTAGGTGGTATTTTACTTTAATAAATTCAAACCGGCCTCCTCTCCTCTTCTTACCTTCACCCGGTAGTTCTACCGGGACTTATACAATGCAATATCCAGATCATGCTTATTTGGCCCAGCCAGTTGGTAACTTCGAATACACCGCCAGCAACCGCCAACCAGGTGGGAGAGACTTGCACTCTCCGGTGCAGCAGCGTGTCCAGGAACTGCTCTCAGACTGGGACTTCCCCGGTAACACCCGTCTCTCACACGGAGGATCCGTCCCGGGCCGTACAGTCTGGCCTGCGTCCCGCTACTTCCGTACAATGTGGATTAGTCCACCGCTACTCCTGTAGTGCTGGACCAGGGTGACCGCAGCGACTCAGTCTTTAGCTAATGGAGAGCTTCTCGAACGCCACTCTCAAGATCCGGGCTGGTGAATAGCTTCACAGCCTATGGATAGTGGCTTGTCCACACGATGCCAGGTGCGATGGCGGCAGGGATACACACAGCGAGATTCTGACAGCGCCCCTCCCACCGGAAGTTCTCTCAACAATCCCTTCTTTTTCCATTCCTTTCCCTTCCCAGTATCTATTTACCTTGTATCTAAGTCTCTGCCGACTGCTTCTTGTTTCAGTTTGTTTGACGGGCGTGTGCACAATGTTTATTTATATGTCACACATGAACTAATGCCCTCTAGTTGTGGAAAAAAAAGTTGTTTAAAATTACATGCCCTTTCTGAATCATGAAAGTTTAATTTTGACTAGACTGTCCCTTTAAAAAAAGAAAAAGAAACTTAAATCCTTAACAAAGTATACATTATACAAAAGAATGATCAGAATTACTGAAAACTGGTAGTTACTGCTTTGTTGTCATATTTTCCTAATGGGGAAGCAATATGTTTGTGTTATTAATTTAACTTTTAAGGATGTAAACTAATTAATCATCAAAAAATAAGCTTAGTCAAACAATGGCAATTAGTGCTGCAGTAGCTGATTGTAATGGCAGCTGTCTTGGCATGAAGTCTAACAAGGACTGCATGACTCAATTTTGTAATCTTTTTTTCTGCCATATAAATACCATGATTATGATGAATCTGCAGCCAACTGCAGCTTCCGTTTGGTTTACATAACTAGAGGATTATTTCATTATTTTTCAGTGTAAACAACATGGGATGCAAAGAGAAACATCATACTTTAGCTACTCAAAACAAATCCGAATGTCTGGAGATGCCTAGTTATTGATGCTGTATACAGTCATTTTGGATGGAATGATTAGTATTTCCATTCTAACAAGCACGGTTCCTGGCCAAAGTCATTATGAATAATAAGCTAAAATTCAGAAGAGACCAAACAAATGGCTATGCCCTCTGTCTTGCTGGCTTGTTTATAGTGAAATACATGGTCATAGCTTAGTAAAGAATTAATGGAGCCTCTGAGAAATATGCAGCCATATCTCATATAGATGTATAATTCAAACCACTGATTTTAAAATTATGAAAATAAACTGAATAAAAAAATAGGAGTTGTCATGCAAGGGAATCTGTTGAATTTTTAAAATGATGTTTGTGTGTGCAGAAAAAAAGGCCCAGACATGATAATCTATCCAAGTCTTTAGCTTGTGCATAGCAAAATAAGTCACTAGCATTTTTATATTAAAATATCATATGATATGTAGATAGACCAATCACTTGAAATAAAGATACTCAGCTCTTTATAAGTGTGGCATCTCAAATGTGTGCTGCTTTATATTTCACGGGCCCCATTACGCGGTTTTGGTATCCAATATACAGCGCCGCATATAAATGCTGCACGTATATTTCACCCGTTGCCCGCAATTTTTACTCCCATAAGCTAACATGGTACCAAATCGCAAATCGGTTTCCAATATTCAGCACAAGGACTTACGTGGCAAAAATGGAGAAATCTTACTCCATTTTCACCTCGCCACACAAAGGCAGCCGCAGCAGGCCTTCCGCTGAGTATGGGAGCAATGTAATTTCCGAAACTGCCTGCAAAAATAAACTCACAACTAATGCATGTGCAATATCTAGCTACCTGTCAACCGCTAACCCCCACCGCAATAACTAATAAAGTGTATTAACCCCTATATCCGCCATCAAACCCACACCGCAACTAAAAATAAAGTAGTAAACCCCTAAATCCGCCAACCCCAACATCGCAAACTATCTAATAAAACTATTAACCCCTAATCCGCTATTAACCCACAACGCAAACTACTATATTAAAGTATTAACCCCTAAACCACCAAAGCCCACAACGCGAATAAATAAATTACTAAGCCCCCTAACCTAACACCCCCTAACCTAACACCCCCTAAATGAACCCAAATTACCTAAATTACAAAATACTAAAGTTACTAACTATTAAAATAAAAAACTAAGATTACTTTAATAAAAAAAAACTAAGTATAAATTAAAGGGACAGTCTAGTCAAAATTAAAATTCTGGTGTGGACTGTCCCTTTAAGATACATTTACAGAAAATAAAAAAATCTAAGATTACAGAAAATAAAAAAAAATCCCTATGAAAATAAAAAGCCCCCCAAAATAAAAACACCCCCTTATCTAATGATAATCTACCAGTAGCCCTTAAAAGGGCTTTTTGCAGGGCATTGCCCCAAGATAATCAGTTCTTTTACATACAAAATACACAAAGTCCCTCCTAACAGTAAACCCCCATCCACCAAACCCCTCAAAATAAAAGAACCTAACATTAAAAAACCTAAACTACCCATTGCCTTGAAAAGGGCATTTGTTTGGGCATTGCCATTAAAAGGGCATTTAGCTCTTTAACAAAGTGCCCACCCAAACCTAAATAAACCCCCTCCAAAAAATAAATAAATAAACTAAGTCTAACCCCCAGGTTGTTTCTCACCATTCCTGAATTCCGGCAGAGAAGGTCCTGTCCCATGCGGTAAAGTCTTCTTTCAAGCGGCGACCTCTACTTTCTTCCTCCAGGAACAATTTGGAGCAGAGCGGAGGGAGGAGCTGCCAGAGGAGTTAATAAGGTGTTTATGGACTTTGGGTAAATTATAAAATAAGGCAACCTTTGGAAAAGGTTCATACAGGAAACGATACTAATCATTTGTAAGGAAAGTGTCATTTTTAGCCTTAGTTAAAGGGACAGTCTACAATAGAATTGTTATTGTTTTAAAAGATAGATAATCCCTTTATTACCCATTCCCCAGTTTTGCATAACCAACATAGTTATATTAATAAACTTTTTACCTCTGTGATTACCTTGTACCTAAGGACCATTTTCCAGCCCCCTGATCACATGACTGTGACTGTTTATTATCTATTGTCTTGCAGTTAGCATTGTGTTGGGCTAAATCTTAAATAACTTTCTGTGCCTGAACACAGTGTTATCTATATGGCCCACGTGTACTTTCAGTCTCTTTGTGTTGAAAAGCAATTTAAAAAGCATGTGATAAGAGGCAGCCTGTAAGGGCTTAGAAATTAGCATATGAGTCTGTCTAGGTTTAGTTTCAACAAAGAATACCAAGAGAAAAAAGCAAATTTGATGATAAAAGTAAAGTGGAAAGTTGATTAAAATGACAAGTCCTATCTGAATAATGAAAGTTTAATTCTGACTAGACTGTCCTTTTAACAGTAGATCAATTCCTTTCACATATTGGGCTATAGGATCTTCATCTAAAATTTTATATGTACTGTATGTTCATTGCTTAAGAGCTTAAAGGCTTATTGTAACTAATCCTGTTTTGTCTGTATTACAATGCCACCACCCTTATCTAAAGCCCTAATCAAAATGTCTTTATTCACTGTCAGTTTTTTAAAATATTTTCTTTCCAATATATGTAAATTATCATTATATTTATTTATTAATGAATCTTTCTTCTCAAGTGACTTATTTAGATCTTGTAATACTATTTGGCAAACAAACGGCCAGATTACGAGTTTTGGGGTAAGAGGGGTGCGTTGCTAACTTGCATGTTATTGTCACCGCTCACTTACCTACAGTGCTGGTATTACAGGTTTTTATAAACCCGGCATTAAAAGACAAGAAGTGAGCGTAGAGCAAAATTGTGCTCCACACCGCACTCCAATACCAGCGCTGCTTAAGTCAGCGGTGAGCTGGTTGTACATGCTAGTGCACGATTTTCCCATAGACATCAATGGGGAGAGCCGGCTGAGAAAAAGTCTAACACCTGCAATAAAGCAGCGTAAAGCTCAGTAACACAGCCCCATTGACTCCTATGGGGAAACACATTTTATGTTTACACCTAACACCCTAACATGAACCCCGTCTTACACTTATTAACCCCTAATCTGATGCCCCCGACTTGACCGACACCTGAATCAAATCTACTATTAATAACTAAATAATACCTATTTAAAAATAAATACTTACCTATAAAATAAACCCTAAGCTAGCTACAATATAACTAATAGTTACATTGTATCTAGCTTAGGGTTTATTTTTATTTTACATGCAAGTTTGTATTTATTTTAACTAGGTAGAATAACTATTTAATAACTACCTAGCTAAAATAAATACAAATTTACCTGTAAAATAAAACTTAACCTGCCTTACACTAACACCTAACATTACCTAAATTAAACACAATTAACTAAATTCAATACAATTAGCTAAATTAAAAAAAACCCATTAAATTACAGAAAATAAAAAACAAATCACAAGATATTTAAACTAAATACACCTAATCTAATAGACCTATCAAAATAAAAAAAGCCCACCCAAAATAAAAAAAAAACCCTAGCCTAAATCTGCTCTTTTACCTGTAAAAAAAAATACAAACAACCCCCCAAACGGTAAAACCCACCACCCACACAACCAACCCCCAAAATAAAACTCTAACTTAAAAAACCTAAGCTCCCCATTGCCCTGAAAAGGGCATTTGGATGAGCATTGCCCTTAAAAGGGCATTTAGCGCTTTTGCAGTCCAAACACCTAATCTAAAAATAAAACCCACCCAATACACCCTTAAAAAATCCTAACACTAACTCCTGAAGATCCAGTTACAGTTTTGAAGAGCCGACATCTATCATCAACGAAGCTGGGAGAAGTCTTCATCCAAGCAGAAAGATGTCCTCAACGAAGCCGGCAGAAGTGGTTCTCCAGACAGGCAGAAGTCTTCATCAAGATGGCATCTTCTATCTTCATCCATCTGACACGGAGCGGGTCCATCTTCAAGACATCCGACGCTGAGCATCCTCTTCTTCCAACAACTACCCGACGAATGAAGGTTCCTTTAAGTGACGTCATCCAAGATGGCATCCCTTAGATTTTGATTGGCTGATAGAATTCTATCAGCCAATCGGAATTAAGGTTGAAAAAAATCCTATCGGCTGATGCAATAGAAAGAGCCTCTTGAAGAAGCACGACCGTAGCTCGGGGGAAACGCGTCAGGTCAGCAGACACATCACTTGGTGATCATAGGAGTGCAGCAGGAACCTTGTTGCACAAGCTATACAAGCAGCCAGGCAAAGGATCTGGATTACTTTTGCCTGCAGCGAATTGTTTTAGCTAAGAGAAGGCGGACCATCTATGCCTGTGTGAGACAAGGAGCTGCAAACTTCTAACGCTCTATTTAAATGCTTTTTATTCATATTATTGGATCAGCCAATATGATTGAAGTTAAATCCTATTGGCTGATTGCATCAGCCAATAGGATTTTTTCAACCTTAATTTCAATTGACTGATAGAATTCTATCAGCCAATCGGAATCTAAGGGATGCCATCTTGGATGACGTCACTTAAAGGAACCTTCATTCATCGGGTAGTCGTCGGAAGAAGAGGATGCTCCGCGTTGGATGTCTTGAAGATAGACCCGCTCCGTGCCGGATGGATGAAGATAGAAGATGCTGTCTGGATAAAGACTTCTGCCCGTCTGGAGGACCACTTCTCCCAGCTTGGATGAAGACTTCTCCCGGCTTCGTTGAGGACTTCTTGCTGCTTCGCTGAGGATTTCTCCCGGCTTCGTTGAGGATGGATGTCGACTCTTCAAAACTGTAAGTGGATATTCAGAGGTTAGTGTTAGGTTTTTTTAAGGGTTTATTGGGTGGATTTTATTTTTAGGTTAGGGCTTTGGGCTGCAATAGAGCTAAATGCCCTTTTAAGGGCAATGCCCATCCAAATGCCCTTTTCAGGGCAATAGGGAGCTTAGGTTTTTTTAGTTAGGGTTTTATTTGGGGGGTTGGTTGTGTGGGTGGTTGGGGTTGTAATTTAGGTAATTTTATTTAATTTAGGTAATTGTATTTAACTTAGGTAATTTATTTAATTGTAGTGTAAGGTTAGGTGTTAGTGTAAGGCAGGTTAAGTTTTATTTTACAGGTAAATTTGTACTTATTTTAGCTAGGTAGTTATTAAATAGTTAATAACTATTTAGTAACTATTCTACCTAGTTAAAATAAATACAAACTTGCCTGTGAAATAAAAAATAAACCCTAAGCCAAATACAATGTAACTATTAGTTATATTGTAGCTAGTTTATGGTTTATTTTACAGGTAAGTATTTAGTTTTAAATAGGGATTATTTAGTTATTAATAGTTGGTTTTATTTAGATTTATTTTAATTATATTTAAGTTAGGGGGTGTTAGGGTTAGACTTAGGTTTAGGGGTTAATAAATATAGTATAGTTGCGGCAACGTTGGGGGTGGCAGATTAGGGGCTAATAATTTTAGGTAGGTGGCAGAGATGTTAGGGGCGGCAGATTAGGGGTTAATAATATTTAACCAATGTTTGTGATGCGGGAGTGTGGCAGTTTAAAGGATAATATGTTTATTATACTGGCGGCGATGTCCGGAGTGGCAGATTAGGGGTTAACAAGTATAATGTAGATGGCGGCGATGTCAGGGGCTGCAGATTAGGGGTTAATAAGTGTAAGATTAGGGGTGTTTAGACTCGGGGTTCATGTTAGGGTGTTAGGTGTAATTATAAAATGTGTTTCCCCATAGGAATCAATGGGGCTGCGTTACTGAGCTTTACGCTGCTTTATTGCAGGTGTTAGACTTTTTCTCAGCCGGCTCTCCCCATTGATGTCTATGGGGAAATCGTGCACTAGCACGTACAACCAGCTCACCGCTGACTTAAGCAGCGCTGGTATTGGAGTGCGGTGTGGAGCACAATTTTGCTCTACACTCACTTTTTGTCTTTTAATGCCGGGTTTATAAAAACCTGTAATACCAGCGTTGTAGGTAAGTGAGCGGTGACAATAACATGCAAGTTAGCAACGCACCCCTCTTACCGCAAAACTCGTAATCTGGCCGATAGATAATTAGTGCTTTTTCAAGTGAACCCATTATCCTTTTAAAAAGGAACTGAGCACAATGTTATCTATTTTGCACAAATGAACCAGCACTGATTGGCTATTGTGCAAGATGTAAAAAGCTAATAAAAAGCAATAAGATAAGGGGCGGCCTGCAGAGGGTTAGAAACAGGCAATCTTAAAGGTAGATAGACTGTCCCTTTGATGAAATGTTAGCTTAAAAGACTTCACACATAAATATATACACATATAGACATAAGCCTTTGACCCACTCTCGCCCCTTGTCATATATAATATTCCTTTAATTCTGCCACAATATTTTTCCCCAAGGTTAAACCTTTGCTCCTAAATTTCACTTCAAGTGTTTATTTCCATGGCATTATTAATGTGTTTTCAAATACAAACTAGCAAGCGATAAATGTTTACTTTTGGTTTAAAAAAAGCTCTAATTTTTAAAGCAGTATTTTTGATTATGAACAAACACAATATTTAAATGCACACTTATAAAACACGCATGTTAATTCTGCTCTGTTCTATCCTTTAAAAGTATAGGGTGCCTAAAAAAGTTTACAGCACATTAAGATTCTTTGGTTAAAAATTGTTTTTAAACACCAAAAAGGAAGCACATTCTGCCCGTAAGGGAAAACAGTCCACCACTGAAAACACTGGGTAGTCCCGAACCATCATAAAATCTCCAGACCTACCAAGAAGGACCGAGACAAAAACTAGCCACTTGTTGTGCATTATTGTTAGCTATGCACATTCATAATCTATTTTACCTACTTTTTTTGTAATTTATATTTGAAAATTGTTTTTTCAATGTGACCCTCAGACAAGCCAGAATACATTTAATGAAATTGAGAACCCTGACCCTCATACATTCATTGCTTGATATTATTTAAATATTAGACAAAAAATATATATAAAAAATATTAAACATACTGTAATAAATATATATATATATATATATATATATATATATATATATATAGACATATTCTATGTATTAATTAGAATATTTTACAGTATGTTAATATTTTTTATGAATTTTTAAACATATTTCATATGTAATATATCAATAAAGCGCTTTAAGACTATTAAGTTTTCAAACTAAAACAATCTCAAGCATCTTTAGTTTGCCATAAACTACTGGTACTTAAAGGATCGGGTTCTATGGTCAGAAGAAACCAGAATAAGGCTTTTTGGCAATAAACACCAGAGTTGAGAGGTAGCGATATAGAAAAGTACCTCATGCCCACGGTTAAATATCATGGAGGCTTTTTAATGTTTGGGGCTGTTTTTCTGCCAGAGGACCTCACATTTATGTTAGGATACATGGCATCATCGACTCTATCAAATATCAGCAGATATTAAATAAACACCTGACTGCCTCTACCAGAAAGTTTAAAGGGACATTCCAGCCAAAACTTGAATCCACATGGATACCTTTCAGTTTTGAATAGAAGTATTTTTGTAATATACATGTATTAGCAAAAATGCTTCTAATAAAAGCTATAGCTGTTTCAAATGTGTATTTAAGTATGAACCGTGCACCAGCATTTTAAACAGAGCTTTTACTCAGTACTCAGATGCTTGTACCATCTGGTAATAACTCAATTTGTTAATTGCTGACATGATACAAGCCCCACTGGTGCTCTGAGCAGCAGCAGTATGTAAAATGTTGGTGCACTGAGAATATCTAGCTATGCTTCACATGCACGTGCAGAGAAAAATGTTGAAACTAAAACAGTGATATCTTTTACTAGTAGCATTTTTGCCAATAGATGTATATTGTAAATAAGTTTCTGTTCAAATATGTAATTCATCTATGTGAATTTAAATTTTCACTGGAATGTCCCTTTAACATGTACCGTGGTTGGATCTTCCAGCAGGACAGTGATCCAAAACATACTTCTAAATCAACACAAAAATTGTTTACTGACCACAAAATCAAGTTCCTGCCATGGTCATCCCAGTTCCTGATTTGAACTCCATAGAAAACCTGAGGGGTAAACTGAAGAGGAGAATACTCCAGCGTTGAACTCGGAATTTGAAGGATCCAGAGAGATTCTATATGGACAAATGGTCTCAGATCTCTTGCCACATATTATCCAACCTCATCAGGCATTATAGGAGAAGACTGAGAGCTGTTATCTTGGCAAAGAGAGTTAGCACAAAGTATTGACTAAAAGGGTGCCAATAATTGTTGTGTTTGCAATTGTTTGATATCTATGAGAGCAGAGTATTTTTGTGTATGTAACAAAAGGTCAAAAGGTTAAACAAAAAATAATTTTTTTCACAGCTCATATTTACCAAGGGTGCCAATATTAGTGGAGGGCACTGTGTATATATATAATATATATATAAATACATATATATATATATATATATATATATCCGATGCAGTGGATGCACCACATGCAGTGGGATGACCCAGAGCAAATTTTTTACACATCCATGGTCAAATAGAAAATTTTAGATTAAACATAGGGTCACCTCCACAACTAAATATGTGGTTTACATGCTCCACTGCCCATGTGGGAAATTTGATGTGGGTAAAACCCAAGACGACGCACAAACCAGAATGGCTAACCACCGGTTAGCAATTAGAACAGCCATAAATTGTGGCAAATCTGACCAACCGGTGGCCAGACATTTTGTTCAGGGACAACATAACATGAGTGACCTCAGGCTTATTATTACTGACAATATCCCCCTTCTCCCGAGGGGGGGTGATAGAGGTAAGCTTCTGTTGCAGAGGGAAAGCCAGTGGATTTTCAGATTGGAGACTTTGGTACCAAAAGGGCTAAATGTACATCTAGGCATGCAATGTTTTCTGAAAATGATATATATGATATATATAATATGCTTTGGAATCCACTCGGGATTGCTGAAATGTATAGTTCACCGTATAGATGAGATAGTATTTATATGATGATAGAAATACTGCTTGATGATTGAGATACAAAGGTTTACATGAAGGGAGGACCAATAATAACGTTTTTAATAAATAATTTAAGTAATGTAAATTATTCCCTCTGTTGATGTATTTGCAGCCCGAGACAACAAATGATGATGTTGTCTGGTCCAATAACTGAACTTCTGTCCTAATATGATGAAATTTACACTAGGGTACTGTCATATCAGCATATTTGGATGGGTAGCAGAACTATGTAGTCCACCTCCTGCTTGTTATTGATATTTGTATATGGCATCACGATGCATGAATGAAGTGGTGTCAACAGCTGATTAGTGTATAGTAATAAATGCTTAGGTGGATAAGATTAACACTATCGCCATTCAGTTTGATGATATAGGCCTTAGATGAACATTATTATAAGTTAGTTTTGCTGACAGTCATGTATAGATGTATATATAGTTTGCATATGGTTTACATTACTATGGCATAGCGCTAGAATTATGGTGCATTACGTACTATCTCCTCTTATACGAGTGATTGTCTTGTCAAATTGAGTGGAGCCACGTAATTCTAGTACTAACTAGGTATTTTGTATGTAGTCTAAGAGTTGTATATATACTTATTTGGACATAGTCTGATCAATAATGACAGGTATGGAGTATTTAGATTATAGATTGCAGCAACTGCTATTGACTTTATTGTATACATAACGGACACTGATGACTAGTGAATAAGTTATCTAACACATAGTTTTTGGAGCTCATTTGACACCACTGACTGAGTATCACATTGACACTAATCTCCCACATTTTGATTACACAGATACCACATTGACTACCTTGACAGCCTGATCGCTGACAGTTTTGCCGTGCTTTTAATGTTTGATTTTTTGTATTTTGATCCTCCAGGGCTGCCGTACGTACTCTTGCGTATGCGCAGTTGCGCAGAGGGGACACTACCCAGTCTGGAACACACATTGGTGAAGGTAACACATATAAGCTTGTTCTTTTAACTATGTATGTAAGTCTGAGGACGGGGGCAACCCTGAAAACATTCACTTTAGTAAAATTATTTACTTATTACAAATGGAGAGTACCTTTTTTTTAGAGCTTTGTTTGCTGGGCTTTAAGTGCACCCCGGAGGCTGAGGAATGATAAGAAAGTGCTGTATCCACTTGGGATATTTATAAATATATATATATATATATATATATATATATATATATACGCATGTTAAGACCTGAGTATGTATGTTAAAGCTCTTTGCATGCAATTATAACTTCTTAATGACTTTTATTTTTATTAGACAGTGTTATTATTAGTGTAACTGTACTTTAAATATATTTCTGATGAGTTTTGTGCAACTTTTTTGTCTTAGCACAACAGTAAACCAGAGCTCTAAGGTCACGCTAACCCAATGCGTGTTAAATTAGATTGCTCTCAATCAAACACGTTTACTTTCAACTCGTAATAAGCGCGCTATTTCTGACATGCACAAAGAGTTGCAAAATATTCATCACTTGCGCGCAGCAGTTATTGCACCACTTATAATCTAGCCCTTATTTTAGATGCAGATCTTTTGGAATGCTATAATAATGTTCTGATGCTTATAAAAAAAAAAATATATATTATAATGTCCATTTAAAGGGACAGTCTAGTCAAAATTAAACTTTTATTATTCAGATAGGACATATAATTTTAATCAACTTTCCAATTTACTTTTATCATCAATTTTGCTTTTTTCCCTTGGTATTCTTAGTTTAAACTAAACATAGGTAGGTTCATATGCTAATTTCTAAGCCTTTGAGGGCTGCCTTTTATCACATCCTTTTTAAATTCCTTTTCAACACAAAGAGACTAAAAGTACACGTGGGCCATATAGATAACACTGTGTTCAGGCACAGGGGGTTATTTAAGATTTAACCCAACACAATGCAAACTGCAAGACAATAGATAATAAACAGTCACAGTCATGTGATCAGGGGGCTGGAAGAAGGTTCTTAGATACAAGGTAATCACAGAGGTAAAAAGTATATTAATATAACAGTGTTGGTTGTGCAAAACTGGGGAATGGGTAATAAAGGGATTATCTATCTTTTAAAACAATAACAATTCTATGGTAGACTGTACCTTTAAGGATAGAAAGATAAAAGATAACAAAATGTTATGCTTACATATTTCTGCTTTGATTGACCTGAGTTTCTGAAACCTAAAAAGGTACTGTATATATATTTTCTTCCCTTTATGAACTATCCCTTTATATCCCCTAAACACCACCAGATGTGATGTATACTGAGTACATTTTAAACATTCTTTAAACAAGGTCATGGGAACAACTAATATACTCTGCACATATACAAATATATAAATCCTTCCAAACAAAGGCTGCAGTAATTGGCAAACACAGATCCTGGCAGTATTACTAAGATTATGTTATTAAATTCTCAATGCACCCAAATAAACTAGGTTTTTAGATTAGAAATGATTCAAAAGGGATAACCATAATTACAGAATAAAAGATATGGATACTACAATATCTTTATGAAATGAGAATGCGTATTTGCAAAATCAAATCATAATATTTCAACAAAACATTTGCATAATCATAGCTTTCTGCAAATATTAAACCCTGACTCCAAAAACAAGATATGTATCTGAAAGAGCTCACATAATGCAAATTGAAACTTGAAATTCTGATAACAACCAAACAGTGTTTATTTTCCTGTTGCCCTTTTTTTTTTACTTACGCAAAATTTGCATGTATATTTCATGAAATGGCTCAGATCTGCTTCTGTTGTTATTGAGTTCATTATGACTTTAAAATGTGCTTACTTAAATAGTGCATTTAGCAAACCATATGGATAAACCTCTATGCCAGGAAAATGTGTTAGTAAGCATAGTTGAACTCATCAGCTTTGTGTTTAATGTAAGTTCATACTTGTTTTTTAGGGATAAACATTCAAAGTATGTAAAAGAAATTATTTTATTTTATTTTCTGAAAATGTTACAAATAAATGTGTATATTTTCACAACTTGGAAGCTATTTTCAAGGGCATAGAACCAACTGCACAGATTGCACAATGAAATTATGATTCATTATACTGCAGGTTAAATAGCAATGCTGTATGCATGTGGCCAATCATAATTGTATGAAAATAAATCTTCTTATGTTCCTTTTCCACATTGCTTATATGATTACTATAGCCCCAATATTCGGCTAGATTAGGAGTGGATCACTATTTAGCCCTCCTGCTCGAGTGTTAAAGGGACAGTCAACACCAGAATTTTTGTTTTTTTAAAAAGAAAGATAATCCCTTTATTACCCATTCCCCAGTTTTGCATATTCAACACAGTTATAATAATACACGTTTTACCTCTGTAATTATCTTGTATCTAAGCCTCTGCTGACTGCCCCCTTATTTCAGTTCTTTTGACAGACATGCAGTTTAGCCAATCAGTGCTCACTCCTAGGTCACTTTACGTGCATGAGCTCAATGTTATCTATATGAAACATGTGAACTAATGCCCTTTAGTGATCAAAATGTATTCAGATTAGAGGCAGTCTTCAAGGTCTAAGAAATTAGCATATGAACCTCCTAGGTTTAGCTTTCAACTAAGAATACCAAGAGAACAAAGCAAAATTGGTCATAAAAGTAAATTGGGAAGCTGTTTAAAATTGCATGCCCTATTTAAATCATGAAAGTTTTTTTGGGACTTGACTGCCCCTTTAACATCACTATCCAGAGGTCGGGATGGGCTCGTATTATGAGTTGAAAGAAAAAGGTGGAACTTAGATATAGCAACAACGTTAATGCATACCATATAGCCTTTAATGGAGTGCACAAACTGCAAAAAACCTAACACCCATACTCTTGCACTAACCCTACATTGTTTGTTCAAGAGAGCTAAATCTGACATATCCAATGTTCTATACATAGAAGAATGTTCTATTTATTGTTAAATATATATATATATATATATATATATATATATATATATAGTTGTTTGTAAAAATATATATTTATATCTAAAAATACATATATATATATATATATATATATAGATAGATAGATATAGATAGATATATATATATATATGTATATATATACAGGAGGCCCTCGGTTTAAGCCGGTTCAATTTGCGCCGTTTTAGAATAACAACCTTTTTTTCAGTCATGTGACTGCTATTGAAAAGCTTTGGAAAGCAGTGAACTAATTAAAATAGCCAGTAGGTGGAGCTGTCCGCTTGTTTTGCAGCAAAGTTATGCAACTTAACAGCCTGAAATAGATATGTGTACACAGAGCAGACATTAGCTATTGAGCAACAAGATTTAGCAGCCACTTCCCTATTATCTTTCTGTCCAGCTGCTTGAGGTGAGGGTACCTAACTGCTTATTAATCACTGCAGATTGAAATGCATAGAATAGGTGCAGACCCAATATTATCTAACATGCTAACAATACAGACAACTGATTGCAGAAAAATGCAAGTAAAAAACTTTTTTGTTCATTAAACTTAGTTTGATGATGATGCAATCTGTTGTGGGATTATTTAATTAGGTGCTGTTAGCAAATGTTTTTGTTCTTTAAATTTAGTTTGATGATGGTACAATCTATATTATTAGGTTTATAATGCTGTTTAGCATTTAAAGTCTTCATTTCAAAGCTTTAAAAATAATGTATTAGGTGTTACTTATGATAATTTTGAGAGGGGCCTGGAACCTAACTCCCTCACTTCCCATTGACTTACATTATAAACTGGGTTTCAATTTATAACAGTATCAATTTACAACCATTCCTCCTGGAACTTAACCCTGATGTAAACTGAGGGCTACCTGTATAGGAATATCTACTTTCTCCTGGAACCTAACCCCGGTGTAAACTGAGGGCTACCTGTTTAGGAATGTCTACTTATAGATACTTAGAACATATTCCCCTATGTGAAGAACATTGGAGTGTGAAATATTTACTCTACATACACAGTTAAACACTTTATTAAATATGAATATTGCATTTTTTTTCACGTTTTAAGCTACTTGACTGCAAAGCGCTCCAATGCACTTAAAGGGACCAAAACCCCCACAAATTCTTTCTTTCATAATTTAGATAGAACATACAATTTTAAACAACTTTCTAATTTACTTCTATTATCAAAATTCCTTTGTTGAAAAGCAGAGAGTGTGCATGTGTCTTTTGCACTATATAGCAACAGTTTTGCAACAAAAAATTCTAACACTGACCCCCGAAGATCCACTTACAGTTCCTGAAGTCCGGACATCCAGGCGGCGAGAGGTCTTAATCTAGGCGGCGCAGTCTTCATCTATCCAGGCGGCGTCTTCTATCTTCATCCAGACGGGATCTTCTGTCTTCATCCCGGCAGCATCTTCTATCTTCATCCCAGCGGCACGGAGTGGGTCCATCCTGAAGACATCCGGTGCAGAGCATACTCTTCATACGGTTGCTGCCATATACTGAATCTTCAATACAAGGGAGCCTTTTCAAAATGGCGTCCCTTGCATTCCTATTGGATGATTTGACTTTTAAATTCAAATTACCCAATAGATTGAGAGCTAGTAAAATCCTATTGGCTGTTCAAATCAGCCAATAGGATGAGAGCTACTGAAATTCTATTGGCGGATTTGAATAGCCATTTTAGCCAATAGAATTTCAGTAGCTCTTATCCTATTGGCTGATTTGAACAGCTAAAAGGATTTCACTAGCTCTCATCCTATTGGCTGATTTGAACACTAGATAGTATAAATGTCAGGATAGAGCAGGTGACAGACACCAAACAGGCAAAGGGGCCAATTTATCAAAGCTTCAACTGATAATGCGCTGGAAGTCCGCATCAAATTTGACGCAAATTGGATCTGCCGTAGTTAAAGCGTCAAGAATGTGTGATGTAATATATGCTCCTGCGCTATCAATCCGACACAGATTGATGCTTTGTGTTATTCGAGCGGAATACTGATCATCTGCCATCACAATTGACTCTATTTGACCCTCTTGCCAATTTATCAAACACTCAACAGGTACACTTGCATCAATTTCGACGCAGTCTACCTATCATTCAAACCGCCACCCTTGAGGCCGCAAATGCCATAGAAATCAATGTGAGTGTGAAAACCCAGAAAGGTTATGATCAGTTCTGCAAGAGAATGAAGCCTATTAGATAATAAAAAAATATTATTGCTCCAAATTTAGTGCAAAGTATTGCTTCAAATTTGGTGCACTAGTAGATATAGGGATTAATAAATACATTACTACTTATGGATTATGTTACATCATTGTCTCTTATTACAAAGCAAGGGGGACAATATTACTGCTCCAAATTTGGTGCACTAGAAGATATAGATATAGAGATAAAAATGAAATAAACACATGACATAATATAGCTAATTTCCTTTTTTTTTTTTTGATAAATCTATTTGCACCATGTTTAAGGCATGCAATACAAGACCGACTATCCACTTCGCACCAAATTTGACGCAACACTTTTCGCACCAAATTTGACTTAATACTCAAAAACAACCCACAAACTAGTAAATACATATGATACCCTGATTACATGTTATATTCACAATTATTCCTGCTTAGAATAAAACTAAATTTACACTATATACATATAGTGATATAAATCAACAGAGATATGAAAGACAACATTGTTTAGAACAAAAAAAGGAATTTAGGGACATGTTAATATGTTTGCAAAATAATTCTGACATTATATATATATATATATATATATATATACACAAGTATGTGCAAAGATATATGTACAAATTCTAGCATTAATAATCATTTAAAAAAATGATGAGATATATCATGATTTCTAGAAATACAAATACACATTAATTTATATGAAAAGATCATATATCAGTTTTTTGTATAACAAATAAATAGAAAGATAACTTTCTATGAGATATAATTGTTTGTTCAGGTATAAATATAGCTATTTCTTGGACAATAACAGATGAAAAATTAAAGATTAGCTTTAGAGAAATGTGCTTGTTCATGGACAGTAATAAAATGGTATAAATAAAGTTGGAAAAACCAGAATATCCATGACATAGATGATTTTTATTTATCAACAGTCCGATGCTCATCGCTCTGTACTTGACGCGCATGTTTTTGACAAACTTTTTAATAAATAAGGCTGTCGTATGTAGATTTGGGGCAGCGATGTCTGGCGAGCGTATTGACTCCAGCGAATGCGTTGACATTGACGCAATGATAAATAGGCCCTTAGTGCACTGTAATAAATACTCTGTGTTATTCCCAATAATTCACTAAATCATATTTGGAATTAAGTCCTAGTGGTACTCTTGTTTTTAATTTGAACACCCAAAACATTTCTCTTTTGCCAAGTATGCAAATATCTGTCTCCGCTTTTAGGCTTGAGCACCTGCTCAATGATACACCACTTGAAAGAAGAGAGCTGTTTGTTATGAAACTGGGCAAAATGTTGGACTAGAGGGGTAGATGCAGAGCCTATGGTAATTGAAAAGTGTTCTCTGATTCTTGAACGAACATCACGAGTTGTGAACCCTACATATTGAAAATTACAGTGTGTACAAGTAATTAAATAAACCACATAGGAAAAAGTAAAATTTAAACAACCGTAAATATTACACAATTCCCATGTGTTCATTAATTGAAAGTGTCTGTGATCATTGTGTAATTGCAGGGTTTACATTTTCTATGTCCACAGTGGAACATTCCATTGTGCAAGAGCTAAGAACTCTGTCTAGGCTGAATTTGTGGTAGTTTTGAGAAGGAGACCAAATTCCTGATTGTTTTCCCACATCTGTAGGAGCACCTTACATCTTTCTTAACTACTTCAATAAGTTTATCATCCGCAGATAGTATGTTGAAGTGCCTGCATACTATTTTGCATATTTAATTGTATTGGGTACTGTAGTTTGTGACAAATGTTACCCCTTTATGGAGTTTATTGTTTCTAACAGCATTTTCCAAATAATGTTCCCTTTCTACACTTTTACCTCATTCCTAGCTTTTTGAATGTCAGTTTTACAATAACCTCTGTTTCTCAACCTTTTAGTCAGTTGCTCTGCTTCGTCATTATACTTAGCCTGATTTGAACAATTGGGTCGAATACGCAAAAACTGGCCTTTGGCTATGGCATAGGGGACATGCCTGGGATGGCAACTTTTTGCATGAAGTAACATGTTGCCCGAAATTGGCTTGCAGTATACTCTAGTGGCAACAGTGCCATCTGATTGGCCTATCAATGTGATATCCAAATAATTTATATTATTCATATGGTATTCAAAAGTAAACCACAATCCAATGACATTGCAATTTAACCATGCTTATGCCTCTCCTCCATGTCAGATTAAGAAGCAGATTGAGATTTGGCCCCCATAGCTCTCCCACGCTTCTCCAGATAGCAGACACCCTCAAATTCAAAATTATTATGGGTTAAGAGAAAAGATACCACACAAACAATATGTTCCTGAAAGGAACCTCAAAATCCGAATATTTAGCCAAAAAAAAAAAAAGAAATGGCTATTGACGCTTTTTTATGTGGTATAAAGGAATACAATGCTGTTACGTCAATAGTTAGCCACCCAGACGTATAGTCCCATGAAACTGACTTCATTTGTTGTATAAGATGTTTGGTATCACTTAGGAAGCTCAAAAATGAGTTGGCCAAGGGTTGTAGTACTGTATCCATCCATTGAGATAATGGTTCAAAAAGGGATTCAATCCCATTAACTATCGGCCTCCCTTGTACATTTACAGTGGACTTATGGATTTTGAGCAAGTGGTGGAATAATGGAATTTTAGGATGTTCCACCATTAAGAAATCAAATGTCTCTTTGTCCAAAAATCCATTGTAAACACTGTCATCTAATAGATGTGCCAATTCCCTTTTAAACATTTCTGTGGGGTCCCTTTCAAGAACCTCATAGTTAGCTATATCACAAAGTTGGCGATGAGCTTCTACTATGCAATTGCTCTTATCCAATAGAACCACTAATCCACCTTTGTCAGCAGAACATATAACGAGTTCATCATTGTTCTGAAGTTCAAACAAAGCATTTTGTTCTGCTATAGTTAAATTAGAGGTGGATCTAGTGTTCCGCTGTTTGAGAGCAACCAATTCAGACTCTACTCTTCTAGAGAATTGCTCCAATAGAGGTCCCCTGCTGTGTATGGGGTAAAAAGTGGATTTATTTTTAAATCCATTTTGCTCTTTTGTGCTACTGGAGAATTCCCCTCCTCATACAATTCCTGCAGAGACAAAAGTTCACAGGCCTCATGAAACCTTAAATTGTTGCCTTCAGTATTTTGAACAGAAAAATCACTGGGCAAATTCTCTACAACATTGGTTTCTCTTTCAGAGAAATGTCTGCGTAATGGGACGTTACGTATAAACCTGTTGATGTCAAGAATAGTTTGAAAAAGATTGAAATTATAGTCGGTACAAAATTTAAACCATAGGATAATACTCTTGTGTATAATTCAGTGAGTGTAAACTTAGATACGTTGATTACATTGTGGGTTTGTACTTGCAGATCATCCTGTTCCCTCTTAATTGGTATCTGTCCTGGGATTCCCCTTTGGTGCCCCCGCCCTCTGTGGTTACCACTACGGAAAAAACCTGGTCCAATTTTTTTTTTGTCCTGCTCCATTCTGTGTGGTCCTTTTACAGTGGAAGATTTGGTTACATATTTAGTTGTACTATTTTCCCTGTGGGGTTGGGACTGTCTTTCCTTGGGCCTCACCACTGGGGCATTATTGATTATATTAACAAGGACCGGGGTTGCATTTTTGAAGATACCAGTTGCACCATATTCACTTTCAAACCCACTAGACTTACACATATCATCCGAAGATTCTACATCACTACCTGAAAAGGTGACTTTTTTACTGTCACGTGAGCCATGTCTCCTATTGCATATGAATCCAAATAAAGTATGGAACAGCTGCCAGACAAACAATGTGCTCGTGAAGACCATGGAAATCTGCCAATTCCACTCAGTATAAGCACACATGAAAACTTCCACAGCACAACTTGTATAAAAAAAGTCTTTGACAAAAATGAGCAACGTTTCATGACTGCTGTCACTTAAACATGCTAAATCATGATTAAGTGACAGCAGTCACGAAACGTTGCTCATTTTTGTCAATAAATACATTTTTTTATACAAGTTGTGCTGTGGATGTTTTCATGTGTGCTATTGCATATGAAGAGAGAAGAGCTCTACCAGGAACGAACAACAGCTCAGTGGCTTGTTCTCTGGCTAGTTATCACCTAGGAGCAGCCTCTTTTAGTCCAGTTGTGCTTTTCACAGAGGAAAACTTTCCTACCAGGCAATTCTCCTCTGAACAAGGAACATGACAACCCCAGACGATCGTTTAAGCCTTCTATGGGCCTCGTCAGTGAGATGCAGCCACATTCCTCTAAGCACACTGGGCAAGGAGTCCACATCTGGTTTCCCCCATCACCCTTAGGGAGACCTCCCCAGGGTCATAAAAATTTGTATTTGAAGAGACAAGTGCTCTACCAGGAACGAAAAACAGCTCAGTGGCTTGTTCTATGGCAAATTACCATCTAGGGGCAGCCTCTTTTAGCCCAGTTGTGCTTTTCACAGAGGAAAACTTTCCTAAAGTATATCAGTCTGATCCCGCCAAGTAAGGTCAGTCCAGCCCCGAAATACCAGGCAATTTTCCACTGAACAAGGAAAATGACAACCCCAGATGATCGTTTCGGCCTTCTATGGGCCTTGTCAGTGAGGTGCAGCCACATTCCTCTAAGCACACTGGGCAAGGAGTACATGTCTGGTTTCCCCCATCACCCTTAGGGAGACCACCCCAGGGTCATAAAAAAAATTAAATATGAAGAGAGAAGCATTCTACCAGGAATGAACAACAGCTCATTGGCTTGTTCTATGGCGAGTTACCACCTAGAAGCAGCCTCTTTTAGCCCAGTTGTGCTTTTCACAGAGGAAAACTTTACTAAAGTATATCAGTCTGATCCTGCCAAGTAAGGTCAGTCCAGCCCGGAAATATCAGGCAATTCTCCTCTGAACAAGGAATATGACAACCCCAGATGATCGTTTCGACCTTCTATGGGCCTCGTCTCTTCTCTGTAAAAGGAACATGTTGAGCAAAAAGAGGCTGCTCCTTGGGTGTTAATTAGCCATAGAACAAGTTATTATGCTATTGTTCGTTACCAGGTTGAGTGCTTCTCTCTTTTAATTTATCCAAATTATGACTCTTATGGAAGTCTCCCTAAGTGTGATGCAGGAATCCAGATGTGGACCTGTTGCTCAGTGTGACTAGAGGGATATGGCTGCTCCTCACTGAGGAGGTCCACACTAGGCCGAAACGTATGTCTGGGGTTTTGCCATTTCCCTTGTTCAGAGAGGGATTGCCTGATATTTTGGAGCTGGACTATACTGTTAAGTCAGGGTCAGACTGATATGCTACAGGAAAGTTCTTCTCTGTGAAAGGCACATGTTGAGCAAAAAGAGGCTGCTTCTTGGGTGGTAGCTAGCCATAGAACAAGCTATTATGCTATTGTTCATTCCCAGGTTGAGCACTTATCTCTTTTAATTTATGCAAATTATGACTCTTAGCGAAGTCTCCCTAAGTATGATGCGGGAATACAAATGTGGACCCGTTGCTCAGTGTGCCTAGAGGGATATGGGTGCACCTCACTGACGAGGCCCACACTAGGCTGAAACGTACGTCTAGGGTTTTGCCGTTTCCCTTGTTTAGAGAGGGATTGCCTGGTATTTCCGGGCTGGACTGTACTGTTAAGTCAGGATCAGACTGATATGCTACAGGTAAGTTCTTCTCTGTTAAAGGCACATGTTAAGAAAAAAGAGGCTGCTTCTTGGGTGGTAACTAGCCATAGAACAAGCTATTATGCTATTGTTCGTTCCCAGGTTAAGCGCTTCTCCCTTTACTTTATGCAAATTATGACGATTAGGGAAGTCTCCCTAAGTGTTATGCAGGAATCCAGACGTGGACCCATTGCTCAGTGTGCCTAGAGGGATATGGCTGCACCTCACTGATGAGGCCCACACTAGGTCGAAACATATGTCTGGGGTTTTGCCGTTTCCCTTGTTCAGAAAGGGATTGCCTGGTATTTCAGGGCTAGACTGTACTGTTAAGTCAGGATCAGACTGATATGCTACAGGCAAGTTATTCTCTGTGAAAGGCACATGTTGCGCAAAAAGAGAATGCTTCTTGGGTGGTAACTAGCCATAGAACAAGCTATTTTGCTATTGTTTGTTCCCAGGTTGAGCACTTCTCTCTTTTAATCTATGCAAATTATGACTCTTAGGGAAGTCTCCCTAAGTGTGATGCGGTAATCCAGACGTGGACCCAATGCTCAGTGTGCCTAGAGGGATATGGCTGCACCTCACTGACGAGGCCCACACTAGGCCGAAATGTATGTTTGGGGTTTTGCCATTTCCCTTGTTCAGAGAGGGATTGTCTGGTATTTCCGGGCTGGACTGTACTGTTAAGTCAGGATCAGACTGATATGCTACAGGCAAGTTCTTCTCTGTGAAAGGCACATGTTGAGCATAAAGAGGCTGCTTTTTGGGTGGTAACTAGCCATAGAACAAGCTATTATGCTATTGTTTGTTCCCAGGTTGAGCGCTTTTCTCCTTTAATTTATGCAAATTATGACTCTTAGGGAAGTCTCCCTATGTGTGATGCAGGAATCCAGACGTGGACCGGTTGCTCAGTGTGCCTAGAGGGATATGGCTGCACCTCACTGGCAAGGCCCACACTAGGCCGAAACATATGTCTGGGGTTTTGCCGTTTCTCTTGTTCTGAGAGGGATTGCCTGGTATTTCTGGGCTGGACTGTACTGTTAAGTCAGGATCAGACTGATATGCTGCAGGCAAGTTCTTCTCTATGAAAGGCACATGTTGAGCAAAAAGAGTCTGCTTCTTGGGTGGTAAATAGCCATAGAACAAGATATTATGCTATTGTTCATTCCCAGGTTGAGCGCTTCTTTTTTAATTTATGCAAATTATGACTCTTAGGGAAGTCTCCCTAAGTGTGATGAGGGAATCCAGACGTGGACCCAATGCTCAGTGTGCCTAGAGAGATATGGCTGCACCTCACTGATGAGGCCCACAGAAGGCTGAAACAATCGTCTGGGGTCACTTCTCTGGCCTTTGGCTGGGATCAAGTGCAGTTTTCTGTGCTTGGTCTTGGTTTGAAAGATTTGCTGCCTGGAGACCTGCTCCTTCGGCCTGGGGTCCTTTCCCTTCGGGGTTTGGGCTCCTGCTGCTATTGGTGTGGTGGCTATTCCTTAGGCGTAGACCAACTGGGTAGTAGGGCCATCCCCTTGGCCTTGTGGCATCGTCCCTGGACTTCAGCCACATGCTGCTTTTGGGGGGGCGCTCTGAAATCCAGCCTAAAGAGGCAATAGGACAATTATGGCTACCAACGTGCCAAACATTCCCCATACACTTTGGGTGTTGATTTCTGAGGACTTCGGAGAGAAGATTGGTTTGGCTCATGTTCAGCAAGTTTTTTGGAGGGTGTTTTGAAGATGCCAAGAGCAAGTTTGCATTGTGTTCAGTCTTTCCCTTCAAGAGGGATTTTTGATGTGGCTTTCACCGATGAGCATCATTTACAGACCTGCTATCAATGAACTATTGATATGGCTGCTGCTCCAGAGTTGGTGGGCATGAGATTTGTTGCCTGTGTGCAAAGGGAGAGAAGAATCCCGGTGACAGTACATATGTACAACCCTTGGGTCACTGATGTGGAAATTCGTCTGTTTCTTTGTCGCTACTTTGATGATGTTCAAGGAGGTAGCAAGCTGAAGAATCAATTTGGGACTTTCAATGGAAAGCGCAGGTTCTGGGTACGGTTTGTGCCAGATGAATTAGGTATTGGTGGAAAGAAACACCCTCCACAGACTTTCACCATTGGTGGAAATAGAGGTTTCCTATACTATGATGACATGCCTCTGTTTTGCCGTAGTTGCAACCTGTCACATTGATGAAAATTGCCCAGGTGCCAGATGTCGAAATTGCGGTGAGGAGCATCATCTTGTTGCCCACTGTAGTAAACGCCGGACCTGTGACCTGTGTGGTTCTTCAAGTCATCTGTGCAGGATGTGTCCTTTGATGATGTTGCAGGGGCTTGATAGAGTAAAGCCTTCCTACACTGATGTTGCAAAAAAAACATCTTCAGTTGCAGTTGAGCCATCTGTGAATGAGGAGGTCTCTGATTAGGCATTGATCTCTATATTACTTCTTTTGTGTAAGAAAACTGCAGTTGGGGTCCCTGTCAGAGAGGTGTCTGATGCTCCTGTGGTGGTTCCTGTGGCTGAGAAGGTGGAGGAAGCCCAATCCAATCTTCAGGAGGTGGATCTTTCTACATCTAATTTGATAGCTGCTTCCGATGTTCTTGAAGCCCTGTTGCCCAATTCTGTGGATGATACTGTTGCTGTTCCTGGAACAGATCATTTTTCCTTCACTGAGTCATCTTGTGATCCTGTTCCTGATGCTGTTCTTGGTGAAGGGGAGAACATTGATTGGTCTGCTGTTGTGTCCTCTGGTTCTGAGGAGGATATGGACACTGCAGGGGAAAAATCTGCCTCCAAGCGGAAAAAAGATGCGGATTCCGATGGATGGGAGAGTCCTGATTTTAGATCTACCAGTAGTTAAGAGTGTAGATCCAGATATTGCAAGTGATGCTGACTCTTTAATTTCAGAGTTTCCTTCTGTCTCTACTAAAGACATTCCCTCTGACTCAAGCCAGTGTATAGGTAACTTTTCTGATACCTCTTCTGTTGGCTATCTAGATAAAAGAGATGTGAACCAACTTGCTGAAGTTACTGGTTATGAGGCTGGCAAGGGGGAGCCTAGGAGGTCGGCACGTCACAGAGGCAGATTTAAAGGATCTCCTTTGAGTCCTAAGAAAAAGAAAGAAAAGAAAAAGTCCTGATGTTAATTTTTTTTTTCCTGTTTGTTTTTCTTTAAAAAAAATGTATGATGTTTCTGACCATTTATTCCCTTAATGTCAGGTGTATGAAAACTATAGCAAGGAGAGCTGCAATTTTTAAGTTATTATCTAAGTTATTATCTGTATGTTCTGCTAATATTTTTTGTTTGCAGGAATGTGGTCTCTCTGAACATCCTAAATGTGCTGACTGGGAATATGGTCCTAAAGTATGGTCTTGTTCTTCTGATAGGAATGGGGGGGGGGGGAGTTTTGTTTAAGGGGTTTTGTTTTTCTATCCTTAATGTAGTTCATATTGTCCCAGGTCGGGTTCTTTTGGTTAGTTTTAGTTTTTGTGGGACTGTTTTTCGTTTGTTTAATGTATATGCTTCTCCAAATAGGGTAGAACGTTTGCTTAATTTTGAAACATTAAAGTTTTTTCTGCCAGGTCGAGAGCCAACTTTTTTGGTTGGGGATTTTAATTGTATTATTAAGAATGGGGACAGAGAGGGTGGGAGTGATTGTAGGGTGGATAGCTCAGGGAAGTTTTTAGTTGATTTGCTTAAATCTTTCGGTTTGAAGGATGCCTTCGGGTCCGTTTCATTTTCAGGGGAGGGTTTTACTTTCTTTAGTGATAGTGGTGGGATAAAATCTCGAATTGATTTTTGTTTTTTATCTAAATTTCTATGTGTTGATGATTTTTCTTTAAAGCGGATGCCCTTTACGGATAATGCCCTTTTGATGTGTAAGGTGAATTGTGATTTGAAGATCAAGTATGGTAAGGGTGTTTGGAAGCTGAATGTGGATTTGTTAGAAGATGAGAAGATTAAGGGTCAGTTTGTTTGGATGTATGAAAGGTGGCGTTAAAGAAAGTGTGATTTTAGTAATGTGCTTATGTGGTGGGAATGGTTGAAGGTGGAAATAAAGAGTTGTTTTATTAAGAAAGGCTGTGAGAAAGCTAGAATGGAAAGGGAGTTGTATGATAAATTGTATCTGAGGTTGTTGTATTTGTATGAATTGAGAAATTGTGGTATTGATGTGCATGAGGAAATTGCTGAAGCAACAAAGATAATTAAAAAGTGTATGCATAAAAAAGGAAAGAAAATTGTTTTTATGGCAAGATTGGAGAAAATGGAAAAGGATGAGTCTTGTAGTAAATATTTTTTTAAGAAAGCTTTTGGAGGAAAGACTGGTTTTGTTAGTGTTTTTGATAAGGTTGAGTGTGAAGTTAATGGTACGGATGGTGTTTTGTGTGAAGTTCATGAGTTTTACAGTGAGCTGTATAAAGAAAAAACAAGAGATGTTTTATTGGAAAATGAGTTGTTGGAAGACATTGAGGTTAAGTTTGAAAAATATGATAATGATTTGTTAGAAAGGGATCTAAGTTTGGATGAGATTGCAGAGGTTGTTAGGAGTTTTAAGAATGGGAAGGTACCTGGTTGTGATGGTTTGCCTGTTGAATTTTATACTTGTTTTTGGAATTTGATTGGGGTAGATATGTTGGATGTTTGTAAGTTTGTTTTTAGAATGAATGTTTTGCCTGTTTCAATGAGGAAAGGTTTGATTTTTTTGTTATTTAAAAAGGGTGATAAGAGAGATTTGAGGAATTGGAGGCCGATTACGTTGTTGAATGTTGACTATAAGGTTATTGCAAAGGTGTTGGCAAATAGAATGCGTGGAGTGATTGCTAAGGTTGTGGGTGAAGAGCAAGTGTGTGCTGTTCCTGGGCGTCAGATTTCTGAAAGTTTGTTCTTACTACGCGATGTACTGTGGTATGTGAGGGAGAGGATGAGGTCTGTTGCTGTTGCTATTGTGGATTTTGAAAAAGCATATGATAGGGTAGTGCATGATTTTATATTTCATGTTTTAGAATGTTTAGGTTTTTCTGGTAAGATTATTGGATGGTTTAAATGTTTGTATTGTGATATTGTGAGTCAAGTTCAGGTTAATGGTTTTTTGACTGAGGAATTTTGTGTTAAATCTGGAGTGCTTCAAGGATGTCCTTTGTCTCCTGTGTTATTTGTATGTGTCATTGAGCCATTGTTAACTAGTTTGAGGAAGGATAAATTAGTTAGAGGTGTGAGTGTTCCTGGTAATAATGGAAGGTGTTTAAAAGTGATTGGGTATATGGATGATGTGAGTGTGGTGTGTGAGACTCAGGCTGGTTTGAGGAGGGTGAAAACTTTAGTTGAATGTTTTTTTATGGCAAGTGGTTTCAAAGTTAATTGGAATAAGTGTAAAGTTAAAGTTTTTGGTAATGATAGGGAGATTGATTTCTGTGGATGGCCTGTGACTGAAGGTGCAATTGAGGTGTTGGGTGTGAAATTTGATGTGGATTTGAAAGGCTTGGAAAGTTGGGAGAATGTTTTTGATAAAGTGAGTAGAAAACTTCAGTTTTGGTCTTTAAGGACTTTATCTTTGGAAGGAAAAATGTTAGTTATTAAATCGGTTTTGATCCCTATTATGTTATATTTGGCTTTAGTTTTTCCGCTACCTGAGAGGATTTTTCGGAGAATTTTGAGAGTGTTGTTTTCTTTTTTCTGGAGTTCTGGTACGGAGTGTTTGTAAAGAGATGTTGTTGTTAAGAGTAAGAATGTTGGTGGTAAGGGTTTTCCAAATGTGGAGAGATTTTTGGCTGTGAAATATGTTAGTAGGTGTGTGGTTCTGAGTGGTAAGGATAGCATGGCTGGTTGTATGGTAAAGTATGCTTGTGGAAATGTTTTAAGACGATATGGTTTATTTGAGATTGATAGAAAGAAACCGGTATGTTTTGCTGTTCCGTGGTTATATGTAAGGGTGGAATGTTGGATTAAAAAATATGGTTTGGAGAATGTTAGTAGAGAGATGTGGTGTGCAAACAGAATGGTTTTGAAAATGTTGGATAAGAAGGAAGGTCTGGAGTTGATTGGGGGTTAGAATGAAAATGAATGTGTGTTGGTATGGAAAAATGTGTGTAATAAGTATTTGATGAATAGGCAGAAAGATATTAGTTGGATGAGTGTGCATAAGTGTTTGCCAACAAGGGATTTTCAGAGAATGCTTCGTTTAGTGGCTTCAGAAGTGTGTCCTAGAGATGGTTGTTATCAAAGCGAGAGTGTTATTCATTTGTTTTGGAATTGTGAGTATGCTAGGGATGTTTGGAGAAGTTTGAAAAGGATGATTAAGGGTCTGACTGGAGTGCAGTTTTTTACTTTTAATATGATGATGTATGGTTTGTGTGGAAGTGGTGTGGAAAAGGAGAAAGCAAGATTGATATGGTTGTTGGCATGTTGTGTGAAGGAGGTATTGTGGGATGTGCGTAATATTTTGATTTTTAAGAAAGAGGTAGTTACTGTAGGTAATTGTGTGGGTATGATCCGTGGGAAGTTGTTTTTGTATTTTTCTTTTGATAGGAGGCGATATGGGGAATTAGATTCTGAAGGCATCTGGAAGACAAAGAAGTGGAAGGATTGGATTATTTAGTTTTTGTTTTTTTGTTTTTTTTTTCTTCTCCAGTTTGTTCTTGTCTGTATTTGAAATATGTTTAATTTTATTTTGTGTGATTATTTAAGTTTAATGTTTGCATTTTTATTTTTTTCTCATGACAAAAATTTGGGTCAATATTTCAGTTTTGTAACAAGAGATATTTTGTTTGCATTTGTTATTATGATTTTATTTTGTATATATGCATATATGATTATTTTTCTAATAAAAGAATTACGAAACATACATCTGGGGTATCGCCATTTCCCTTGTTCAGAGAGGGATTGCCTGGTATTTTGAGGCTGGACTGTACTGTTAAGTCGGACTGGATCAGACTGATATGCTACAGGAAAGTTCTTCTCTGTGAAAGGTGCATGTTGAGCAAAAAGAGGCTGTTTCTTGGGTGGTAACTAGCCATAGAACAAGCTATTATGCTATTGTTCGTTACCAGGTTGAGCGCTTCTCTCTTTTAATTTATGCAAATTGTGACTATTAGGGAAGTCTCCCTAAGTGTGATGCAGGAATCCAAACATAGACCCTTTGCTCAGTGTGCCTAGAGGGATAGGGCTGCACCTCACTGACGAGGCCCACACTAGGCCGAAACGTACATCTGGGGTTTGTCATTTCCCTTGTTCAGAGAGGGTTTGCCTGGTATTTCGGGGCTGGACTGTACTGTGAAGTCAGGATCAGACTGATATGCTACAGGTAAGTTCTTCTCTGTTAAAGGCACATGTTGAGCAAAAAGAGGCTGCTTCTTGGGTGGTAACTAGCCATAGAACAAGCTATTATGCTATTGTTCGTTCCCAGGTTGAGCGCTTCTCTCTTTTAATTTACATCTCCTATTGCACCTATTCCTATTTCAAGGCTCAAAATAATTCTGTGTAGATTTTAGTGAAAACCTTTCTTTCCTCTTCCATATAAACACCTGTTGTGTGTTATAGTCAGTTCTATCTCTGTTATATTTAGAGTGTTTTGTTTCCATTATTTGTGATCTAAGTTGTGACAAAGTAGTGTGTAACAAAGTATCAAAACTCAAAAAATCTGTTTCTCTACTCATATTGTTCATTTCTAACTGAAGCTCATATAATTCTTTTCTTATTTTAGTAACACTTTGTATAATTCAATAATAAAAACATGAGGCGTAAAGAACACTCAGATAGTACATTGTTCCAAAAGTCTTTGAAATCCTTATTATCTACTTCAAAAGTAGGAAATCTATAAATTCTAAGGCCTCTTGGAATCATTTTCAAAGCCATGTACCATTCAAGTGTCCAGATATCCCACTTATCTTTTGCTTCTTTAGTAAGTATAATTTCCATGGTATTAAATAGTGCACTCAGTGTAAAGTTATTTTTATCCTCAGAAAAAATGCAGTCCAGCTCGCTGCCTGTATCTGACCGTGCAGATGCAGACATGAGTGAGTAAAACTGTTGTGATGGATAATCCATATTGGCGTGTTAGCAAGGCAAAAAAGAGAGAAACTAGCTATACACACTCGATCAGGGTGCAACCAGTTAACAAAGTACCGAAAAAGGGAATAGGAGCGCCAAAGTTGGCTAAAGTATATATAAAACAGGATAAATCAGGAACAAAGCTGACTGAAAAGGAGGGTGATATTGACAATGGTATATCTAATAATGTATAATTTATAATAGAACACCTACAGTTGGTCTTTCTATATAGGCAAATAATTTGATCTTCATTTGGGAAGGGGACACTATGGCCTAGATTTGGAGTTCGGCGGTAGCCGTCAAAACCAGCGTTAGAGGCTCCTAACGCTGGTTTTGGCCGCCCGCTGGTATTTGGAGTCAGTGATTAAAGGGTCTAACGCTCACTTTTCAGCCGCGACTTTTCCATACCGCAGATCCCCCTACGCCATTTGCGTAGCCTATCTTTTCAATGGGATCTTTCTAACGCTGGTATTTAGAGTCGTTTCTGAAGTGAGCGTTAGAGCTCTAACGACAAGATTCCAGCCGCCTGAAAATAGCAGGAGTTAAGAGCTTTCTGGCTAACGCCGGTTTATAAAGCTCTTAACTACTGTACCCTAAAGTACACTAACACCCATAAACTACCTATGTACCCCTAAACCGAGGTCCCCCCACACCGCCGCCACTCGATTAAAATTTTTAACCCCTAATCTGCCGACCGCCACCTACGTTATATTTATGTACCCCTAATCTGCTGCCCCTAACCCCGCCGACCCCTGTATTACATTTATTAACCCCTAACTTGCCCCCCACAACGTCGCCGCCAGCTACTTAAAATAATTAACCCCTAATCTTCCGACCGCAAATCGCCGCCACCTACGTTATCCCTATGTACCCCTAATCTGCTGCCCCTAACATCGCCGACCCCTATATTATATTTATTAACCCCTAATCTGCCCCCCTCAACGTCGCCGACACCTGCCTACACTTATTAACCCCTAATCTGCCGAGCGGACCTGAGCGCTACTATAATAAAGTTATTAACCCCTAACCCACCTCACTAACCCTATCATAAATAGTATTAACCCCTAATCTGCCCTCCCTAACATCGCCGACACCTAACTTCAATTATTAACCCCTAATCTGCCGACCGGAGCTCACCGCTATTCTAATAAATGTATTAACCCCTAAAGCTAAGTCTAACCCTAACACTAACACCCCCCTAAGTTAAATATAATTTAAATCTAACGAAATAAATTAACTCTTATTAAATAAATTATTCCTATTTAAAACTAAATACTTACCTGTAAAATAAATCCTAATATAGCTACAATATAAATTATAATTATATTATAGCTATTTTAGGATTAATATTTATTTTACAGGCAACTTTGTAATTATTTTAACCAGGTACAATAGCTATTAAATAGTTAAGAACTATTTAATAGTTACCTAGTTAAAATAATAACAAATTTACCTGTAAAATAAATCCTAACCTAAGTTATAATTAAACCTAACACTACCCTATCAATAAATTAATTAAATAAACTACCTACAATTACCTACAATTAACCTAACACTACACTATCAATAAATTAATTAAACACAATTCCTACAAATAAATACAATTAAATAAACTAGCTAAAGTACAAAAAATAAAAAAGAACTAAGTTACAGAAAATAAAAAAATATTTACAAACATAAGAAAAATATTACAACAATTTTAAACTAATTACACCTACTCTAAGCCCCCTAATAAAATAACAAAGCCCCCCAAAATAAAAAATTCCCTACCCTATTCTAAATTAAAAAAGTTACAAGCTCTTTTACCTTACCAGCCCTGAACAGGGCCCTTTGCGGGGCATGCCCCAAGGATTTCAGCTCTTTTGCCTGTAAAAAAAAACATACAATACCCCCCCCCAACATTACAACCCACCACCCACATACCCCTAATCTAACCCAAACCCCCTTAAAGAAACCTAACACTAAGCCCCTGAAGATCTTCCTACCTTGTCTTCACCATACCAGGTTCACCGATCCGTCCTGGCTCCAACATCTTCATCCAACCCAAGCGGGGGTTGGCGATCCATAATCCGGTCCAGAAGAGGCTCCAAAGTCTTCCTCCTATCCGGCAAGAAGAGGACATCCGGACCGGCAAACATCTTCTCCAAGCGGCATCTTCGATCTTCTTCCATCCGGAGCGAAGCGGCAGGATCCTGAAGACATCCAGCGCGGAACATCCATCCGGACCGACGACTGAACGACGAATGACTGTTCCTTTAAGGGACGTCATCCAAGATGGCGTCCCTCGAATTCCGATTGGCTGATAGGATTCTATCAGCCAATCGGAATTAAGGTAGGAATTTTCTGATTGGCTGATGGAATCAGCCAATCAGAATCAAGTTCAATCCGATTGGCTGATCCAATCAGCCAATCAGATTGAGCTTGCATTCTATTGGCTGTTCCGATCAGCCAATAGAATGCGAGCTCAATCTGATTGGCTGATTGGATCGGCCAATCGGATTGAACTAGATTCTGATTGGCTGATTCCATCAGCCAATCAGAAAATTCCTACCTTAATTCCGATTGGCTGATAGAATCCTATCAGCCAATTGGAATTCGAGGGACGCCATCTTGGATGACGTCCCTTAAAGGAACAGTCATTCGTCGTTCAGTCGTCGGTCCGGATGGATGTTCCGCGCTGGATGTCTTCAGGATCCTGCCGCTTCGCTCCGGATGGAAGAAGATCGAAGATGCCGCTTGGAGAAGATGTTTGCCGGTCCGGATGTCCTCTTCTTGCCGGATAGGAGGAAGACTTTGGAGCCTCTTCTGGACCGGATTATGGATCGCCAACCCCCGCTTGGGTTGGATGAAGATGTTGGAGCCAGGACGGATCGGTGAACCTGGTATGGTGAAGACAAGGTAGGAAGATCTTCAGGGGCTTAGTGTTAGGTTTCTTTAAGGGGGTTTGGGTTAGATTAGGGGTATGTGGGTGGTGGGTTGTAATGTTGGGGGGGGGTATTGTATGTTTTTTTTTACAGGCAAAAGAGCTGAAATTCTTGGGGCATGCCCCGCAAAGGGCCCTGTTCAGGGCTGGTAAGGTAAAAGAGCTTGTAACTTTTTTAATTTAGAATAGGGTAGGGAATTTTTTATTTTGGGGGGCTTTGTTATTTTATTAGGGGGCTTAGAGTAGGTGTAATTAGTTTAAAATTGTTGTAATATTTTTCTTATGTTTGTAAATATTTTTTTATTTTCTGTAACTTAGTTCTTTTTTATTTTTTGTACTTTAGCTAGTTTATTTAATTGTATTTATTTGTAGGAATTGTGTTTAATTAATTTATTGATAGTGTAGTGTTAGGTTAATTGTAGGTAATTGTAGGTAGTTTATTTAATTATTTTATTGATAGGGTAGTGTTAGTTTTAATTATAACTTAGGTTAGGATTTATTTTACAGGTAAATTTGTTATTATTTTAACTAGGTAGCTATTAAATAGTTCTTAACTATTTAATAGCTATTGTACCTGGTTAAAATAATTACAAAGTTGCCTGTAAAATAAATATTAATCCTAAAATAGCTATAATATAATTATAATTTATATTGTAGCTATATTAGGATTTATTTTACAGGTAAGTATTTAGCTTTAAATAGGAATAATTTATTTAATAAGAGTTAATTTATTTCGTTAGATTTAAATTATATTTAACTTAGGGGGGTGTTAGTGTTAGGGTTAGACTTAGCTTTAGGGGTTAATACATTTATTAGAATAGCGGTGAGCTCCGGTCGGCAGATTAGGGGTTAATAATTGAAGTTAGGTGTCGGCGATGTTAGGGAGGGCAGATTAGGGGTTAATACTATTTATGATAGGGTTAGTGAGGCGGATTAGGGGTTAATACATTTATTATAGTAGCGCTCAGGTCCGCTCGGCAGATTAGGGGTTAATAAGTGTAGGCAGGTGTCGGCGACGTTGTGGGGGGAAGGTTAGGGGTTAATAAATATAATATAGGGGTCGGCGGTGTTAGGGGTAGCAGATTAGGGGTACATAGGGATAACGTAGGTGGCGGCGGTTTACGGAGCGGCAGATTAGGGGTTTAAAAAAATATGCAGGGGTCAGCGATAGCGGGGGCGGCAGATTAGGGGTTAATAAGTGTAAGGTTAGGGGTGTTTAGACTCGGGGTACATGTTAGAGTGTTAGGTGCAGACGTAGGAAGTGTTTCCCCATAGGAAACAATGGGGCTGCGTTAGGAGCTGAACGCTGCTTTTTTGCAGGTGTTAGGTTTTTTTTCAGCTCAAACAGCCCCATTGTTTCCTATGGGGGAATCGTGCACGAGCACGTTTTTGAGGCCGGCCGCGTCCGTAAGCAACTCTGGTATCGAGAGTTGCATTTGCGGTAAAAATGCTCTACGCTCCTTTTTTGGAGCCTAACGCAGCATTTGATTAAACTCTCGATACCAGAGTTAAATTTATGGTGCGGCCAGAAAAAAGCCCGCGGAGCGTTAGCAGCCCTTTTACCGCCGAACTCCAAATCTAGGCCTATGAGAGCTAACAAATTCATTGAACACCTAAACCAGAACGATCTGGGTATCAATTTTAACTCTAAGATTGATCATGAGAGTATTGAGTTCCTAGATCTTATGCTATATTGGGATAGTGAAGGTAGAGTAGCTACTAAGACGTTCTTCAAAGAGGTTGACACCAATAGTTATTTATTATACAGAAGCAATCATCATTTACCATGGAAAAGGAATATATCGTTTAACCAATTTTGTAGAATAAGGAGGAATTGTTCGGACATTAGGGAGTTTGAAAAATAGGCCTTGATCTTAAAAGATAGATTCATGGAACGGGGATACCCAGAAGAGTTGATTATCCAAGGGTATAAAAAGGCAAAAATGAAAGATAGGAGTTATCTATGGACTATATAGAATCAGTCGAAAAACATTAATGCCAATAAGATCATAAATAAATCGAACACTAATGAATCCAATATGAGAAAAATAGAGGCCAAGAGTAAAAAAGATAAAATAAATGCTATACTTTTTATTACTGGGTACAATAGCAATTATCAAATAATTGAATGGATTCTAAAGAAGTACTGGTTTATTTTAAAAGGAGACTCAGTTTTAAAAGATCTAATAGGTAGTGGTCCACAATGTACCTTTAGAAGAGCAAAATCCAGGAAGAAATGTGAGATAGGTAAGGGCTGATTGGCGCGTTAAATATAGCTGTCAATGCTGTATCAGGTGCCCCTCTGTAAGGTCGACTGCACAAGCTGTTAAAGCTCCAATATAGAAAGGGTACTTAATAGCTCACACTAAAGATTGTTCCGTGGTAAATGTGAGCTGGATGGCACACGGAGAGTGTAAAAGTCACTTGCACAGGCAAATTTATAAGTTCAGTGTAATGTTCCCAAGAAATACGTAAATCGGGAACATGCAAGCAAAACCTATTGTATAGGTGTGTGCCAGTCAAACAACAAGGCAGTCCGTCAAGAGGCTCCTCTATGGGGTCGACTGTAAGGTCTACTGCACAAGCTGTTAAAGCTCCAATATAGAAATGGTACTCAATAGCTCACACTAAAGATATTGTTCCGTGGTAAATGTGAGCTGGATGGCACACGGAGAGTGTAAAAGTCACTTGCACAGGCAAATTTATAAGTTCAGTGTAATGTTCCCAAGCAATACGTAAATAGGGAACATGCAAGCAAAACCTATTGTATAGGTGTGTGCCAGTCAAACAACAAGGCAGTCCATCAAGAGGCTCCGCAACAGTGGATATGGAAAAAATATATATAGAAGAGATACCTGACAGGTGGCGGCTCCCGTAAATCACTTGTACTTGCTCTCGAATGGCTCGGGTATACACCGGTACACAATGTCAGCAAAGCTCCTTTTAGACCGGATGGTTGTCGGTATCGCTCGGTCTGGCGTCCATGCAAATTTCTCCTTCAAGTCAGTCGTCCTGGTGGAATCTCGGTATCTGTACGCTAGATCCGGCACATCTGCTCTCAGCGGGTACACAGCCGGAAGCGTCTCCAACAGCCACAGGACCCAGGTAGGAAGGAATGCCGGAACAAAAATGCCACTGATCCACAATGTTAGGGTGCTCAAGATTGTCCCATACAGCCCCCAAGAGGGGAACACAGGAAGGAGGGGGTTTGCTTTCGAATAGGCAGAAATCCAAACAAGCCAAAAAGGATGAAAGCAAACTCCCAAGGTAAAACTTAAGCCTTTATTGGAAAAGTTAAAATCCAGGAGGGAAGGCACACAAGAAAGTTCAGCATACGCGTTTCGGCTACACGCCGTAATCACTACTGATAAAAACATTACACACATGTGCATTTCAAAAGGTTGTACTCAGCACCCATTGGTAAAACAGCAACACACCCACTATGACGATGTTATGTTAAATTTAGTGCCTGGTTAATACAAACCTTGACCAAAATACCGGTACTTCTAAAGGCTAAAAATAATACATATGCATTTCTCATTTAGGCTACCTTACTAGTCAAAAAGTCTGTGTAAATCAAGTGCCTGCTTAAATAAGCACATATCAAAGTTATGCAATAACAGTATATTCACAAATGCCTTGGATACATAAAAATACACAGTGATAACACAAAATCCTCAATATAATAGATAATGAGTACAAAATAAATATAAATATAAATAACATGTAAATTGGGAAATGTGTGTCAAACATGGATATATAAAGGCATTGATATGTGCAAAGATCACTCGTTATGACATAGCACATATAATATGATGATTTTATCAAGGATAGCTGTATATACACAAAATTACACGTATGGATACTGCTCTGGGATAATCATGGACAAAGAAGGGAAAAGGGGGGGGTAAAAAGAAGGGGGAGGGAGGGAAGAAAATGAGAAAAGATGTCATAAAGACAGAATTGAATAGAGAGGGGAAAAAAATGGAGAAAAGCAACGTAGCACAGAACATATGTATATATATATGCTCTAAAGTATTATTCCCAGAAGTTTATAAGATCATACTCTGCATTAAGCCCTAAAGGAATTTTGGTGGAAAGCTTAAAGATCCAGAGCATTTCACGTTTCTCCAATAGCCTCTTCCTGTCCCCACCCCTCTTTGGATAGGGAATGTGATCTATGGCCAACCACCTGAAGGATGATACATTTTTCTGGTGTACATGTGCGAAATGTTGCACTATGGGTGAGGTAGATTTGCCCACATTAATAGTGGACAAATGTTCTCTAATTCTGGACCTGATGTCTCTTGTGGTGAGACCCACATATTGAACATGGCACAGAACACAGGTTATCAGATATATCACATAATTTGATGTGCAGTTTAGGCAATAATTTATGTCATATGTTTTGTGTGTCACCTTTGAAGTGAAGGTGTCAGCAATGACAATGTAGTCACAGGCCTTGCACCTGTTGCTCTTTTGCCTTTAGAAGAGCACCCACACTTAATAATAAGCTGGCTCCCAGTAAAATTTTAATAAAAAAGGATAATGCTAGACAGATAAGAACAAGGTTTCAAACTGATTTGAATAAGAAAATTACAGAGGCTAACACTAGTTTTAAATTGAAACCATTTGGGACATATAAATGTGGGAAGAAACTTTGCGGGATGCGTAACTACGTTCCAGGAAAAATCAATGAATTTACATGCCATTCTACAGGGAGTGCAGAATTATTAGGCAAGTTGTATTTTTGAGGATTAATTTTATTATTGAACAACAACCATGTTCTCAATGAACCCAAAAAAACTCATTAATATCAAAGCTGAATAGTTTTGGAAGTAGTTTTTAGTTTGTTTTTAGTTATAGCTATTTTAGGGGGATATCTGTGTGTGCAGGTGACTATTACTGTGCATAATTATTAGGCAACTTAACAAAAAACAAATATATACCCATTTTAATTATTTATTTTTACCAGTGAAACCAATATAACATCTCAACATTCACAAATATACATTTCTGACATTCAAAAACAAAACAAAAACAAATCAGTGACCAATATAGCCACCTTTCTTTGCAAGGACACTCAAAAGCCTGCCATCCATGGATTCTGTCAGTGTTTTGATCTGTTCACCATCAACATTGTGTGCAGCAGCAACCACAGCCTCCCAGACACTGTTCAGAGAGGTGTACTGTTTTCCCTCCCTGTAAATCTCACATTTGATGATGGACCACAGGTTCTCAATGGGGTTCAGATCAGGTGAACAAGGAGGCCATGTCATTAGATTTTCTTCTTTTATACCCTTTCTTGCCAGCCACGCTGTGGAGTTCTTGGACGCGTGTGATGGAGCATTGTCCTGCATGAAAATCATGTTTTTCTTGAAGGATGCAGACTTCTTCCTGTACCACTGCTTGAAGAAGGTGTCTTCCAGAAACTGGCAGTAGGACTGGGAGTTGAGCTTGACTCCATCCTCAACGCAAAAAGGCCCCACAAGCTCATCTTTGATGATACCAGCCCAAACCAGAACTCCACCTCCACTTTGCTGGCGTCTGAGTCGGACTGGAGCTCTCTGCCATTTACCAATCCAGCCACGGGCCCATCCATCTGGCCCATCAAGACTCACTCTCATTTCATCAGTCCATAAAACCTTAGAAAAATCAGTCTTGAGATATTTCTTGGCCCAGTCTTGACGTTTCAGCTTGTGTGTCTTGTTCAGTGGTGGTCGTCTTTCAGCCTTTCTTACCTTGGCCATGTCTCTGAGTATTGCACACCTTGTGCTTTTGGGCACTCCAGTGATGTTGCAGCTCTGAAATATGGCCAAACTGGTGGCAAGTGGCATCTTGGCAGCTGCACGCTTGACTTTTCTCAGTTCATGGGCAGTTATTTTGCGCCTTGGTTTTTCCACACGCTTCTTGCGACCCTGTTGACTATTTTGAATGAAACGCTTGATTGTTCGATGATCGCGCTTCAGAAGCTTTGCAATTTTAAGAGTTCTGCATCCCTCTGCAAGATATCTCACTATTTTTGACTTTTCTGAGCCTGTCAAGTCCTTCTTTTGACCCATTTTGCCAAACGAAAGGATGTTGCCTAATAATTATGCACAACTGATATAGGGTGTTGATGTCATTAGACCACACCCCTTCTCATTACAGAGATGCACATCACCTAATATGCTTAATTGGTAGTAGGCTTTCGAGCCTATACAGCTTGGAGTAAGACAACATGCATAAAGAGGATGATGTGGTCAAAATACTAATTTGCCTAATAATTCTGCACTCCCTGTACTAGTGAAAAATTTATGATTAACACGCACATTACATGTGACTCTATTTTTGTAATATACTTATTGCAGTGTATTTGTGGTTTACAATATGTCGGAAGGTCATGTAGACTGATCAAATAAAGATGGGGTGAACCCAGTTGGAATATCAAACATAGGCTGATTAAACTCAGTATACCTAGACATATAGTCAGTGAACATCCAGAATGTACAGATGTTATTAAAATGATCTCTGTGGAACAAATCCCAGACACTTGGGGAGTTAATAGACTCACTAAATTAAGACAACGAGAGACATTCTGGATATGGGAATTAAAGACCCTTTCCCCTTTTGGTCTAAATGAAAACATTGATATGGCAGCATTTAAGCATTAAGCCATTCTAAAGGACAAATAGTTACTTACACTATTAGGCACGTAACACTTTTAGATATTAAAAGTTTAACACGTATAAGCCACAAACATGGCTATAGAACACATATTTATATACAATATGTTTATATTCACAAATTAAATATTATATAATTTAGTAGCATAGCACAGGTTATAATATATAATACAGGTGGCCCTCGGTTTACGCTGGTTCAATTTGCGCCGTTTCAGAATAACACCCTTTTTTCAGTCATGTGACTGCTGTTGAAAAGCTTTGGAAAGCAAAGTGCACTAATTAAAATAGCCAGTAGGTGGAGCTGTCCGCTTGTTTTGCAGCAAAGTTATGCCACTTAACAGCCTTAAATTGATCTGTGTACACAGAGCAGACCAGATCTATTGAGCAAAATTTAGCAGGCACTTCCCTATTATCTTCCTGTCCAGCAACTTGAGGTGAGGGTGCCTAACTGCTTATTAATCACTGCAGATTGAAATGCATAAAATAGGTGCAGACCCAATATTATCTAACATGCTAACAATGCAGAGAACTGATTGCAGAAAAATGGAAGTAAAAAAATGTTTTTGTTCATTAAACTTAGTTTGAAGATGATACAATCTATATTATTAGGTTTATAATGCTGTTTAGCGTTTAAAGTCTTCATTTCAAAGCTTTAAAAATAAAGTATTGGTGTTACTTATGACAATTTTGAGAGGGGCCTGGAACCTAACCGTCTCACTTCCCATTGACTTACATTATAAACTGGGTTTCAATTTACAATGGTTTCAATTTACAACCATTCCTCCTGGAACCTAACCCCGGCGTAAACTGAGGGCTACCTGTATATCAAATGGTGGGTATAGGTTAGTTTTTATGAATACATGTCATTTGTGCACGCTAATTTTCCTTTATAGAAGGGAGACCGAAATAAATAATTTTTATTATAACCAATAGTTTTTAATATACACTTATTGGAGAAACAAATTATATGGTAGTTATCATTTAGTTCCATTAGATGGCTTATTTGATGTTTTGACATTTGTTTACGAGGTTAAATATGACTATTTTGTTGCTTATGTGTCCCGTATCTAGGATTGCATTGCAAGATAGATTTAAAAGATTTATGAATGCAAAATATATGTCTGTTTTTAATGAAGTCCACCTAGAATGCTCTACTAACAACATGAAGTACTGTTCTAACCCTCCATCTCATCTCTCTACAGGTATGCATCTCTCCTGCTTCCTTCATCTGCCTGGTTGCCCCTCTGTATCCCTTTAATTTGCTAAAATACACTGGTATGCATCTCTCCTGCTTCCTTCATCTGCCTGGTTGCCCCTCTGTATCCCTTTAATTTGCTAAAATACACTGGTATGCATCTCTCCTGCTTCCTTCATCTGCCTGGTTGCCCCTCTGTATCCCTTTAATTTGCTAAAATACACTGGTATGCATCTCTCCTGCTTCCTTCATCTGCCTGGTTGCCCCTCTGTATCCCTTTAATTTGCTAAAATACACTGGTATGCATCTCTCCTGCTGTCTGGATTTATGATTTTTTGTTTGATTTGTTATCAGTTCCTTTGTACAATATCTGTGTGCTTCCCAACCATTTGTCTTCCCCCAATCTAATTTGCAAGTGTGTATAACTCCATTCTCCTAACTAGTCTGCCTGTGCACAGCTGTCCTGATTCAAATCATTACAATTTATATAGAAATAAGTGAACACTTGGCTCTCTGAAGCCTTGGCTCTTTGTGCCCTGTGTTACAAGTGCCGAGTTAAGAACTGGAGTTGGAAACTGCAGTCCCACTAACAGGTAAAACCTACTAACTATACACCTGCACAATGCTTTCAATGTATTTTCTGCTATCTCTGTCTGCCCTTTTCCTAAAAATCGCTGCACTTCCCTGTAGCAACAATAACCCACACACTATCCTTATCTCACCCTCCCTTCTCTCATCCCCTATGCTGTCCTCTCATGAACTACTTTGTCTCCTTAGAAATACTTCCCCATCTAACTCTCCTGTGTCTAATCATACCCGCTACTACAAGTCCCCCTCTCACCTTCTGTCACTCACACTCCTCCTACTGCTTGCTGCTGGTGACATCTCTCCTAACCCTGGCCCTGCAGCATTAACCACACTTTTACACTCTCACTCAGTCCCCCACTGCAAAAACTCTAGGTCACGCAATCCTAACAATCTCATCTCTATTAACACACAGCGCTTATCCCCTCTCTTTTCTTGTGCTCTTTGGAATGCACGCTCTGTCTGTAACAAACTCACAACTGTTCATGACCTTTTTATTTCTAATGCTTTCAATCTTCTAGCAATTACTGAAACCTGGTTATCATCTTCTGACACTGCTTCCATTGCTGCTCTCACGCACGGTGGTCTCCACTTTAGCCACACACCTAGGCCAGGTGATAGACATGGTGGCGGTGTTGGAATCTTACTCTCCCCCTCCTGCTCCTTTCAGCACCTGCAGCCTCATCCATCTCTCTCCTTTTCCTCCTTTGAAGTTCACTGCATCCGACTATTCTCCCCCCTCTCCCTCAGGGTGGCAGTTATCTATCGCCCCCCTGGACCAACCTCCCAATTCCTTGATAACTTTGCTGCCTGGCTTTCTCACTTTCTCTCTACAAATACACCTGCTTTAATCCTGGGGGACTTCAACATCCCCATTGATAACCCATCTGCCCCTGCTGCCTCTAAACTTCTCTCACTCACAAACTCCTTTGGTCTCTCACAATCCACCATATTCCCTACTCACCACGACGGACACTCTATTGATCTAGTATTCTCCTACCTCTGCTCTCCCTCTGACGCCACCTGTCTCCCATTTCCCATCTCAGACCACCATCTGCTCACCTTTAAGCTTAATATACAGGCTAAACCTACTTCTCCCCCTCACCCCCGCACGTGTAGAAATCTGCACACTGTGGATCCTCTACAACTCTCCAACCTTATTCAAAAACACTTCCCCCCACACTTCCACAATATCCTGCCCTGACCTTGCTACAACCCACTATAACAATACTCTCTCCTCGGCACTGGACACTTTCGCTCCTCCCCAAATACGCAAAACCCCACGTCGTCAGCTCCAACCCTGGCACTCTAACCAAACACGCTACCTGCAAAAATGCTCCCGTGCTGCTGAACGTGCCTGGAGGATATCCCGCTCTGAATCAGATTTCCTTCACTATAAGTTCATTCTTTATTCTTACTCCTCTGCCCTTCACTTAGCCAAGCAAACCTACTTCTCTTCTCTTATATCTACTCACTCCACAAACCCTAAACGTCTCTTCTCCATTTTCAACTCTCTCTTTTACCCACCTTCACCACCCCCTTCATCTGCCTTTAGTGCTCAAGACCTGGCAGACTACTTTTTCAACAAAACAATTACCATCCGAGGTAATATCCCAACACAAGTCTGCAACCTTCCATCTCTGCCCCCGGCAACCCCCTCCACCACTCTCAGCACCTTCCCCCCTACCTCTGAGAATGAAGTGAGCTCCCTATTGTCTTCCTCACACCTCACTACCTGCCCAATTGACCCTATCCCTTCACATCTAATACCGTCTCTGTCTTCTACCCTCACTCCAGCTCTTACTCACATATTTAACCTATCCCTTACTACCGGTTCATTCCCATCTTCCTTCAAACATGCAAAGGTCACCCCCATCCTCAAAAAACCCTCACTCGACCCCAATTCTCCTGCAAACTACCGCCCCATATCACTGCTTCCGCTAGCTTCAAAAGTCCTGGAAAAACTAGTCTTCGATCGCTTAACCCACTTCTTGTCCTCCAACTCACTGCTTGACCCCTTACAATCTGGCTTCCGTTCTCAACACTCAACTGAGACTGCCCTCACCAAAGTTACTAATGATCTTCTTTCTGCTAAAAAAAATGGCCACTACTCAATACTTATTTTACTTGATGTGTCTGCTGCCTTTGACACAGTTGACCATCCCCTTCTCCTACGGACTCTCAGCTCCTTTGGGCTCTCTGACACTGCCCTTTCCTGGATCCACTCTTATCTCTCTAATAGGTCCTTTTCTGTCTCCTTTGCTGGTGGCGACTCCTCTCCATTGCCTCTGTCTGTTGGAGTACATCAAGGCTCTATTCTGGGTCCCCTACTCTTCTCTATTTATACATCCTCACTGGGAAAACTTATCAGTAGCTATGGCTTCAACTACCACCTCTATGCTGATGATACCCAGATCTACCTATCCGCCCCTTCACTCTCTCCTTCTATCCTTGCTCACATCGGTGTCTGCTTATCTGGCATTTCTTCTTGGATGGCCTCTCACCACCTAAAAATCAATATGTCCAAGACTGAGCTCTTTCTATTCCCCCCCCCTCTAATTCTACCCCGGTTCCTAACTTTTCAATCACTGTTGGTGATACCACTATCTCCCCATCACCCCAAGTCCGTGTCCTAGGAGTTACACTTGACTCTAATCTGTCCTTCATTGCCCACATCCAATTGCTCTCTTCCTCCTGTCGCAACCATCTACGCAATATCTCCAAAATCCGTCCATTTCTGAGTGCTGAAACTACTAAACAGCTAATCCACTCCCTGGTAATCTCCCGACTTGACTACTGTAATTAACCTACTAACCGGCCTCCTCTCTCCCGCCCTCTCCCCCTCTTCAATCCATCCTAAATGCCTCTGCTAGGCTAATCCCCTTCTCCCGACGCTCTGTATCTGCTGCACCTCTCTGCGAGTCCCTTCACTGGCTACCCATCCACAGCAGAATTAAATTCAAAATTATCATCCTGACCTACAAAGCCCTTACCAACGTAGCCCCCCCTACCTGTCCTCACTCATCAAGAAATATACTCCCAGCCCGCCCCTAAGATCCCACCAACAATGACCTGCTCCTTGCATCTTCTACCATCACCTCCTCCCATGCCAGGCTACAGGACTTCTCTCGTGCAGCACCAACCATCTGGAATGCACTTCCCAGAGCTGTTAGACTTTCCCCTAACCTTTCCTCCTTTAAATGCTCCCTAAAGACCTTTCTGTTCATGGAAGCCTATCTCTAAATCAGTAAAAAATGAATTCTACCTGCCTAACTGCTGCCCCATCTAACTCCACACTAACATCATTCTCACCTTTGCAGTCCCCACCTCCTGTTTCTCACCCTCCTACCATCTAGATTGTAAGTTTCCACGGGAACAGGGCCCTCAATTCCCCCTGTATTTGTTTTGTTAAACTTTGGTGTCTTCTATATTGTATTGTACTGTACTTTTATCTTTGTACCCATGGACAGCGCTGCAGAATCTGTTGGCGCTTTATAAATAAAGAATAATAATAATAATAATAATATGTGAAAAAATATATATTATATTAAAGTGTCCAAATCAAAATTAGGAAAAAAATTAAGAAAGATTTTTTTCTCAATTCTGAATTTTGATTTGGACACTTTAATATATTTTTTCACATATATTTTTTCACTTATTTATCACGTAATGATTTTTAAATTTTAATTTTTTAATTTATATATATATATATATATATACACACAGTATATTGCATTTTTTGCAATTTTTGGCAATTTTTTGAGTGTATTTGCCACAGTTTACCACCTTTTATTACTTGTGTACACGTTTGCATAGGTAACCAACCGGTATCCTTACAGGAGATCTATCCAGACATTGCACTATTTTGATCTTCTGAGATTGTCTCTTCTATTAGTGTATTCATTTTTTGCACTTTTGTATCTATTACATTGTATACCAATTGTACTATATGTATTTCTATAGCACTGAATCTGATTGTATTGTATTTTATCTGAACAGTTTTTGACTTGACGTAATATATATGTGAGAGCGACCAATCAGAGTCACTCATTTTTATTATAAAAAAAATGTTAATAAAAAATGTTTTATATACAGTGGGGCAAAAAAGTATTTAGTCAGCCACCAATTGTGCAAGTTCTCCCACTTAAAAAGATGAGAGAGGCCTATAATTGTCATCATAGGTATACCTCAACTATAAGAGACAAAATGTGGAAACAAATCCAGATAATCGCATTTTCTGATTTGGAATGATTTATTTGCAAATTATGGTGGTTATTAAGTATTTGGTCAATATCAAAAGTTCATCTCAATACTTTGTTATATATCCTTTGTTGGCAATGACAGAGGTCAAGCGTTTTCTGTAAGTCTTCACAAGGTTGCCACACACTGTTACTGGTATGTTGGCCTATTTCTGCACGCAGATCTCCTCTAGAGCAGTGATGTTTTTGGGCTGTCGCTGGGCAACACGGACTTTCAACTCCCTTCAAAGGTTTTCTATGGGGTTTAGATCTGGAGACTGGCTAGGCCACTCCAGGACCTTGAAATGCTTCTTACAAAGCCACTCCTTTGTTGCCCGGGTGGTGTGTTTGGGATCATTGTCATGCTGAAAGACCCAGCCACATTTCATCAATGCCCTTGCTGATGGAAGGAGGTTTGCACTCAAAATCTCACGATACATGGCCCCATTCTTCTTTCATGTACATGGATCAGTCGTCCTGTTCCCTTTGCAGAGAAATAGCCCCAAATCATGATGTTGCCACCCCCATGCTTCACAGTAGGTATGGTGTTCTTTGGTTGCAACTCAGCATTCTCTCTCCTCCAAACACGACGAGTTGTGTTTCTACCAAACAGTTCTACTTTGGTTTCATCTGACCATATGACATTCTCCCAACCCCTTCTGGATCATCCAAATGCTCTCTAGCATACTTCAGACGGGCCCGGACATGTACTGGCTTAAGCAGGGGGACACGTCTGGCACTGCAGGATCTGAGTCCCTGGCAGCGTAGTGTGTTACTGATGGTAGCCTTTGTTACGTTGGTCCCAGCTCTCTGCACGTCATTCACTAGGTCCCCCCCCGTGTGGTTCTGGGATGTTTGCTCACCGTTCTTGTGATCATTTTGACCCCACGGGGTGAGATCTTGCATGGAGCCCCAGATCGAGGGAGATTATCAGTGGTCTTGTATGTCTTCCATTTTCTAATTATTGCTCCCACAGTTGATTTCTTCACACCAAGCTGCTTGCCTATTGCAGATTCAGTCTTCCCAGCCTGGTGCAGGTCTACAATTTTGTTTCTGGTGTCCTCGGACAGCTCTTTGGTCTTCACCATAGTGGAGTTTGGAGTGTGACTGTTTGAGGTTGTGGACAGGTGTCTTTTATACTGATAACAAGTTCAAGCAGGTGCCATTAATACAGGTAATGAGTGGAGGACTGAGGAGCCTCTTAAAGAAGAAGATACAGGTCTGTGAGAGCCACATTTTGGCTCTCATAATTGAGGTATACCTATAATGAAAATTACAGGCCTCTCTCATCTTCTTAAGTGGGAGAACTTGCACAATTGGTTTCTGACTAAATACTTTTTTGCCCCACTGTATAAGTTTTTAATATAAATAAATAGTTTTAAGCATTTTTGAAACTACCAGTTACAATATTTATTTGCCTATATAGAAAGACCAACTGTAGGTGTTATATTATATATTATTCGTTATTAGATTTACCATTGTCTATATCACCCTCCTTTTCAGTCAGCTTTGTTCCTGATTTATCCTGTTTTATATATATACTTTAGCCAACTTTGGCGCTCCTATTCCCTTTTTCGGTACTTTGAATCCAAGATCCAGTTAGGGGGTCTTTTATAGTGTAGCCTGTATATATATATATATATATATATATATATATATATATATATATATATAAATCTAGGCGCATTTCTCTACAATCACATACATCTGCAACCAGTTAACACCCAAATGAATATGTTCAAGAAAAGTGATCGAGTAATGAGCAAGTCTCTCTCTATAGATGATAATTCACACTATTTGTGTGCCAATAAATCACCCAGGGCCATGGACATACACAGTGTGATCAACCAGAGGCATAACTTGAAACCTCAGGGCCCCGGTGCAAGAATTCACAAGTTTTCATTTTAAACACAAACAAATCAGCTTTAATTTTTTGGTTGCATGCACTTATTTATCTATTTAATTATTTTTTGTTAAAGCGGAGAATTATTTATAATTTTCTGATGAATGCAACAAGCATGGAAAAAAATGCCCAAATCTGATTGTACATGTCTAATATCCACACCATGAACGCTATCACGCTGATTGGTGGCTAAATGAACACTTGACCTCCCTTAAAGTGTTTTCATAATCTTCCTTCCTGTCTATAAAAAGTAGTCAGATTAATAAGCAATGACTCACAGTGCTATTTGCTACTAACATTAAACATATGTCTATCTATTCAAGCCTCCAATGTCCGTTATTAATAGTGATGCTAGTCTAGTCAAGTTTTTTTTTATCTGAAGAGTTTTTTGCATTTTGTCCAAACCTGCAGCCCATTTAAATATGGCTAACAAAATAAATTTAAAATTGTATATTTTCAAATATGCATTACAAACATACTAATGAATTTGAAGTATTAAGTTAATACAGTGAGGAACTTAATGACAAGAAAGTTATATTCACTTTGAAGCTTATAACTCATGACCCATTTATGAAGAGACAATGCAGATCTCATACTATCAGTAATTGTGTCCTTTTATAAATAGTCATAATTTTTTTACTCATTGCTGTTTTTAGGGAAGGGACTCAGGAGATTCTCTCTCCACTCAATCCAGACTCCAGAGCCCACAGGAAATGACACGGCCCCCTCCTCCGCATCACCGGTGGGTCCGCCCCTGTGATCAACACAGGCTACGGTTAAAGCACAAGGAAATAATACATTTATGTACTCACAATCAGAGATACAAAACATGTGCCACCTTAATTGGATACAGTGTGGAATGCAGGGACCATCCGTCAAAAGCCGAGGAGACTCTTATTCGCTGAAGGGCCTTATTCCCTCAGCTTTGTCTCTTATTCGAACACCAGTCTCTCCACTGCTCTGCTTACAACGCGGTTTACCACATGACTCCAAAAGTGATGTCATTCACCTATCCCTGGGGTGTCCTTGCCTTGTACTCCACAACTGCGGCGGTGCTGGTTAAGGGTTTAATCACACAGAACAAATCCGTCAAGTAGCAGGTAAAAGTTCCAATCTTTATTCCAACATTATAAAAAAAATCAGATAATCCAACCAACATCATCGAACAGGAATCAGTGTAGCCAAGGGGCTACAAGCCATAATCATAGGCTAGCATTCTGGCTACACCTGATGCCTTTTAAAATACAAAGCATAACATTATGGCTAAACATGTTAAAGGAACACCAACATGATTCCTGAATAAACATTGTGCACTAATCATAACATTTTAACAAATTATTTTATAACAATGAGTAAACATCATATTCGATGATGTTGTTGGATTATCTGATTTGTTTTAAATAACGTTGGAATAAAGATTGGAACTTTTTAACCTGCTAATTGGCAGATGTTGTTCTGTTTAATTTACCCTTAAACCAGCACCCGCCGCAGTTGTGGCGTACAAGCAAAGACACCCCAGGACAGGTGAATGACATCACTTTTTAAGTGAGCAGTGAGAGACCCCGATGTTCTAGTAAGACCACAGGAGCTGAGGGGAATAAGGTCCTGTAGCGAATAAGAGTCTTCTCGGATTTTGATGGATGGTCCCTGCATTTCACACTATATCCAATTAAGGTGGCACATGTTTGCTATCTCCGGTTGTGAGTACATAACTGTATTTATTTCCTTGTGCTTTAACCGTGGTCTGGTGTTGATCACACTGTGTATGTTCACGGCCTTGGGTGAATTTATTGGCACACAAATAGTGTGAATTATCATTTATATAGAGAGACTTGCTCATTTACCGTCCACTTTTCTTGAATATTTTCATTTGGGTGTTAACTGGTTGCCACCTCTGATTGAGTGTGTATAGCTATTTTCTCTCTTTTTTGCCTTGCTAACACACCAATACGGATGATCCATCACAACAGTTTTACTCACTCATGTCTGCATCTGCACGGTCAGATACAGTCAACGAGCTGGACTGCATTTTTTCTGAGGATATAAAGAACTTTACACTGAGTGCACTATTTGATACCATGAAATTTTTATTTACCAAAGAAGCCAAATCTCAGTGGGATATCTGGACACTTGAACAGTACATGGATTTGAAAATTATTCCATGAGGCCTTAGAATTTATACATTTCCTACTTGAAGTAGATGATAAGGATTTTAAAGACTTTTGGAACTATCTGAGTGTTCTTTAAGCCTTGTGTTTTTATTATTGAATTATAAAAAAGTGTTACTTATTTAAATAATAGGAGAAATAGATGAGATTCAGTTAGAAGTGAACAATAGGAGTAGAGAAACAGATTTTTTGTTTATGTTTATTACAATTCTAAGCATCCTCAATTTGGTGTACCTAATAGATCCATAAGGTCTTTTAAAGTTTGTTGAAAATCCTGGGCAAGGGCCATGAGCTTTGCATGTGTTTTTGTGGAGTTTTCAAAAAATATATCTTTTACATTCAAACTGAAAACAGTCTTTGTTCATATGGTTTTCTGCTTTATTTTCATTTTCCACATAAGATCTTTTCAGAGCACCCATTTAGATACTAGTCTTAATAATTGAGATATATTTTTTTTAGTCTTTAAAAAGTAAACTTATGTTGTGGATAGTATTTTAAATAGAAATGTACAAAATGTGTTAATTAGTGTGAGCATTGCTTTTGTTTCTACTGATAAAAGAACAATGAATTTGGGTCATGGTCTTATATAGTACAAATATTGGGGCCGTTTTTCATCATGATCTGCCTCAGCGGATCATGTCTGACAGACATCGATGAATGCCGACAGCATATGCTATTGGCATTTATCATTGCAGAAGCTTGTGCAATTGCCGCCCCCTGCAGATTTGCGGCCATTATTTGATTTGGGGGTTGATTGCTGTCAGCCGCTCAGAGCAGGCGGACAAGTTAAGGAGCAGCGGTCTTAAGATCACTGCTTCTTAACTGCTGTTTCCGGTGAACCTGAAGGCTCGCGCAAAAAGGGGGCATCATGGGAAATTCGGCCCTTGATAATTTGTACCCTGTAGATGTCATTTTAGATCAAAAAATGAAACCAATATATGTAAACCCATTTTTAGCACTTTTTTTCTTTTATTGGTTCACCATAATTATCCCGCTCACATTCTTAAAGGGAAATTAAACCCAATATTTTCTTTTTATGATTCAGGTAGAACATTGAATTTTAACCCCTTCAACCAAGTGATGTATATATACGTTGTTCAGTACTTTGCTTATTGTACTGCACAACGTATATATATATATATTTATATATATATATATATAAGTCCAAGAATCAGGGAGCTCCAGCAGTCTTGGCTTTTAAAATAAGCCAAGAGCTGGAGTTCCTGAGCTCCCAGGCATAGACCCGCATATGGATAACATTGTGCGATCGGTGCTACCGGTTCCATTTAAGGGCAGATGCCAGATCGTTACCAGACGGTGACAATGTGTGTGTCACTGTGTGTAATGCTCCTCTGCCGGGTGCTGGGAGAGAGTGTGCAGGAAGGAATCCGGGGCGGATCCAGCAGTAAAGGGGGAGGAAGTGCCCTACACTGCAGAAAATACAAAATAAAGGGAGAGGGAGGGATGGGCTCCTATGGCTACATAAAAAGGGGGGATAGGGATCACAGGAGGTGGTGAGGAATCTACCTCTACAGAAAATAAAGAATAAAAAATAAATTTAAAAAATGGCATAAAAGGGTGCCAGTACCTAAGATGGTGGCCATTAGTTAGAGGGAGGAGGGTTAGAGAACTGTTTGGGGGGATCAGGGAGGTTCGAGGGTAAGGGGGAACCTACACTCAGAAAACAGAAAAAAATATCACTTTGTTTTGGATTTTGTAATCTTCTATATACGGAATAAGTGGGCGTGTAAGTGTTGAAGATTTTTTCTAGCATGACCAATCAGCAGTCACTAGTAGACACTTTTGAGAGAGAAAGAGAGAGAGAGAGAACAGTCCAAGACACATTCAGTGGGTCCTACTGCAAAACCTTTAAACAATTATTGATTCCCCATTTACTTACACTCTTTCAATCATTTGGACACACCTACCCAATACCCCAGAGAACACTAGAAGCTTACATTTTGGTAATACCAAAACCAAGTAAAACACATGATCAACTGGCTCATTACAGACCTATCTCCCTTCTTAATATAGGCTTAAAACTCTACGCCAAGGTCTTAGCAAATCGACTAAATCTTATACTCCCACATTTGATCCATATAGACCAAGTGGGGTTTTTACCCAACTGCGAGGCTAAGGAAAACACCACTAGAATCCTCCACCTCATACAATACGCAATTCTCAATCATATACCTTCAGACATCCTGTCGACGTACATGGAAAAGTCTTTTGACAGGTTGGACGGGGTCTTTTTTACATCTTACGTTACAGAAGTTTATCTCTAAAATATTTGCTCTCTACACGGAACCTAAATCTAGAGTAAAGGCCAATGACATTCTATCAGATCCTTTTCTTATCAAGAAGGGCACCAGACAGGGCTGTCCCTTATCCCCTGTGCTCTTTGTACTATCCATGGAGATCATAGCTATTAAACTCAGAGAATGCCTTGACATACAAGGAATCACTATTGCCCAACACCATAATAAACTCGCTTTATTCACTGATGACATGCCCTCACAAGTCCCTATTAGCAGCACAAACAACACTAAAAGCATATAGTGCAGTATCCAATTATACTGTCAACCACTCTAAATCAGAAATGCTCCCACTCAAACTGTCTGCCCAGGACTATGCTAATCTACAAAACAAAACCCCATGCCGATTACAATCAAAATCACTAAAATATCTCTGCATACAACTTTCAGCAGATCCGCAAATACTCTACAAATTAAATTATGGAACAATTCTCCACAAATTCTCCCCTTTGACTGCATCTTGGACCACCAAATCCATCTCCTGGACAGGTAGAATTGCTGTAGTCAAAATGACCCTATTACCAAAACTTTTATTTGTGTTCCAAACTGCCCCAGTACTCCAACCAAAACCAAATATCCCCAAACTACAATCAATCTTCAACTCTTATATCTGTTGCAAACAACCTCCCAGAGCGGCCAAAACTACACTCTATTTACCTAAACTGAGGGGATACATTTAGAGCACAATTTTATCTCTTCTGCCCAATTAGGCAATAGTGTCTGGCTACCTATGGCTCACAGATCTGAAAACAATCATAACTATTCAATTATTATAGAAAAATATGATACCTGGGACCAAATTCTAAAACAAAATTCCCACCATTTCTTCAATCCCATCTCCTCTGATGCCCACGCTACAAAACCTTGAGTTTAAAATGGGTCAGATATGCTTGCCAACAACCCACCTAGATATAAACTGACTATTCCCAATATATCTACTCACTTATTCTTCAAAACTCCTACCACATGATCAAATAGGTGAAGGCACATACTCCCCTTGGCTGAAATACAACCATATTCACACAGAAAGTCTTAAGTCTGTAAATTTGTAAGCGCCTTATATATAGTTGTCTCCAAAACCTGTACACTGTGTAAGTTTACTTGGAAACACCAAATATCCAGAACCTGTGTTTCCACCTTGGTGTAAAACAAGTAATTTTCTGATCCACAATATCTTACAGAGATAGAAATTGCATCACTCTCTATGCTATTTGATATAGGCTACGCTCACAGCCTGTCAGTATAGGAATATATCCCAACAACACAGGACTCCATAACCAGTGTAAAAACAAAAATCCAACTACAAATTGTATCGGTGTACTCACGGATCCTGGGCAATGTCCTGTTTTCGCTGTTTGGCCGTTACAATGGAGAACGGTCCTGGTCCCGAAAGCCAAGTTGCTTAAGGGATCTTGGACAACCCTATCTTTAATTCAAAACATCAAGCAACACAAATCAGCAAACTCAGCCACACAAATATCGAGAGAGGAGGGAGTAGTGAAAGGTTAAAATGTCTGTTTATTGAAACATATTTGTTAAGAACATAAAGAGCACAGCAACCAGACCTGCACAGCTGATGTTTTCTGCCTCTAGGGCACTTTCACAGAGCTGCAATACAGGTGTATCTCACACAACTAAGTACACAGACAAGGTGTTCAGCTGTGACACTCAGTAACCCTCATTAGTACTGTATCTTTAAATGTGATTAATGACTCTGCATCAGCCTATAAATAGGAACCTCACTTTCAGTTCCTTGCTTGGTAATTTTGTATTGGACCTGTCTTGTACTTCTGGTTTCCAAGCTACCATCTGCTATGGCTCTCACCTACCTACTCATAGCAGCTAACGTGATTTCCTCCAGGATTTTACGTACCAGTACTCCTACATTCTAGTTTAGCTCCTTACTAGTAGTATTTGATTCTGTTTGTTCGTTCATCTCACAACCGCTCTGCACACACACGATGCATGACCTCACCTCCGCCAGCTAAGCTGCTTCATCCTATCAGCCCTGCAGTTTCTCCTACCGCTCCAGTAAGCGTGTATGCATTGCATACCTTTTCCATTTTTCACTTGTATGCCAGTATTGTTCATCACTCATTTACTGTATTTTACTCTGATATCAGCTCAGTTCCAGAAACTCCAGGTAATTACTTCGAAATCTAAACATTTCACTTGTGTTCATTACCGGAGTCTCAGAAAATATCAATTGCTTAACCAGTGTTACTTTGTAACTTCAGCAAGGTTACATTGTATCATTCTTTGTTCCACCACCATGACTTAATATTTAGCATTATATTAAGCTACACACATTCATTCTGTGCAAGATCATATATTGTTATTGACTCAAATAAAATGTCTTTAACATTAACATTATTCACTGTCTGTTGTGAATCATGCAGGAACTGCAGTTGTGATTCATCCATAAAAATATTAACTGGGAATAATAGTCTCTGTAAAGAAATGGAGGCATAACATATTACCAAGCCTCTAAGCAAAACATGAATCTAGCAGACCTGCCTGCACACGTTGTTAATTTATCCCAGAAGGTAGATGTGCTCTCTCAGAATGTTAGGGATCTTCAGGTTGAAAATGAACAACTTAAGGGTTACATTAATGAGTCTCTTAAAACCTCAGCTGCACAATCTCCTGAACCAATTGTAGGTATGCCAGATAAGTTTAATGGTAAAAGAGAATTATACAGGGATTTTAAGAATGCTTCTATACTACTTTTTACCCTCAAACCCAAAACCTATCCCTGTGACAGAGTCTGCGTACTGACTGTTATATCATTTTTGCAAGGAGAGCCTCGCACCTGGGTCAACTAATTTTTTGAAAGGAATGATCCCATATTGGGTTCACTCAATGATTTTTTTAATGAGATGTCCCTACTTTACAAAGACCCTAATAAGCAACATACTGCTGAGTCCATAATGAGGTCTTTGAAACAATTAAAGAGACCAGTTAAAGAATATATCATAGATTTTAAAAGATGTGCTAAGGACATGTTGTGGACTGATATATCATTAAAGAACCAGTTCAGACTTGGCCTTTCTGACTACATTAAGGACGAATTGTCCAAAACTGACCTACCTAACACCCTTGACAACTCATGGCTTTAGAGGTTTCTATCAATAGGAGATATAGAGAGAGATGCCAAGAAAGATCCGTCTCACAGACATTCACAAGAAAACCTCCCCAACAATATCGTTAAACCCAACCTATCAAACTTACTGACGAACCTATGGACATTAGTTTTATTAGAGGTTCTTTGACTCAAGAGGAAAAACTTTCCAGAAGGACATTGAACCTGCGTTTATCTGTGTTTATACTGTGCAGGAAATACACACACCATGAAAGATTGCCCAAACCTCTTGAAGCAAAAGAAGGGTAAGTCCTATCACACTCAGACTTGTTTAAATGTCTCTCACCATTAATCATCATATTGTATGCTCTCTCTCTCTCCAGTGGGGTTCACAAGAAGTGACGACTGATGCGGTCATAGACTCCAGAGCCTGTGCAAATTACATTGATGACTCCTTTGTAAAGTTGAATAAAATTCCTTTGATTGAAAAACCTGTCTCAATTGTGATTAGAGTGATAGATGGTAACCAAATCAGTTCTGGGCCTATCCTATATGACACAAAACCTCTCTTAGGCCTAGATTTGGAGTTTGGCGTTAGCCGTGAAAACCAGCGTTAGAGGCTCCTAACGCTGGTTTTAGGCTAACTCTGGTATTTGGAGTCACTCAAAAAAGGGTCTAACGCTCACTTTTCAGCCGCGACTTTTCCATACTGCAGATCCCCTTACGTAAATTGCGTATCCTATCTTTTTAATGGGATTTTTCTAACTCCGGTATTTAGAGTCGTGGCTGAAGTGAGCGTTAGAACTCTAACGACAAAACTTCAGCCGCAGGAAAAAAGTCAGTAGTTAAGAGCTTTCTGGGCTAACGCCAGTTCATAAAGCTCTTAACTACTGTACTCTAAAGTACACTAACACCCATAAACTACCTATGTACCCCTAAACCGAGATCCCCCCACATCGCCACCACTCGATTAAATTCTTTTAACCCCTAATCTGCCGACCGCCAACTACATTATCCTTATGTACCCCTAATCTGCTGCCCTAACACCGCCGACCCCTATATTATATTTAGTAACCCCTAACCTGCCCCCCACAACGTCGCCGCCACCTACCTACACTTATTAACCCCTAATCTGCCGACCGAAAAGCGCCGCCACCTATGTTATCCTTATGTACCCCTAATCTGCTGCCCCTAACACCGCCGACCCCTATATTATATTTATTAACCCCTAATCTGCCCCCCACAACGTCGCCTCCACCTGCCTACACTTATTAACCCCTAATATGCCAAGCGGACCTGAGCGCTACTATAATAAAGTTATTAACCCCTAATCCACCACACTAACCCTATAATAAATAGTATTAACCCCTAATCTGCCCTCCCTAACATCGCCGACACCTAACTTCAATTATTAACCCCTAATCTGCCGACCGGAGCTCACCGCTATTCTAATAAATGTATTAACCCCTAAAGCTAAGTCTAACCCTAACACTAACACCCCCTAAATTAAATATAATTTTAATCTAACGAAATTAATTAACTCTTATTAAATAAATTATTCCTATTTAAAGCTAAATACTTACCTGTAAAATAAATCCTAATATAGCTACAATATAAATTATAATTACATTGTAGCTATTTTAGGATTAATATTTATTTTACAGGCAACTTTGTAATTATTTTAACCAGGTACAATAGCTATTAAATAGTTAAGAACTATTTAATAGTTATCTAGTTAAAATAATTACAAAATTACCTGTAAAATAAATCCTAACCTAAGTTACAATTAAACCTAACACTATACTATCATTAAATTAATTAAATAAAATACCTACAATTACCTACAATTAAACCTAACACTACACTATCAATACATTAATTAAATACAATATCTACAAATAACTACAATGAAATAAACTAACTAAAGTACAAAAAATAAAAAAGAACTAAGTTACAAAAAATAAAAAATATCTACAAACATAAGAAAAATATTACAACAATTTTAAACTAATTACACCTACTCTAAGCCCCCTAATAAAACAACAAAGCCCCCCAAAATAAAAAATGCCCTACCCTATTCTAAATTACTAAAGTTCAAAGCTCTTTTACCTTACCAGCCCTGAACAGGGCCCTTTGCGGGGCATGCCCCAAGAAGTTCAGCTCTTTTGCCTGTAAAAAAAACATACAATACCCCCCCCCCAACATTACAACCCACCACCCACATACCCCTAATCTAACCCAAACCCCCCTTAAATAAACCTAACACTAAGCCCCTGAAGATCTTCCTACCTTGTCTTCACCATACCAGGTTCACCAATCGGTCCAGAAGAGCTCCTCCGATGTACTGATCCAAGCCCAAGCTGGGGGCTGAAGATGTCCATGATCCGGTAGAAGTCTTCATCCAAGCGGGGCAGAAGAGGTCTTCCATCCGATTGAAGTCTTCATCCAAGTGGGGCAGAAGAGGTCTTCCATCCGATTGAAGTCTTCATCCAGGCGGCATCTTCTATCGACATCCATCTGGAGCGGAGCGGCAGCATCCTGAAGACCTCCGACGCGGAACATCCATCCTGGCCGACGACTGAACGACGAATGACGGTTCCTTTAAATGACGTCATCCAAGATGGCGTCCCTCGAATTCCGATTGGCTGATAGGATTCTATCTATCAGACAGTCAGCACCCCCCTTCTCCTACACTTCACCAGTGATACTAACTGGTATATAATGAATATTGAATAGATTATATATCTACTATTATTTCAGCATACTATATTATGAAGGGGTTGATATTTGCTTAAACTAACACCGTTTCCACTATTTCCGATTCTATCAGCCAATCGGAATTAAGGTAGGAATATTCTGATTGGCTGATGGAATCAGCCAATCAGATATAGCTTGCATTCTATTGGCTGATCGGAACAGCCAATAGAATGCAAGCTCAATCTGATTGGCTGATTGGATCAGCCAATCGGATTGAACTTGATTCTGATTGGCTGATTCCATCAGCCAATCAGAATATTCCTACCTTAATTTCGATTGGCTGATAGAATCCTATCAGCCAATCGGAATTCGAGGGACGCCATCTTGGATGACGTCATTTAAAGGAAACGTCATTCGTCGTTCAGTCGTCGGCCAGGATGGATGTTCCGCGTCGGAGGTCTTCAGGATGCTGCCACTCCGTTCCAGATGGATGTCGATAGAAGATGCCGCCTGGATGAAGACTTCAATCGGATGGAAGACCTCTTCTGCCCCGCTTGGATGAAGACTTCAATCGGATGGAAGAACTCTTCTGCTCCGCTTGGTTGAAGACTTCTACCGGATCATGGACATCTTCAGCCCCTCCCTTGGGCTTGGATCAGAACATCGGAGGAGCTCTTCAGGACCGATCGGTGAACCTGGTATGGTGAAGACAAGGTAGGAAGATCTTCAGGGGCTTAGTGTTAGGTTTATTTAAGGGGGGTTTGGGTTAGATTAGGGGTATGTGGGTGGTGGGTTGTAATGTTGGGGGGGGTATTGTATGTTTTTTTTTACAGGCAAAAGAGCTGAACTTCTTGGGGCATGCCCCGCAAAGGGCCCTGTTCAGGGCTGGTAAGGTAAAAGAGCTTTTAACTTTAGTAATTTAGAATAGGGTAGGGCATTTTTTATTTTGGGGGGCTTTGTTGTTTTATTAGGGGGCTTAGAGTAGGTGTAATTAGTTTAAAATTGTTGTAATATTTTTCTTATGTTTGTAGATATTTTTTTATTTTTTGTAACTTAGTTCTTTTTTATTTTTTGTACTTTAGTTAGTTTATTTCATTGTATTTATTTGTAGATATTGTATTTAATTAATGTATTGATAGTGTAGTGTTAGGTTTAATTGTAGGTAATTGTAGGTTTTTTATTTAATTAATTTAATGATAGTATAGTGTTAGGTTTAATTGTAACTTAGGTTAGGATTTATTTTACAGGTAATTTTGTAATTATTTTAACTAGGTAACTATTAAATAGTTCTTAACTATTTAATAGCTATTGTACCTGGTTAAAATAATTACAAAGTTGCCTGTAAAATAAATATTAATCCTAAAATAGCTACAATGTAATTATAATTTATATTGTAGCTATATTAGGATTTATTTTACAGGTAAGTATTTAGCTTTAAATAGGAATAATTTATTTAATAAGAGTTAATTAATTTCGTTAGATTAAAATTATATTTAACTTAGGGGGGTGTTAGTGTTAGGGTTAGACTTAGCTTTAGGGGTTAATACATTTATTAGAATAGTGGTGAGCTCCAGTCAGCAGAATAGGGGTTAATGTTTGAAGTTAGGTGTCGGCGATGTTAGGGAGGGCAGATTAGGGGTTAATACTATTTATTATAGGGTTAGTGAGGCGGATTAGGGGTTAATAACTTTATTATAGTAGCGGTGCGGTCCCCTCGGCAGACTAGGGGTTAATAAGTGTAGGCAGGTGGAGGCGACATTGTGGGGGGCAGATTAGGGGTTAATAAATATAATATAGGGGTCGGCGGTGTTAGGGGCAGCAGATTAGGGGTACATAAGGATAATGTAAGTAGCGGCGGTTTACGGAGCGGCAGATTAGGGGTTAATCATAATATGCAGGGGTCAGCGATAGCGGGGGCGGCAGAATAGGGGTTAATAAGTGTAAGGTTAGGGGTGTTTAGACTCGGGGTACATGTTAGAGTGTTAGGTGCAGACGTAGGAAGTGTTTACGCATAGCAAACAATGGGGCTGCGTTAGGAGCTGAACGCAGCTTTTTTGCAGGTGTTAGGTTGTTTTTTTTCAGCTCAAACAGCCCCATTGTTTCCTATGGGGGAATCGTGCACGAGCACGTTTTTGAGGCTGGCCGCTTGCATAAGCAACTCTGGTATCGAGAGTTGAAGCTGCGTTAAAAATGCTCTACGCTCCTTTTTTAGAGCCTAACGCAGCCTTTATGTGGACTCTCAATACCAGAGTTATTTTTATGGTGCGGCCAGAAAAAAGCCGGCGTTTGCTACGCGGGTCCTTACCGACATAACTATAAATCTAGGCCTTAGTCTCTGCACATTCTACACATACTGAAACTCTTAGTTTAAATGTTATCTCATCACCCATATTCACTGTAGTTTTGGGTTTAGACTGGCTAAGGAAACATCAAGCAACGATATACTGACTAGAAAATAGTTTACATTTCACTTCTGACTTTTGCAAGACCACATGTTTATCTAGCACTGACCCAGTCCACCTACCAGAAGAGTATACTTATTTTTCTGATGTATTTGATGAAAAAGAGGCAACTACTTTACCTCCTCATAGAATCTATGATTGCCCCATTGACCTACTCCCTGGGGCTACTATTCCTTGTGGACACATTTATCCCCTGTCCCAGTATGAGCTTGAACATCTAAAATCATACATTAATGATAATTTAAAAATGGGTTTCATATGCCCATCAACATCTCCCACTGGTGCAGGCATATTTTTTGTTAGAAACAAAGATGCCACATTAAGACCCATAATTGATTATAGACAGTTAAATCAATGTGCTATAAAAAAAATGTTATCCTCTGCCGTTAATCCCAGAGATGATAGAACGCTTACAAGGTGCGACAATATACACCAAGTTGGACTTGCGAGGGGCTAACAACCTCATTAGAATGTGAGAGGGAGACGAATGGCTGACGGCGTTCTTGACCAGATATGGCCTCTACGAGTACACTGTCATGCCAATTGGTCTCTGTAATGCAATCGCTACGTTCCAACATTTTGTCAATGGCATTTTCAGAGACCTGCTTGACATTTTTCTAGTCATCTATTTAGATGACATTCTCATCTATTCTTCTAGCTACCAAGAACACATCACCCATGTAAAAACAGTTCTCTCTCGATTTAGGCAACAAAAATAATATGCCAAGTTAGAGAAGTGCATCTTTAACACTGACCATATCACTTTTCTGGGATACCTAATATCCCCTACGGGCATAGAGATGGAGTCTAGCAAAGTGCAAGCAATTACACGGTGGAAACCCCCAAAAAACAAGAAGGAAGTGCAGTGTTTCATGGGGTTTTCCAACTTCAACAGGAAGTTTGTAAAAACTTTGCTTTAATTACTAAACCCATCACAGATTTGACAAAAAACGATAACATCCCGTTTAAATGGTCAAATTCAGCAAACGCAGCGTTTGAAAAGCTTAAAACCTTATTTACAATGGCACCTATTCTCTGTTTCCCTGATTCCACTAAACAATACATTCTAGAGGTAGATGCCTCACAATATGCCCTAGGAGCTATACTCTCCCAAAGAGACTCTCTCTTAAAACCCCTCCACCCTGTTGCTTTTTATTCCAGGGTGCTCACTCCTGCAGAATCTAATTACCCCATTGGAGAGAAGGACTGTTAGCCATTTAAGTCAGCATTGGAGAATCGGTGTCATCTCTGTGAAGGAACTCATCTACCAATGATGATCTATACAGATCATAGAAATGTACAGTTTCTTAAATTTACCAAAACATTGTCTTCCAGACAAGTTCGTTGGAATTTGCTTTTTAATAGGTTCAACTACCTGATTACATATAGACCAGGCTCCAAGAATGGAAAAGCGGATGCTTTGTCCTGCAAGGAGGAAAGACCTGATCTCCAAATACCTAAAGGTTCAGTTATCCCTACTGAATACATTGTGGCATTGACTTTCAGCAATCCTTATTTACAATCCTGCCAACAATCACATACTACTATGCCTACTCCTGAACTTACCAAAGTCAATGGTTTGTTTTATCATGACAAAAATCTATATATACCCCTTATACTTTGTAATGAGATACTGCACACTGTGCATGATAGCTTACTTGCGGGACAACCAGGTCAACAGAAGACCTATTGGCTATTAAATAGAACCTTTTGGTGGCCAACCATGGCCTAAGATTCCAAAAATTATGTTCGTTTTTGCTTAACTTGTTCCACTACTAAAACTGATAGGCAACTTCCATATGGATTACTCCTCTCACTACCCATCCCTAAAAGACCATGGAGTGAGATCAGTATGGACTTCCTTGTTGAATTACCTAAATCAGATGGCAATACTACCATTTTGGTCATAGTGGATTTAATGACCAAAATGGCTCATTTCATTCCACATCCTACTTTACCATCAGCATCTCAGACCTCCAACTTATTCCTGAACAACATCGTAAAGTTGCATGGACTTCCTATTCAAACATAAAAGGATATCACCAGCGCCAAAAAGGCTACCACACAAGCTCCTCCCCAATTGTCAAGATATCTCAACCAGATCTCAAATAAGAATCAGTAAAAGGCTATGAAGGAGCGCTGGAAAAACCCCCACTAGGGGTTTCTAGCTAAAGGTGGAGTCAAAAGGAATACTAAATGTAGCAGATTAAAATGAGTCGGAGAATATAAAATTCAAAAAGTATATTTATTCTAAATCCTAAACGTACAATATATATCACAATTAATATAAAACTTCTAAAAACTTGCACATAAATTAAATAATGGATAAAAACTATAATGAAGTTCTTCTTAAGGTCTGTCTTGACAATAATGTTAACCAAACTTAAGTGGTTTGTTGCGGGTACGTGGATTCGTGGATTTATTGAGCCAAATCCAAGTGTGATACTGGAAATGACTAACAAATCCAATAGGTGATGTATCTTTTAAAACTCAGTATCCTATAGAAAACAGTGTTCTATATCCTATATAGACTAAAATATGTCAAGAGGTGTAAAATCGGCTAGTGGATAGAGTAATTAGCACAGTGCCCTATGGGCGGCAGCCTCTCTAAAATTCTTATATGATGTGCACAATACCCTATGTGCTGGATATATGGTGGACCTGCGCCAAACAGCCCCCTATGAGCCTAAGGGTGGTGGCACCTAGTAACCACCGAGAAAATGTACAGTGAGATAAAGGGAAGTTCCTCAGGCGCCTCTAGATGGAGGCTGGGGGTATAGGAATGGTGATGCGGACAATCCAGTGAAAAAGTTACTTGACACTCGAGATAAAAGTTACTTTATATATAAAAAATGTATGGAAATTACTTCGTAAGTACGATAAAAAGATTTTAATGGACACTGAGATAAAATGATCACAAATCTAGATAAATGTACACAATTAATAAAATAAACAAAATCAGGTATTGCAGTACAATGGTAAACTCCTAAAATAAGGTATTGCAGTATAATAGTAAACTTCTAAAATCAGGTATTGCAGTACAATAGTAAACTTCTAAAATCTAGTAATGCAGTACAATAGTTAACTTCTAAAATCACATAAAAAACACATAAAAAACACATAAAAAAACCTTCATGGATCCATGAGGAAAAAAGAAAAATAATATAAATTACAACCCCAAATAGCGATGGGTTGGAATATGAACTGTCTGGGTAGACCAACGTGTGGACAAATACTAAAATGGTAGGTTAATCCTAAAGGTCACTGTATGATACAGAACACAAATCACAAAATAACATAATACGTGAGCGATATATAATCTATGAAAATTATATACTCTGTGAAAAATATAAATGCTCTGAAAAAAAATAAAAAAAAATATATATATATATATGTGCAATAGAAAAAATGGAAACAATTGGAAATAACACACGGTCCGCTGGGTGTAAAAATATAAATGAAGGTAGAAATAATGTCAGTGCATCCCCCACGATCAAGGACTCGAGGCGGTGGAGTTCTTTCTTGAGAAAGATCCTGAAGTACCTACAGAGCAGACGGAATTTATTTTGGGAAGTATCAAATACATTTTGGATCATAATTACTTCTGCAATAATGGAACATATTACAAACAGATCTGCGGTACGGCGATGGGGACCAGGTTCGCGCCAAGTTATGCGATCCTCTATATGGGGAAATGGGAACGCATTTTCTGGGACTCCTGCCCAGCTGGCGCGGACCTGGTCCTCTATCGTCGCTATATCGATGATATTCTGATCATATGGAGGGGGACAAAAGAGGATTTGGATTTCACTATTGAAATTATGAATCAGAACCAAAATAACTTGAGATTTACATATGAGTCAAGTCAGACCAAGATAGTCTTTCTAGACCTAAAAATAACGGTGAATGAGGGAAAAATAGAGACATTCACACACTTCAAAACCATAGATAGCAACAACTATATTCACAAGACCAGTTGCCATCACGACCAATGGAAGAATAATATTCCAAAGAGTCAGTTGCTAAGAATAAGGAAAAACTGCTCGACACAAGAAGGATGGGAGGAACAATCACAAGTAATAAAAACAAAGTTCTTAGAAAGAGGCTACTCCGAAGATCTACTAGAAGAGAACATTCAACAAGTGGGCAATATAGAACGTATGGAGCTGACTAAATATAAAGATAGAGCTGAACGATCTGAAAATGGAGGTGATGGACCATTAGACATCCCGATGATCACTGAATACAGTGCGAATAAAAGAATTATCGAAAACATCTTCAATAAGCATTGGTCAATCCTCAAGGAAGATGAGATAATTGGAGACAGACTACCTATGAGACCCAGATTCATCTATAGAAAGACCAAAAATCTGAAAAGTATAATAGCACCAAGTCTGCAGAAAAAGAAAAAATTAGGGGTAACAGATGTCTACGGAAAAAAGATTAAAGGATTCTTTCCTTGTCCATCTTGCAAGGCCTGTAAACATGGAATTAAATCATCAACTTTTAAGAGTAATAACACCAGAGAAAACTTCAAAATTCATGACATGATCAGATGCCATGACAAAGGTGTCATATACATGTTGCAGTGTCCTTGTGGACTACAATATGTGGGCCAAACGTCACGTACCCTCAGGGATAGGATACGTGAACATTTACTATCAATAGAAAAGTGCAGAATGGATACCCCATTATACAAACATTTTTCAATTAGACATAATGGAAATGTAAAAGATCTGAAATACCAAGGCATACAAAAGGTGAATCAAAGATGGAGAGGAGGAGACTTTGAAAAAAGCCTACTAACCACTGAATCCAAATGGATTTTTAATATGGACTGCCTCCACCCTAAAGGACTAAATAATAAGGAAGATCTATCTCACCTTTTGAATATGACATGAAATATAGAGAAATATTCCACCATACTGAAGTGAATTCTGTCAATAACACCAACTATCAGTCTCAACTTGAAACCTCATATGGAACTGTTGGAATTAACCAACCAACCAGGGAGATTTAATACCCCCTGAAGAGCTCCTATCTAATACTCCCTCAAAAGCCCCTATGTGCATTTCTATATATAATATCCATTTTTATAAAAACTTATAAAAAGTCTGAAGGTCTTTTACCATTGATGCTAAAGTTATCCATATATATACACTCACATCCAAATCCATCTGTATAATTGCCAACTCTTACTGAGAATTGGACTAACAAATTGACCATACAAATCAATTTGCTATTGTGGCATTTCATTCCATAAATCTCTCAAATATGACTGTCATCATATGTTGCTTATTACACATCACAAATCGGCTTGATGTATATCACGTCTATAGTAGTAGCCTATATATATACAGGGACAAACAAGAGCCGTCAATTATCTGATACATAAGCCCCCGCTATATACAGCTAAGTAGGATTCAATCTATTTCAATTTGCAAGTCACCATGTATTATATCAACTTACGTCATTCATAGAGACCATCCTTCATATTTATCATTTTCTAATAAGGATCTCCGCCTCCCTCATCCCTAAATTTAGGTTTCTCCTAGACATTTCACCTTTAAACTAAGTCTATTATGTCAAGTTTATTATGTCAAGGACATCTTAGTAGGGCCGCTCCTAATCCTCTAAATTATGCAATACATCCTCTTTATCTGAATAAATACTCCATATACACTGGTAAACACCAGGAATAATTGAAAAAGAGAGAATTAATCTCTGAGAGAATCGAGCGTATCATATTAAGGAACTAGAAGTTTCTGTCATTAAGCACGCACACTCCTTTGAAAATAGAAAAATAATGTTTATCAGTGTTCTGAGTTAAATCATTTGCTACCTGAACTAATCAGATAGGACAAGAAAGAAACACATAGAAAGATGATATCAGAAAGAATGTTAAAGAAAGTCCGAGGGAATCCAATCCTAAAAATGCCCCCGAGCATCTACTTAAATAAAACGGGAGCTTACTTACAATACCCTCCTAAAAGAAATACAGGATCTTTCCTTTTCTTAAAAAATATAGGATCTCTCCTTTTCTAATATCGAACCATATTTGTCCCCACATTTCTAACACTATCAGATAAGGGCAAATCAATATTTGGACCTAGTAGATCGCTATTCACATTTTAAAGATAAACCTTGAAAGGGCAATTAGCATCTGACCTATCAGATCGCTATTCATATTTCTAAAGATACACTCTGACGCAAAAGATATACCTCTAAGAATTCATCCTATCACAGGAAGAATAGGTACACACACCCCACGACTCGGGTACATAACAAATAGTACTGCCTCAGCAGCCAGACATTCGACCAAATTTACAAACTCCTCTATTCTGAAAGCACAAGATTGTGAATACCTCACTCTATATACACAATTCTATATATGATAAAGAAAAAGAAGCAAATACATTTCATTTCACTGTTCTGTCTACATTCCCATCCTAAAGACGCCCAGTGTGACGTACGTCACGACCAATCAAGAAGAACCATAAAAAACGATCATAAAAAATCGGCTGATTCATTGCAATCATATATATTAAATAAGGGAGATATCCTAGACCTTGATAGGATATAGTCAAACAACCCGAATCTAAGTATAGTATGAACTATTAAAGACTTCATAAAAACACTCGACCGGAAGTGACGTCACAATAAAGACGGAGGGCACTATACAAATATTATATTATCCTGATCCTTCTGCTAAAGATCACAACCTACACTGATTAACAACCTAGAAATAGAATTAGAAGATTATTAAGATAAATATATGTTAAATTTTATTGCCTAATAAATGACACTTAAACTCCAAAAACGGAGAATGGAACAGAAATGAACACTGCGGAAATGGGCTATAAAAGGCTTACAATTAAGATTCAGAATCAGTCTTGATAAAGGCCTACTACGGGCCGAAAGCGGTGACAGATAGGTAAGCCTTAGGTTCTTTTATACTTTACATTATGAGATGTTATTGCGCTATGTTGCTTTTTGTTTCCTTCTAGGTTGATGCACATCGCTCCACTTATTTTCTACTTGCAATATACAGAAAGTCTGTATCCCAATACTTTGGATTACCAACACCTATAATAAACTCTCTACATATATATACTCTTCTCCACAGTATGCGCACATCACCTGAATTTTGAGGATTTGAGTGTTTAAACTTTTGTGTTGTACATCTTTTTATTCCGGATTTCACATATTGACTTTTTTTTGGACACTCACCCTATCTGCTAATTTTTATTTTTTCACATTTTTTCCACATTTTTATCATTTTTCTCTCACATCTATATCAATTTGGATATCCATTTGGACATCAAACACTGACATTATTCTACCTTCATTTATATTTTTACACCCAGCGGACCGTGTGTTATTTCAAATTGTTTCCATTTTTTCTATTGCCACATATATATATATATATTATTTTTTCAGAGCATTTATATTTTTCACAGAGTATATAATATTCATAGAATTATATATCGCTCACGTATTATGTTATTTTGTGATTTGTGTTCTGTATCAAACTAGTGACCTTTAGGATTAACCTACCATTTTAGTTTTTGTCCACCACGTTGGTCTACCCAGACAGTCTCATATTCCAACCCCAGCGCTTTTTGGGGTTGTAATTTATATTATTTTTCTTTTCCTCATGGATCCATGAAGGTTTTTTTATGTGTTTTTTATGTGTTTTTTATGTGATTTAGAAGTTAACTATTGTACTGCATTACTAGATTTTAGAAGTTACTATTGTACTGCAATACCTGATTTTAGAAGTTTATACTAATATACTGCAATACCTGATTTTAGTGAGTTTTACCATTGTTACTGCAATACCTGATTTTGTTTATTTTAATAATTGTGTACATTTATCTAGATTTGTGATCATTTTATCTCAGTGTCCATTAAAATCTTTTTATTGTACTTACAAAGTAATTTCCTTACATTTTTTTATATATAAAGTAACTTTTATCTCGAGTGTCAAGTAACTTTTTCACTGGATTGTCCGCATCACCATTCCTATACCCCCCAACTACCCTATGTGCGTTAACCTCTAAAACATCTTTATTACATAAAAAATTCTTAAATAGTGTGAAAAATCCAACTGATGAATAGTGTAAATACAAAAAAAATTCAAAATAATACGAGTACAAATTGATGTCCAAATAAGTCCAAATATATGTGGTACAAATTGATGTCCAAATAAGTCCAAATATATCAGTGAAAATCCGGGGGGTATGTGATTAATCCCATTAAAAAATTAGTGAAAAAAAGTTTTACAAAAAGATATATTATATATATATATATATATATATATATGTAAGGACCTTGCCCTTACCCAAGACCTTACCCCCAAGATGGCTGCTGTATAGTTGTATTGAGGAAGAGAAATGCCATCTGGGAAGGGGGAGGAGTTGTTCAGTGCTGAGGAGATTTCTTAGGGTGTTAAGTAAGAAGAACGTGGAGCTTTGCACAGATTTTGAAATGGGGAAGAAAGTTGCTGTTTCCAAGCTGAAAGAAGTTATTCAGACTAATGCATGGGATTCCAGAGACAGTTCAGACATTGCTACATGTGGCTTGCTGCAGAACCTTTTATTTGTACATATTTCTGAGGAGAAGTTTTCTTGAGCACTGCATCGATCACAAGCAGCGCTCTCTAGCTTCGTTTCACAAGCAGCAAGGGATCATTACCTCAACTTAAATTTCTATTAACAGTATATGAAATTGCATTGTACAGCACCACCTCAAAGTATTTTACAGCAACAGTTTATGTTATTATATCATGAGCTCATGAAGGACTTCTGAGTTTAAAAAAAGGTATACTGATGTCTTAAGAAGATATTGTGATTAATATTATTATTTGTATTTGTTTGCACTGTATGTTATTGGTTAAACACTTTATAATAATCAAAGCCACATTTTATTTGAAGATTTCTTGTGTGGTTATTACTTGTTTTCTTTTGTACTAAAATCTTATAGGACCCCCACACCCTATTATTCTAGGGTGTCCCCCTATAGATGGAGGCACTGCATCATACAGGCATTCCCTTATATACTGATTTCAACCCCCCCTCCTACTCCCACTCTGCCGGAGGCTTAGTTCTCATACACGAAAAGGTAGACAGCATTACACTATCACCCACCTCAGGGAAGGTCAGGAAAGGGTGTTGCAGATGGAGGCACTGCTGAGATCGAGAGGCGGGGGCAAAATCAGAAGAGATGCATCTTTTAAAATTAGAAGAGGGTGAGAGAGTGGGCAATGCTGAAAAAGGTACCAATTGAGCAGGCAGTGGCTGTGACTTGGATACCAGTAGGAACAAGTCGAGATAAACTATGTGAGTCACTCCAGAGAGCACTTCAACTAAGAGAGTACCCTAAGATTAGTAGCATTCAAAAAGAGTACCATGATGACACTTGGGGTAGCATATTAATAGACACTTAAAAGTACCCAACCCCTCTGAGCTACAGCTACTAGGGCTACCTTCAGTCAGACTACCCCTCATTTATGCCATAAAATCAGAACTGCATATAGTCAAGGAAAATGAAGTTCAGGGGTGTTAGAGGATCTCAAAATGAATCTAATATGGAGGTATAGTCTATCTGAAGTTCTGAAAGTTGTTGGCTACAAGCATCACAGACAGCTCACATACATACAGTTACCGGAAACTAAAGATATTTTCAGGAAACCTTCCTGTAACCCTTAGGAGAGGAGGGTAATTGTGGCATGGTGTGATCATGCTAAAATGATGCTGCAAGAATGGAGTTGCCCAGAGACCAGTGAAGCGTGTCTGCCTCTTAGAAAGTGTTAGGCCACCAGCACAAGTATTGTTGCAACACCATAGAGAGAACACCTGAGGCTACTGCTGTAGAGTTATATCTTTCTTAAAGACCTTATATAGTCTATTTGAAGATCCAGAAGATCTCTTGTATAAGTTTCGGGTTACTTAAGCAGCGAGAGACAGAGAAGATGTCTGACTTTTCTATTAAGATTACATGAGCAGCTTGTATTATTGGTTCTAAAAGGGTAGTGACCCGACAAGATATGAATAAACAGAGGCAAGATCAGTTCCTTCGTGGCATTATACCAGACCACCCCAATAGCCATCTTTCTTAGAGCCAATTGCACTCTCAAGCACCAAAAGAAGAGGAAATGAGTTTTCCACACTAGTGCGTAAGTATGGCGAAGCTTGCATAGGTAAAAGTGAGACTAAAAAAAAATTAGAAGACTCCAGAAATGCAGATTCTTTGTTGAAAGAGCTTATGGAGAATGGACTGCCTGACCAAGTAAAGGCTGAGTTGGAGAGAGCAAAACTACCTGTAAAACTCCAAGATACTACTCGACCAAAAGGGAGTTGTTTCACTTGTGGAGAGATAGGCCGTTTCTCAAAGGAATGCCCCAGTAAAATACATTCATATGCTGGTGATTTTTTGGGAAGCCTTACAGTCCCTCAGAAGAAGGGAATGACTGATATTTCCTTTGATTTATCTGAAGATGATGTAGCTGGGCCAAGGGCTTTTATTGGAGTAAATGTTTGTAACATTTCTACACAGGCGCTGTTGGACACTGGATCTCAGTGCACCATAATCTATCGTAGTTTTTATGATTCTTACCTTAAACATCTTAAAATCAAGCCTCCCTCTCAAATTGATTTAAGAGGTGTGGGTGGAAATAGGTGTGCTGTTGATGGAGTTGTCACTGTAGTCATTAGTATAGTCCAGTTACATACTAGTATGATATACCCCATGAAAGTAAAGGCTTTAATCTGCCCAGAAACCTGCAAAGATTCTGAAGCCGCTATAATTCTAGGGACCAACACAAAATATGTACAATCTTTGCTACGGAAATTCATGATGGAGGTTGGGGGGCAAGACATAGACAAGTCATTACACCCAACTTTACATCAGGAGGTTGAAAAGATATCTTTGAGACAATATGCTGGTCAGTGCTACAACCGTTCTGCCGGAGTGACTTACATTTCCCCAGGAGGGATGAAAGAGTTAAAATGTTTGGTGGTGTACCCTGACGGCAGACCCAAAGAGGACTGTTTTATTCTTGAAAAGCCAGATGAAGAAGCAACCAAGCAGGGTTGGATGTTGGTACCTGAAATCTTACACAGAAGAAAGGATGGGCCTCCACCACAGTGGCTAAGTGTTAAGGTCCAAAATTTGGCCCCATACCCTGTTGGTATTGATTTAATCAGACTTTGGGATATCTTTATCCAGTAGTAGACTCATCATTGGCTATTCATAAATGTTTCTCTCTCTCAAAAACAGAAACAGAAAAACTACAATTTTAACTTGAAGGATCTACAATGCCTAAGGAGGCATGTGAGCGGTTGCAGAAGCTATGAAGGCCCCATGCAGGAGTTTTTTCTGCGCCAGAAATGGATGTAGGACGTTCAAAAACATATGCTTCATACCATTCACCTAACAGACCTCTGCCCCTTTTAGGAACGCTCTAGGAGATTGCCTCCTCATAATGTTGAGGATGTTCGTCGCCGTTTTGGCTGAGATGGAAAAAGCTGGAATAATTGTTCCTTTCTCGCAGTCCATGGGCTTCACCCATTGCTAGTGGTTAGAAAGAAGAATGGGTCTATACGTTTGTGCATTGACTATCGGACTCTCAATCGAAGAACTATACCTGACACATATGACCTACCTCGAATTGAAGAGATTTTACATTGTCTTAATGGCAGCCGCTGGTTCAGTGTTCTGGGATCTGAGTATCCGGCTATTTTCAGGTAGGGATGACTGAAGAAGACCAAGAGAAGGTCAGCTTTTATTTTGTCCACTAGATTATATCAGTTTACACCAGATGCCACAAGGGATCTGTGGAGCTCCAGCCACATTCCAAAGGCTAATGGAACGTACTGTGGGAGATATGAATGGACGTGATGTGTCTTGTCTATCTAGAATGACCTTATTGTATTCGGTAGTACTTTAGAAGAACATGAGACACGGTTGCTGAAAGTATTGGATCGTCTTCACAAAGAAGGCCTAAAGTTAAGTCCGGAGAAATGTAGATTTGGGCAATCATCTGTGACCTATGTAGGTCATGTGGTCTCGGCAGAAGGGGTGTCTACAGACCCTGCTAAGGTGGAAGCAGTAACAGCATGGCCACAGCCTAACAACATTGGTGAACTTCGATCATTTCTTGGATTTTGTGGATACTATAGAAGATTTGTGAAAGGATACTCCCAGTTAGCTCGACCCCTAAACGACTTGCTGAAACATAGTGAAGATGATCCTAATAAGCCACTAATGCAAAAAACTCCTTTGGGAACTCGGTGGACATCAGAGTGCTCCCAAAGCGTTTGAGAATTTAAAGAAAAATTTTAAACTGAGGCACCTGTCTTGGCCTATGCAGATCCCGAGGAAACCTTATGTGCTAACATATAGATGCTAGCTAGTTGGTTTGGGGGCAGTTTTACACCAAGAGTACCCTGGAGGGTTGGAGACCTGTTGTTTATCTAAGTAGGAGTTTTTTCTAAGAGTGAACAGAATTATCCAGTCCACAAAGCTTGAGTTCTTGGCTCTGAAATGGGCAGTAAGTGGATAAACTCCCACGATTACCTTTATGGAGTAGAATTCTGAAGTTCGAACAGTTAATAAATCCACTTACCCTACATCTTGGTCTACAGCAAAGCTGGATGCAAGCCGTCATCGGTGGTTGGCCTGCACTATCAAATTACACCTTTAAGTTACGTTACAAGCCAGGGCCTAAGAATATAGGGGCTGATGCAATGTCCCAACGACCAGGACCTACCAGAACAAACAGGTGATTCTCAATGGGGAAGAAATTCCTTCACTTGGTGTGAGAGCATTCTGCCAAACCAGTGTCTTCAAAGACGAAACCTCTGTTTTTTCAGATTTGAGAGCAGTAGATTCATTGGGATGTCATCCACAAAGCTCTGCCTGTATATTATTGTAAACCAATCTGTAGTGGAATTAGCCAAGATGGTCTCGAATACCTCCTGAAGATTTAATAAATGCACAGGAACAAGATCCTTTAATTGGACTACTTCGAAAAGCTGTTCAACACTGATAGCCCACACTTACTGAAGAGAATTTCTTAGGGAATGGTCTGGTCCACTAAATAGAGAGTGGGATAGTTTCAAATTCATGATGGACTTCTGTTTTGAGTAGTTAAATACCACAATCATCCAGATCGAAGACAATTGGTGTACCTGCCAAACTAAGAAAACTTGTTCTGTCATCCTTGCATGATCAGCACGGACATCATGGGATAGAAAAATGTTTGGCCTCTTGCAGGATAGATGTTATTGGCCAAAGATGAGAGAGTATGTAGAAGACTACATTCATAAATGTTTTAGATGTGTACAGAGGAAAACTCTTCCAACTCGAGCTGCCTCTTTGGGTCATCTGAAAAGTGAAGGCCCCATGGATCTTGTTTGCATGGATTTTTTGTGCATTGAGCCAGATTCTCGTGGCATTGGAAATGTTCTTATTGTAACAGATCACTATACCCGTTATGCTCAAGCCTTCCCAACAATAGACAAGAAGGCTAGTACAGTGGCTAGAGTTCTTTGGGAAAGGTTTTTCATTCATTATGGTCTTCCTAAGAAACTGCATTCTGATCAAGGTAGAGACTTTGAGAGTCGCCTCATTAAAGAAATGATGAATGTTTTGGGAATTAAGAAGACAAGAACTTCTCCGTATCATCCAGAAGGAGATGCTTTGCCTGAGAGGTTTAACAGAACTTTGCTAAATATGTTAGGGACCCTGCCAGAGTCTGAAAAGAGAACTTGGAGTCATCAAGTAGAAGCACTAGTTCATGCCTAAAACTGCAGCTGACATGATTCCACAGGTTATTCACCATACTTCCATATGTTTGGGAGAGAAGCGAGACTACCTATAGATCTCCAGTTAGGGGTGTCATCAGATGGAGTTTCTCATAAGAGTCACTATCAGTATGTCAGGCGATTGCAGGAGAGTTTACAAACAGCTTATAAGTTGGCTGAAGAAGCTACTGCTCGATTAAATGAGGCTAATAAGCAATGATATGACAAGAGAATAAAACATCAGGATTTGCAACCAGGAGACCGTGTCCTTTTACGGAATTTAGGGATACCAGGCAAGCACAAGTTAGCTCCTAGATGGAGGAATAGTATCTATAGAATAGTCAGACAATTGCCAGGTCTTCCAGTTTTTCAGATAGCAGATGAAAATGGTGTTGTGAAGACATGGCATCGGAATCATTTGTTGCCTATACCTCAATTCCAGCATGATGTTACATATCATGAGGACCAAGGCCCAAGCATGTAAATTAATAATGAATATAGTATCCCACATGAAGACTCATCAATTCAATCGGACCCTGAAATGAGATCTCCATTGCAAAGAGAGACCTATAAATGATGAGCATGCCTCCTCTGTTGCCCCAACCTCTGAACCTGATATGCCATCCTTCCCTAATAGTCCTATACCAGATATGGGAATCTCCAAACCCTATACATAATGATAGTAGAAGTCCCTATAGAGAGAAAAGACCTGCAGGAAAGACATCCCCCCAAAGAAATTGACATATGACTACACTAGGAAACCCTGGTTATAATGTTGAACCCTTGTTGCCTGCTCTAACATCTGCTGTACGATGTGTTTTGGAAGATGTATACCCTAACCATAATTTGACTCATGATGAATATGTGATTTTGTTAGTAGACTTGCTAAAGAAAATTTATTGATGTGTTGCTCTTGTACCCCTTGCTGGGGACAGCAAGTTTTTTTTTGGAGGGGGAGTATGTAAGGACCTTGCCCTTACCCAAGATGGCTGCTGTAATAGTTGTATTGAGGAAGAGAAATGCCATCTGGGAAGGCGGAGGAGTTGTTAGTGCTGAGGAGATTTCTTAGGTGTTAAGAGAAGTGTGGAGCTTTGCACAGATTTTGAAATGGGGGAAGAAAGTTGCTGTTTCCAAGCTGAAAGAAGTTATTCAGACTAATGCATGGATTCCAGAGACAGTTCAGACATTGCTACATGTGGCTGCTGCAGAACCTTTTATTTGTACATATTTCTGAGGAGAAGTTTTCTTGAGCACTGCATTGATCACAAGCAGCGCTCTCTAGCTTCGTTCACAAGCAGCAAGGGATCATTACCTCAACTAAATTCTATTAAGTATATGAAATTGCATTGTACAGCACCACTTCAAAGTATTTTACAGCAACAGTTATGTTATTATTTCATGAGCTCATGAAGGATTTCTGAGTTAAAAAAAAGGTATACTGATGTCATATATATATATGAAAAAGGAGAAAAATAATGAAAAATGAATAAAAAACGAATAAAAACAGTGTTAAGAAAAAATGCATTCAGCCAAAAAATGTCGTGCTTGTAACAAATGGTATACACCTAAAAATGTGAACGTTTTCTCACAATAAATGTCAAACAAACTGTGCTTCAATCCTATACTGTACAAAAATTCTTTATGTGGACCCGAAATTGTATCCTAAAGTGTTTCCTTGAATGTGATGCTTTATAAGTACTTCTTCTATACATGTTTCTTTTCCAAATGAGGCATTCCCATAATATAAAATTTCTTCAGTATCATATACAAAAAAATAAACAAACATAGTGCAATAGTGCTACTGTAATTGTGCAAAATAGGTATTGAACTCACCAAAAATAGAACCTGAGCCGTTATATCAGTAGTCTACGCCTTTCGATCCTAAGGGACCTTTCTCAAGACTGATATCAGCTTATGATTGTCCTACCTTAAATAGAATGTTTCATCCAATGGTTAGTTTCCAAAAAAGTTGCGCCGAAAATGCTGGCGCCAAAACTATTCAATTGTAACTAATATACGACCCGGATGTGTAAATAAGCAGAGGCTAATCTATGCTCCGGACGTGGTAATCCGTCTCTATCTGTATCGGCTCCTGTCCAGATTTTTTATGTTATAAAGATGTTTTAGAGGTTATCGCACATAGGGTATTGTGCACATCATATAAGAATTTTAGAGAGGCTGCCGCCCATAGGGCACTGTGCTAATTACTCTATCCACTAGCCGATTTTACACCTCTTGACATATTTTAGTCTATATAGGATATAGAACACTGTTTTCTATAGGATACTGAGTTTTAAAAGATACATCACCTATTGGATTTGTTAGACATTTCCAGTATCATACTTGGATTTGGCTCAATAAATCCTCAAATCCACATACCAGCAACTAACCACTTAAGTTTGGTTAACATTATTGTCAAGACAGACCTTAAGAAGAACTCCATTATAGTTTTTATCCATTATTTAATTTATGTGCAAGTTTTTAGAAGTTTTATATTCATTGTCATATATATTGTACGTTTAGGATTTGGAATAAATATACTTTTTGGATTTTATATTCTCCGACTCATTTTAATTTACTACATTTGGTATTCCTGTCGACTTCACCTTTAGCTAGAAACCCCTACTGGGGGTATTTGCAGCGCTCCTTCATAGCCTTTTATTGCATGGACTTCCTACTTCCATCACCAGTGACCGAGGGTCTCAATTTACTTTCAAATTTTGGAAGGAGTTATGTTGCATTTTCCAAATCCAGCAACGCTGCTCTACAGCTTATCACCCTCAAATAAATGGACAATGTGAACGCACTAATCAGTGCCTTGAGCTGATTCACTTACAATAATTCAGTAAACTCCTCCATCAATCAGACTCCTTCATTCACTAATTATGCCTCTCATCCCTCATATCATTTCCTGCCTGATCGTGATACTGCATACCCTTCTTTGAATGATCTGACAAATGCCATATCTCAGAATATGCAATTACTACAGGATAATATCAGGTCCGCTCAGGACAGACAGAAAATGTATTACGATCGTAGACATCGTAACCCTCCACATTACATTGTTGGGGACCTAGTATGGTTGTCCACCAGGAACCTCAAACTATTTACACCCTCCAAAAAGCTCAGTGTGTGTTTAATTGGGCCTTTTCCCATCTCCAAGATCATCAACGCCAACGCTGTTACTCTCGAACTCCCCTCATCTTATAGGATACATCCTACTTTTCACTCTTCTCTCCTTAAACTGTACCATCCAGTACGCTCTCAATCCCTGGATACACAACCTTCTCTTGACGTGGATTATGAGCTGGATTTGATCCTGGACTCCAGACACGTCAGGGGTCAACTGCAATATTTGGTCCATTGGACTGGTTTTGGTTCAGAGGAGGATTCATGGGAACCCTCTACCAACCTTTCGGCACCCCGATTAGTATCCCTCTTACATCTACGCTTTCCGGACCGGCCTAGACCGTTAACCTTGGAGTGGAGTTCTGTGACACTCAGTATCCATCATTAGTACTGTATCTTTAAATGTGATTAATGACTCTGCATCAGCCTATAAATAGGAACCTCACTTTCAGTTCCTTGCTTGGTAATTTTGTATTGGACCTGTCTTGTACTTCTGGTTTCCAAGCTACCATCTGCTACGGCTCTCACCTACCTACTCAAAGCAGCTAAAGTGATTTCCTCCAGGATTCTACATACCAGTACTTCTACATTCTACTTCAGCTCCACACACACGCTGCATGACATCACCTCCTCCAACTAAGCTGCTTCATCCTATCAGCCCTGCAGTTTCTCCTACCGCTCCGGTAAGCGTGTATGCATTGCATACCTTTTCCATTTTTCACTTGTATGTCAGTACTGTTCATCACTCATTTACTGTATTTTTCTCTGATATCAGCTCAGTTCCAGAAACTCCAGGTAATTACTTAGAAATCTAACCATTTCACATGTGTTCACTACCGGAGTCTCTGGAAATATCGATTGCTTAACTAATGTTACTTTGTAACTTTAGCAAAGTTACATTGTATCATTCTTTGTTCCACCACCATGATTTAATATTTCTCATTATATTAAGCTACACACCTTAATTCTGTGCAAGATCATATATTGTTATTGACTCAAATAAAAGGTCTTCAACATTATTCACTCTCTGTTGTGAATCATGCATGAACTGCAGTTGTGATTCATCCATCAAAACAACAACTGGGAATAATAGTCTCTGTAAAAAATTGGAGGCTTAACATCAGCCCAACAAATCAAAACTCTTATCTGGGCTGCACACCCACTCCATGAACCTGTAGAATTCAATTAAGCTGATGACATACACCCATTAGCTCGTAAAAACAATAAAGTAACAAAGCTAAACTGTATCTAGTTAACCCTTAAGCATTATCAAGTAATAAAGAATATATCATATGTTTACATTTATACTAGCTCATGCTAATAAGGGTATTGGGAAGAACCACACATACATATAGAAAGCAAATGTAGGAGAAAATCCTTTTCTCGCATTAAACAGACCATAGTATATGGTATATAAAGCGAGACTCGGTTATTTAGAATCATGACAGAAGGTTTTACAAAAATGCTACTTTTGCTATTATTATAAACTATTGGTATATAAGTGCATAAAAGGAGTGCCACCTTCAGGGGAGAGGGGCTTAAGTGCGTTATAAAGATACGTGACTGAGTCTGTGTGTTTTTCCATGTGGAGCAGATCACTATATATCACTTCCTTCACAAATTCAGTGAGTCTGTGCGTTTTTTCACGTGGCGCAGATCACTATATATCACTTCTTCCTATTATTATAAACTACCCCACTTGCAGATTAACACAGAGCTTACTATAATGGCTCATATAAAAGATTAATGCTATATATATAATTAGCCAGTACGCTCAAAAAATGTAAGTATATCCAGCACCAGTAGAGCAGTAAATAGTAGCAATAGACAAGATACATTCCAATTCAATTGATGGACATATATGTATCCATTAGAAGAGACACATTGAAGGAGAAAACAAAACAGTTATATGAAAAACTATTGGTTTGTTTCAAATTTCAGAAAAGACCAATTTTATGTTTTGTCAATAAATAGTTTCACATCACTTATTTCATTGACGCCTAAGGGGGACCCTGTTTAGAGTGTATAGATCCAGAAGACCTCCTTTTTGCACAGTGCTTGAAATCTATTACACCCTCTACAGCCCATATTGATTAATTCAATGCCTTGAAAATTAAAAGCTTCAAAGCGGGCAGTATGTTTAAAAAAATGTTTTGCCACTGGGGTTTTGGGGACATCAGCCTATAGGGATAATAGATATTCCCTTATTCAATCTTTTAGCATCCTTGAGGTGAGTCCCATGTACTGAAAGTTACACACTTTGCATGTTATCAGGTATACCACGTAGGTGGAATTACAATTCATAAGTTGCCTAATAGAAAAGACCTTCCCTGTTACAGAAGACACAAATGTATCACCCTCTCATGTGTAATTACAGCTTTTGCACTGTTTTCCTCCACATCTGTAAAAACCTAACCTTGGTGTTAACCAATTATTGCACTTTCTTACACCAAGTTTGCCTGTGGCAAAATCTCTCAGTATATCATTTATAGTTTTTGACCTACGAGGAATACATTTACACTTTCTAGATATAGTATGCAAATCTTTATCACTCTCCAAAAGTGGTAATCTTTTTCTTATGATATTACAAATATCTGTGAATTGTTTGCTGAAAGTAGTGATAAAGTTGATTCCTTTATGATCTCTCTTTCTCTAAGACTTATCTGACAGCAAACCTTCTCTGTCAATTTTCTATATCTGTCTAGATAGTGTGTCTAATGTATCTTTGTCATATCCTGTCTCAATCAGATGTTCTGTTAGGCTTATTTGCATGTTGCCAGAAACTCTGTAAGCTGCTGCAATTGCATCTTAACCTAATTTATTGCCCTTTGGGTGTACCCTTTTTTAGATGGTACGGATGTGAGGAATCTGCTCTCAGGATCGTATTTCCTGACATCTCTTTTCTATAAACTTCTTTAGCAATAGTAGCAGGATCATGGCTCAGTAAGACATCCAGATAAGACATGTTCATTTTGTCATGGTTGAATGTAAATTTCAAATTATTTACATTATTATTTAGATGTCCCACACAGTCATTCAAAGCTTCTGTTGTTCCATCCCATACAAGCAACGTATCGTCTATGTAATGAGTGTAAAATTGTATCTTATCTTTAAACTGATTTTCTAAACCAAAGAGGGCCCATTCTTCAAATTCTGCTAGGTACAAATTTGCATAAGAGGGGGCAAAGTTTGCCCCATTGCCGTGCCCCTCAACTGAATAAAAAAAATTCACCATTAAAGATGGATTAGTTGTGTTTCAACAAAAAGGATATAGCTTCAAGAATGTAAGAAATGAGGTTGGAATCATAATCTAAATATTTCTCTAGCATCCTTTTGACTGCATTAATCCCCAAGTGGTGAGGGATACAAGAATATAATGAGACTACATTTATAGTAACAAATGTGTAATGTTCCTGCCATTTAAATTCCTTTAGGAGGTGTAATAGATGTTTAGTGTTTCTCAAAAAGCATGGCAATGACTGTACAACAGGTTGCAGTTGTGCGTCTACCCACTGGCCTAATCTTTCTCCCAAGGAGCTAATGGCCGATATGATAGGTCTACCTGGGGGATTGATAAGAGACTTGTGTACTTTTAGCAAAAATGTAAAAAGGGGTACTCTGGGAAACTTCACTAATATAAACTCAATCAAATTAGCAGTTAATATGTTTTTCTCCAATCCCAAATGCAAAAGATGTTTCAACTCAATAAAAAAATTTGTGGGGTTGAATGTCAATTTTTTTGTAAGTATCTTTATCCTGTAACTGTCTATATGCCTATTTGTTGTCTACTTAGCAAAACAATAGAGCCTCTTTTATCCAAATCCAACACTACCAGATCATGATTATTTTTGATCTTGTTGAGAGCCCTTGTTCATTCTTATTGAGATTGTTACATTTATTTCCATTTTTATTTCTAGACACTGTCTCAGACAAACCAAGTAAATCTTGCTCGATAATAGAGTGATATACTTCTATAGTGTCACTACATGCATGTACAGGGTAAAAGGAACATAGGTTAATACTTTTAACAGATCTTTGTTTACCACTACCTACACTACACTACAACACCTAAAAATATTAATACCACAAAAGGAAACAAAAGTTATATCAATATTGAGTGCATAATGGTGTAAATAGGGTTAGCATAGCTTAAATGAGTCACAAATAGTATTAATATGCGGCTACCATAGCTCAATGTCTTTTTAAGGAACCCCTGATGACAGAATTACTTGATGTCACTGAGGAACCCCTTAAGATTAATACACATGGGTCCCTTATGGTTAGGCATTGTGGTGTAGCTGGTGAATATGCCCTAATCAAGCTAACCATCAAAACAAACATTAAGAAGGTTAAGGATATATATACATAGGCATTAAACTTAGTTCATATCAATGCACAAACTTATAACCGAGACACCTAGTATGAAAAGAAAGAGGAAAAATATATACATGACATAGGGAGAGAGCCGAGAAGGTTTCCAAACTAGATTTAGCAAAAAAATTCTCCTGAAATATATTGGAAAGATGCTCCCTGATCCTGGTACCAACTTGCCTAGTCGTCCTTCCTATGTACTGTTTTAAACATTGGGTACACTCCACTAGGCAAATGTGCTCCTATAGTTGACACACCCTTCGGTACTAAACTCCTCCCCAGAAGCATGGGATTTAAGTACAGTGTGCATATTAATGTGGTCACAAGAAGTGCATACTCTTTTTCCACATCTGTATGTGCTATTAAATCTCAACCATGAGCTAGCTGAGTTTTTTTTTTTGTTTTAAGCATACTGGCAGCCAGGGTGTTTCCCAGAGTGACATTCCTTTTGGGTGTGTAAGAGCATCCCTTCTCTAATCTTTTTCTAAGTTTCTTTTCTCCTATAAGAATGGGAAGGTTCCTCCTAATCACCTGGCATACTTGCTCTTATTGGTTGGAATAAGAGGTAATAAACTTTGGTCTGGATTGGTCATAGGCTGTACCATCCACTTAATATCTGTATTACATGCTAGAAGGGATTCCCTGTTCATTTTCTGCACTTCAAAAAACGCTTTGTCCACAGTTTTTCTAGGATAGCCTCTTTTAGTCATCCGGTTTCTCAGGTCTCTGCTCTCCTCATAGAAAGCACCATCTAGTGTACAATTGCATTTTGCTCTTAAAAATTGACTTTTTGCTATGCCCTTGAACACGTGTCGAGGATGGCAACTACGGGCATGTAGCAAACTGTTCCCGAGATGGTCTTTCTATAGAGAGCAGAGACTACACAACCAGTGGATACATCCCCCTTGAGTGATACATCAAGGAAATGTATTACCTCTTGTTGCCATTCAAATGTGAAGATTAAACGTACATTGTTCTTGTTTAAAAAATACACAAACTCTGCAGCCTTGCTAAGGTCAAAGGTCCATACAAAAAGCAGGTCATCAATGTATCTCACATATTTGATGACAAATGGCGAGGGAATGCTAATACCTCCATAGACATGGGCCCTCTCCCACCAACCCATGAACAGGTTGGCATAGTAGGGAGCAAATTTTGCTCCCATCATGGTTCCACGTCTCTGGAGGTAGTAGTAACCCTGGAACATTAAAAAATTGTGTTCAAGTAGGAACCTAACAATTCTGACAATAAGAGCCCTAGCTTCATTGGCCAAATCAGTATACAAATCCCCAAAAAAATTGACAGTCGCCAAACCATGGATGTGTGGGATGCAGGAGTATAGTGAAACAACATTAACTGCTAGCCAACTGTTCCCCTCCATCCAAACCACTGATTCTACTACCTGTAATGTATTAGTTGTGTCCCTGATGTAACTGGGAAGTCTTTGAACGAGTGATTGAAGATAGTGGTTGACCCATTTGGACAGGGGTTCAAGAAGTGAACCAATACTTGCCACAATCGGTCTTCCTTTCCACAAACTCTGCAGCTTTGCTAAGGTCAGAGGATCATACAAAGAATAGGTCATCAATGTATCTCACATATTTGATGAAAAATGGTGATGGAATGCAAGTACCTCCATAGACATGGGCCCTCTCCCACCAACGCATGAACAGGTTGGTGTAGAAGGGAGCACATTTTGCTCCCATCACGGTCCCACGTCTCTGGAGTTAGTAGCAACCCTGGAACATAAAAAAATTGTGTTCCAGTAGGAGCCTAACACTTCTGACAATAAGAGCCCTAGCTTCATTGCTCAAATCAGTATACAAATCCAAAAATAAATTGACAGCCGCCAAATCATGGATGTATTGGGATGGAGGAGTACAGTGAAACAACATGCCACAATTGGTCTTCCTTTCACATTAGTGAGACTCTTGTGCACCTTCGGGAGGTGGTGAAAGATGGGGGTTATGGGGTCACTGACCAACAAATGATCAGCCATAGACTGATCCATGAGCCCACCCTCCACCACATCATCCAGAAGGTGTGCAAGTTCCCTACTAAAGGTGGCAGTGGGAGCTTTAGATAAAGGTAAGTAGGTATCCGTATCTCCAAGCTGTCTCATGGCTTCTTCTACGTAATCAGACCTATTCGTTACCACCACACTCCCACCCTTGTCAGATTCCCTGACCACTATATCTTCATTTTTTTTGTAGGCAAGTAATGTCTCTCGTTCTTGTAGAGAACTTTTACACCTTCTATATGATTTGGTGGAGGGTGGGCTCATGGGCCCTGTGCAGAAAATGAACATGGAATCCCTTCTAGCATGTAATACAGATTCTAGCGTGGATGGTACAGCCTATGACCAATCCAGACCAAAGTTTATTACCTCTAATTCCAACCAATATGAGCAAGTAAGCCAGGTGATCAAGAGGAACCTTCCCATTTTTATGGGAGAAAAGAAACAGTAGAGAAGGGATGCTCTTATATACCCAAAAGGAATGTCACTCTGGGAAACATCCCGGCTTCCAGTATACTTAAAACAAACAAAAAATCAGCTAGCTCATGGTTGAGATTTAATGGCACATATAGATGTGGAAGAAGAGTATGTACTTCTTGTGACCACATTAATTTGCACACTGTATTTAAATCTCATGCTACTGGGGAGGAGTTTAATACCAAAGGGTGTGTCAACTGTAGGAGCACATTTACCATTTACCTAGTGGAGTGTACCCAATGTTTAAAACAGTACATAGGAATGACAATTAGGCAAGTTGGTAACAGGATCAGGGATCATCTTTCCTATATTTCAGGAGAAAGAGTGTGCTCGGCTTTGTCTAAACATTTTATTGAACAACATCAAAAAAATGTTAAAACCTTTAGATGGCAAGCCATCGAGCAAATAACTAGACCCCCTAGGGGAGGAGACAATTTTCCAATACTTTGTAGGCAAGAAGCCTACTGGATTTTAAAACTCAGAAGTTTGGTACCTTCTGGTTTCAACTCTGAGATTGATATCATACATTTTTGGCAAAAATAAATCTAGTGTGGATACCTCCTCGACTCTCTCCCTAGGTCATGTATATATTATTCCTCTTTTTTCTCATACTAGGTGTCTCAGTTATAAGTTTGTGCATTGATATGAGCTGGGTTTAATACCTATGTATATATCAGCTCATGGGAACGGCCATGGGCTCGAATATGGCACCTGCTTTTGCAAACTTATTCATGGAACATGTGGAGGAAAAGGTGTTCAAGGTATATGACAATCAACAAGTACGCTTTTACAAGCGCTACATTGATGATATCGTTGTAGTCTGGAGAGGCACGATTGAGTCCTTTGGCGAGTGGGTCAAATCCCTGAACACAATAGGGGGACAGGTTCAATTGAAGGAAGTGTCCAGTTACGATGAAGTGGATTTCCTGGATCTAAGAATTTATAAGATAAACAACAGATTGGGTACCACCTTATTCAAAAAGTCTACCGACAGGAACACACTGCTACATGCTTCTAGTTACCATCCAAGATCACTCATAAAAGCCATCCCTAAGGCACAGCTGCTGAGAGTCATCCGCAATAACACATCAGAGGAAAACCGTGAGGTACAACTGAAAGAAATGGAATCACGGTTTTACAGCAGAGGATACAATGGCAACACTATAAAGGAAGCAAGGACCCAGTTGAGCATGGAAATGCCAAAAAGAGACCAACAGAAGAGGATGAATTTTGTCACTGCATACACCCCTAGCACGAGAACACTAGGAGTTACTTTAAAAGAGAAATGGGATATTGTCCAGACTGATCCATCATTACCATACCACGACTATGGACCACCCAGAATTGGATATAAGAGGGGAAGAAACCTAAAAGACATTTTAATGAACACTGATCCAACTGATAGCTACAGCAAGGTCAAGACAAACACCAAAAGGGGTTCCTACAAGTGCCCGAGTTGTGTAACGTGTAACGCCATGCTGCAATGCAAGCAGTTCAAACATCCACACAATAACACAAGCTACAAGATCAAGCATTACCTTACGTGTACCACAAAATTTGTGGTGTACATGCTGAATTGCAGCTGTGGCCTATTTTATATAGGTAAGACGTCAGATGACATTAAGAAAAGGATGGCTAATCACAGGAGTGCCATCCGGACGGCAATTGAGAAAGGCAAGAGTGACCAACCGGTGGCCAGACATTTTATGGAGAAGGGTCACTCTGTGGCGGACCTGAGATTTAAACTCATCGATCATGTACCCCCAATGCCTAGGGGAGGTGACAGGGACACCCGTCTCCTACAGAAGGAGGCCGAGTGGATTTTCAAACTGGACACTATACACCCCAGAGGTTTGAACATGGGGATAGACTGGCATTGTTTTTTTATGAACTAAGCTGTTTACGCTTCTATTGTATCTGGTTGTATCTTTCTAAGAGGATTAATATAGTTTGTACAGTATCTGATACTATGTATGCATTCTTTTATCCACAGTGGGTTCATGAAGTCTGGTTGCTGATTGGCTCTAGGCTCTGCCCATATTTACCCCCCAGGAGGGGTGCCCAATGGGTGTACCCATATTTAGGTTATTTCTGTTATGTACACTAGTGGATGTCACTTTTGATGCACACCGCAGTGTTGACACATCACTGAGTGCTGGTGCTATTAACCTTGCACTACGGAACCCTGTTAGCACTAGTATTTTCTGTACCTAGGGGGATGGGACCTGCCTGTACTATGTATTTATTCACATTAGTTTAGGGGTCTCTTTCCTTTATAGCGATCCTTATAACTCTGGGCCACCGGACTCTAGCAAACCTGTAATCATAGCATCAGCCTGAAACATACTGTGACTGACATACCTTTTTACTTTGGACCCCTGCCCTCCTATCTCTTAGTAAAACTGTTACTCACACAGGGATAGGGGCTTGTCCCCTACGGCCTATCAGGGACCTTGCCTTATACCAATATAAATGGACTGGGCATGGCTGGCACGCATGCGCACACTTATAGACAACCTTTATGTGACCCTGTAAAATGCCTATGCAGGGACAATAGGTGACTTGACCGCATGACCGGTGCTGACAGGTTAGAAATGACAGACGCTTATACCCATCTCATTGTGTATGTCAGACTGAACTAGCTGGGTTACTACCCTTAATTGGGTGACTCCTGATATCTGGGTATTAGGTGTGTTTTAACTATCTTCTATTGCATATCCTGCTGCATTTATTACGTTCATGACCCGGACCCTTCCTTCCCTTAGAAGTACCTTGGGGCCCACCCTCTTACCATGCCATTTTAATAACTCTGTTTGTCCGGTGTGGGGGCTTGTCCTATCTATCCTATTGGGTACCTAGCTGGGGCATTGGGGGCCGGACTGCGCCGGGTTTACACGCATGCGCATAACCCTTGTTGTTCTGCTACTAACTGTGCTAGATTCAGCGTGAGGTTGGTCCGATGCTGAACAGGGTGATTATCTTTTGATCCCTTATCATGTACATTACATAGGTCGTGTTACACTTTGTGCATGTAATACGGTCACAACGTTTGAGGTCTCTGAATACCGAGTTTGCTGTTATTGGCGTCTGTAGCATTAATGGTACACATGACCCTTGACTATGTAGTACGGGTATTATGAGTTAGGCATTAACTATAAGTGCATTGCGTGAATTGCATTTCAACATGATGAGGTGCCGATGTTTAACTAAACGTTTTTTCAAACCCTTTTTTCTAAACCTTCTTGTTTTCCTGTACTTAGCTAATAATATTGTGATATGTCTCTTTATAATGACACACTGCCACTGGGTTATTAGAAGTACTAATATACAGCAGGTGTATTATGTGGTAGGATGATGTGTTGATTTGCTAATTGACCTGATGCTAATTAACCAAAATGATTTGGTTTCTTTGATGTGATTGTTGCATTGGTAAATGTATTTACTTTGCACTGGTTGTTTGGTTGCTATGGCAACCATTTTTGGCGGTTTTTTGCACTAGGGGGAGGGGTTTGTGTATGCTTAAATGTTTGTTTCACTTGTATGTTGTTGGTCTGATGAAGGGGAGCATTCCCCGAAACGTTACCGAATAAACTATTTGTTTTTTACTTAAGTCCAGAGAGTGCTGTTTCCTGTTTTGCTACATTTCAACTACTCTAGCACCCTGGCCCTTGGAGAACTGTTTGTGAGAGTGCAACTGACTCTTTTTTGCCTATATATATATATATATATATATATATATATATATGCTTAACCTTCTTAATGTTTGTTTCTATGGTTAGCTTAATTAGGGCATATACACCAGCTACACCACAATGCCTAACCAAAAGGGGCCCCTGTGTATTAATCTTAAGGGGTCCCTCAGTGACATCAAGTAATTCTGACATCAGGGGTTCCTTAAAAGACATTTAGCTATGATAGCTTCATATTAATACTATTTGTGACTCATTTAAGTTATGATGACCCTATTTACACTATTATGAACTCAATATTGATATCATTTTTGTTTCCTTTTGGGGTATTAATATTTTGAGGTGTTGCAGATTGTTCACACAAATAAGAGACTATAGATAGTTAGAGGCAATATTGACTATAGATGCCTTTTTCTTAACATTTACTTATGTTTGCTGTGCCGTTATCAATTAACCTAATCAAACTGATATGGAGTTTTAAAGCTACTTAATCTAGCTTAGTGGATTTCTCTTTATTTTATTTTGATGTTCATATGGACACTGTTTTCTTTAATAATACATATAGATTTGCTTTACATTTTCAAATATGCTCCTGTTTATGCTAGGGCTTCATGTTCATGTTATATAGACTTTCTTACTTTGTACTTGTATAACTGTTTCCCATTACAAATGTAACATTGATCTCCTTGAATTACACTTGTTAATTAATGGGATAATTCCTTGCTTAACTTGATTTTAACCAATCAGGAACCAGTTGTGTGTGTTTAAATAGCTGCTACAACTGTTTGCTATTAGTCTATGATTATGGTCCCAGACCGAAACTGGTCAGACGTTTCTTATTACAGGGTATTCCCTCTGTTCCTGTGTTCCTGTTTTATTTTTGTGATAATCTAATAAAGAAATACATATATTTTTTATCTATACTTGGAGGCTTCCTTTGGAACTTTTTTTCTACATATATATGGATAATGGGGTATCCATTCTGCTTCTAAAGCTCGGGTCTGCCTACAAATCTACATCTGCTACATGAGTGTTTGGATTCGCCGATGACATCATGGAGGGTTTGTCTTTGTGATGGTTTTCCGATTGGCTGCATAAAGCTCATGTGACAGCAAGCTCTGTGAAGCTGGTGATAGGGAAGCTTTGGAGTTGCCACTGTAGCGTTCACACCACAAAACAATACAGCTTGTTTTCTGACTGCATCCTACGGATTTAAGGTCTGTTAGCTTGTCGGGTGAGTGAAGATCTGGTGCTATCTGTTTGTCTTATATGTACACTCTCCCCAGTTGCACTACGCCATACGCTGATTCCAGCTATATTTACACACTGATCAGGGGTATTGGCAGTTGTGCCTCTCCTTAGTGCTGATAGCTGAGCTAGTGGTGGCGTGTAGTAGGGGGACAGTGTAACTTTTGTGTATGGCAACCCTCTAAGATAAATGGAGGTGTTTTCTTAAATGTGATATTATCAGTGCTTATATTGTGAACTGTACCTAGTCTCACCTGGCATTACAGACATAACTCCATCTGACTTTCTCTATGATGTCAATCTTGTTTGGCTACCTGGCACCACTACAAGTCCTTTTTTTTCTTACTTCACTATCATGTTGTAAGTTACACATAGATACTATGGGGCCTATTTCTTAATGTGCGAGCGGACATGATCCAATATTGCGGATCATGTCTGTTGCACATCGATAAATACCAACAGCATACGCTCTCTGCATTTATCATTGCACCAGCAGTTCTCGTGAACTGCTGGTGCACCGCCGCCCCCAGTAGATTCGGTGCTAATCGGCCGTCAGCAGGGAGTGTCAATCAACCCGATCATATTGGATCAGGTTGATTTTCGGTGATTTCTGTCGGCCGTTTCACGGCAGGTGGACAGGTTATGGAGCAGCGGTCTTTAAACCGCTGCTTCATAACTTGTGTTTATGGCGTGCCTGAAGGCTCGCCAGAAACACAGGGCTTCAAGCTCCATAAGGAGCATGATAAATATGCCCGTATGCCACATAGTTCCTCAAAGTTACAGTTTTCACTTAGTTTTATTTCATTTATTTGTTCCTCACTCCTAGGCTCATCATTTATACCTGATAAATCTATATCTTTAAAATGTTTCTTTAATGTGATCTTTCTAATAAATATATTTAGATCTAATGTGGTATTGAACAAGTTAAAGTCCTAGGTGGGAGAAAATCTTAAACCTTTAGATAGAACTTTTCTCCCATAATCTGCAAGTGGTATAGATGATAGGTTGATAAATTTCTGTTGTTGACAGTTTATTTCTTTGTTTTTATTAATTTCTGGCGACTTGGGTATCGTGCCACTTCCTTGGCCATCTCGGGTGCCATAGTTTCTTGTTCTCCTTTTTCCTTGTCCCTGTCCTTGGAAAGTACACCATTTTCTGGTCTAGCTTCCAGTTCTATTGTTGGGCATTCATCCGTTCTAATAGGAGTTGATGTAATAGTAGGGGTAGTTAATGGAACATATCTGGAATCATTGCCACAAGCATTGGTAGAAACAGATGCAGATTACTCTAAAAACTTGAAAAAGTAACTTATTTTGATTTATTTTTGTTCTTGTAATCCTTGTTTTTATTTTAATTTCTGTACAGGAAAGGTCTTTTCTATTAGGCAACGTAGGAATTGTAATTCCACCTACGTGGTATACCTGATAACATGCAAAGTGTGTAATTTTCAGTACATGGGACTCACCTCAAGGATGCTAAAAGATCGAATAAGGGAATATCTATTATCCCTATAGGCTGATGTCCCCAAAACCCCAGTGGCAAAACATTTTTTTAAACATACTGCCCACTTAGAAGCTTTTAATTTTCAAGGCATTGAATAAATCTGTGAGGGGGTGATAGATTTCAAGCACTGTGTAAAAAGGAGGTCTTCTGGATCTATACACTCCAAACAGGGTCCCCCTTATGCATCAATGAAATCAGTGATGTGAAACTATTTATTGACAAAACATAAAATTGGTCTTTTCTGTAATTTGAAACAAACAGATAGTTTTTTATATATATAACTGTTTTGCATTCTTCTTCAATGTGTTTCTTCTAAAGAATACATATATGTCCATCAATTTAATTGGAATGTATATTGTCTATTGCTACTATTTACTGCTCTACTGGTGCTGAATATACTTACATTTTTTGAGCGTACTGGCTAATTATAATAATATACAGTATATAGCATTTATCTTTTATTTGAGCCATTATAGTAAGCTCTCTGTTAATCTGCAAGTAGGGTAGTTTATAATAATAGCAATAGTATGATTTTTCTTATACCTTCTGTCATGATTCTAAATAACCGAGTCTCGCTTTATATAATTTATACTATGGTCTGTTTAATGTGAGAGAATGATTTTCTCCTATATTTGCTTTCTATATATATGTTTGGTTCTCCCCAATACCCTTATTAGCATGAGCTAGTATAAATGTAAACATGATATATTCTTTATTACTTGATAATGCTTAAGGGTTAACTAGATACAGTTCAGCTTTGTTACAACTTAATGGGTGTATGTCATCAGTTTAATTGTATTCTACAGGTTCACGGGGTGGGTGTGTGACCCAGATAAGAGTTTTGATTCGCTGGGCTGAACACTTTGTCTATGTACTTAGTTCTGTGAGATACACCTGTATTGCAGCTCTGAGGAAGTGCCCTAGAGGCAGGAAATGCGTCAGTTGTGCAGGTCTGGTTGTTATTCTCTTTATGTTCTTAACAAATATGTTTCAATAAACGGCCATTTTACCCTTTCACTACTCCCTCCTCTCTCAATATTTGTGTGGCTGAGTTTGCTGATTTGTGTTGCTTGATATCCTGAAATACAACCAACTGGCACACTTCCTGAGGACACATAAACACAAATCTAATTTAATATGCTCTGGAACGGCTCTTGAACTCCTGTGCAGTGCAACAGACCCCCAAAACACACAATATCCCTAATATAATGGAGCTGCCTGGAAGAAGACCTTCTTCGCCGGACTTCAGGAACGTTGAGTACCTATTTGGGACTTAGTCTTAAGCTTTTTTTTTTTGGGGGGGGGGTGGCTTTTTTTTTTTTTTTTCTTTTTTTTTGGGCTGTAAAAGAGCTGATTGCCTTTTTAAGGGCAGTAAAAGAGCTAAATGCCATTTTTAGGTCAATGCCCATACAAATGCCCCTTTAGGGGCAATGGGTAGTTTAGGTTTTTTCAGTGTTAGGTTTTTTTTTTTATTTTGAGGGGTTTGGTGGGGGGGGTAGCATTTTTTACATGTAAAAGAGCTGTTTAACTTAGGGCAATGCCATACAAAAGGTCCCTTTAAGGCCTATTGATAGTTTAGTCTAGATTAGGAGGTGTTTTTATTTTGGGGGGGGCTTTTTTATTTTCATAGGGATTAGGTTTATTTTTTTTAATTTTTTTATAATTTTGTTTATTTTTTGTGTAATTTTAGACTTTTTTATTTTTTGTAATTTTAGATTAATTTTTTTGTGATTTAATGTTAGCTTTTATTTTTAAATTAATGTTAGTATTTTTTATTTTAATTGTAAGTTAGTATTTTTTTATTTTATGTAATTGGGGTTAATTTAGGGGTGTTAGGTTAGGGGGCTTAGTAATTAAATTAGGTATTTGTGTTATTGGGGGGTGGCGGTTTAAGAGTTAATAGGTTAATTAGGTTTATTGCGATGTGAGGGTTTGGCAGTTTAGGGGGTTAATAGGTTAATTAGGTTTATTGCGGTGTGGGGATTTGGCGGTTTAGGGTTTAATAGGATAGCGCTAATCAGATGGCAGCACTCCATGGAGTGCTGCCATCTGATTTGCTCTATTGGATTAACTTTTGGGACTTTTGGTGTGAGGTGTCACCCACTGGAAACACAGGTGCTGGAGATAATCTATTCTAATTAGGGTTTAATAGGTTAATTAGGTTTATTGCAATGTTGGGGGTTGGCGGTTTAGGGGTTAATAGGTTAATTAGGTTTATTGTGATGTGGGGGGTTGGCGGTTTAGGGGTTAATATTTTAATTATGTTATTTGCGCTATTTAATTTGCGGATTAGGTGTTAATAACTTTATTATTTTGCTATGCAGGGGTTGGCAGTTTAGGTGTTTGTTAATACTTTGTGCTGGCGGTTAGGTTTTTTTTGTTATACTTTGTGCGGGCAGTTAGGTTTTTTGTTATTTTGTGCTGGAGGTTTGGTGTTTTTTCATTAATATTTTGTGCGGGTGGTTGCGTGTTTTTTTCCTTAATGCTTAGTTTGCCTACGCTGCATCCAGGTGGATTCCTTTGAGGATGCGTGCGCAACTGGCATATAGATAATTACGAGAGTTCCTACGAGACCGTTTAAGTCTATTATTTAAACTACCAAAGTCTAGACATGTGAATACTTAAAACGTCCCTTTCTCTTCACTTTCCTTCTCTCTTTCGTTGCTTTCTTTCCTTCCTCTCCTTTATTCTCTTCTTAAACAATCTCCCAGCTACAATCGTGTAACATGATTGGCAAATGTTAACCCAGTGTTATCCCTCTTTATTCTAAGATTGTAAAACTTTGACACTTCTAATGTAACCACGTTGGATTTTTGTTATTTTATACTGAGAAACCTTCAATAAACAAACAACAAAAAAAAAGTTATTGAGATGGCTATTTGTCCCTGAGAGTGCACTTCTCTTTGTGTGTATTATGTCAACGAAGTAGAAGCCCACTTTGTTTAGCTGCGTCGGACTGACCTGGAAATGATCAGCATGAAGTGCATCCAATAGGAGCTGTCTTAGTGGAGTGCCGTAGTGGCAGCTTGATCAAACCACTGGAACAATGCCAAATACGGGGGGGGGGGGGGAATTGCAGGCACTACTTTAGCGGTTACAAATGAAAAATGTTCTTTAATGAGAAACTGGTTAAAAAACAACATAAATGGCAAGACACAATACAAGGGAGTGTATGAAAGTGTCACAGGTCTCAATGTGTTTTTGTTGAATTCTGTTTATCCTAAAAGAAATAGACTTCGCTAAGTATATTTAGAACCACAACTGCAGATTTGGAATTTCTAATAAACGTCAGTTGATACAATAATGCACATAATTATAGTGATGTGGTAGTGTGCTCCTGCTTCTAGGGACACACGGGGATGGTAAATGTTTTCATCAATTATACAGCTGTATCAGAGACGACACCTTACCCACTTGGTACTCAATCTGTCCTGACTGCAGTATTTCCACATTTTATTCTATTGTGTATTGTCTTTGTTATTTATGTACGCATGGATCCATGTATTTTATATATTATGTATTAAATATATTTTAACTTTTAGTTTTTAGAAGATTTTACAGTTTAATATTGTAGTGTATTGTCTTGATTCACCTCTGCCTGTTAGGGCGCTCTATTCATAATCCGATTGTATATGCGTTGGTTTATGAATAGTCATTGATTATCAATAATATTGTGGCCAAAATGACCTAGATTACAAGTAGAGCTAAAAAGTATTTGTGTTACTGTAACATTGCTCAGGTTAAAGTAATGGTAAACACAGGTAGCCCTCAGTTTACGCCGGGGTTAGGTTCCAGAAAGAATGGTTGTAAATCAAAACCGTTGTAAATTGAAACCCAGTTTATAATGTAAGTCAATGGAAAGTGAGGGGGTTAGGTTCCAGGCCCCTCTTAAAATTGTCATAAGTAACACCTAATACATTATTTTTAAAGCTTTGAAATGAAGACTTTAAATGCTAAACAGCATTATAAACCTAATAATATAGATTGTATCATCATCAAACTAAGTTTAATGAACAAAAACATTTGCTAACAGCACCTATTTAAATAATCACACAACAGACTGCATCATCATCAAACTAAGTTTAATGAACAAAAACGTTTTTTTACTTGCATTTTTCTGCAATCAGTTCTCTGCATTGTTAGCATGTTAGATAATATTGGGTCTGCACCTATTCTATGCATTTCAGTCTGCAGTGATTAATAAGCAGTTAGGCTCCCTCACCTCAAGCTGCTGGACAGGAAGATAATAGGGAAGTGGGTGCTAAATCTTGTTGCTCGATAGCTGTCTGCTCTGTGTACAGGCTGTTAAAGGGACATGAAACCATCATTTATTCTTTCATGATTTAGAAAGAAAATGCAATTGTAAACATCTTTCCAATTTACTTATATTATCTAATTTGTTTCATTCTCTTGAGTTTCTTTGCTGAAAAGCATATCTAGATATGCTCAGTAGCTGCTGATTGGTTACTGCACATAGAAGCCTTGTGTGATTGGCTCACCATGTGCATTGCTTTTTCTTCAACTAAGGATATCTAAAAATCGAAGCAAAATAAATAATAGAAGTAAATTGTAATGTTGTTTAAATTTCTATTCTCTATCTGAATCATGAAAGAAAGATTTTGGGTTTAGTGGCCCTTTAAGTTGCATAACTTTGCTGCAAAACAAGCGGACAGCTCCACCTACTCGCTATTTTAATTAGTGCACTTTGCTTTCCAAAGCTTTTCAATAGCAGCCACATGACTGAAAAAAAGGTTGTTATTCTGAAACAGCGCAAATTGAACCGGCGTAAACCGAGGGCCACTTGTACTAGCATTTCAAAAATGCTAGGACTTACCAGTGCTACAAAAAGCATAAAATATAACAGAAAGTACCTTTATTTGGCCCTCAATACCTGCCTAAACAGAGCACTTCCGGCCGCCCACAGCACAAGTAATTTTTTTCAATGAGGTGACATCTCCACGTCTTAACCAATAGCCGTGCTAGCCATACAACACTGTCAAATAAAAGTATAAAGGTACTTTTTGTCTTCATTTTTTATTCTTCATGACAAAAAGTCACCTTTATTTGTAGCACCGGTGAAGCCACTGTCCAGCTGCAAGTTGAAAAAAAAAAAGAACAAAAATGGCCAATAGACCAATATTTCTGCTTAAACAGAAAATAGTTTTTCCTAGCCATCGTATAAAAAGCTTTTTGATACAGGTAGGAAGGTGCTGTAATAAATTTAATAAGCAAAATGTCGGGAACCTGTTAACTACTCCTATTGTACATGGTTGTATTTTTGGGCATTACCAGTAATATTGATTTCCTATGACTGAAAAAAATGTAAGAATTCTCTGAACATTTAATTCTGTCTCTTATTGATGAACTGCTAAAGTTCTTGCCAATATTAATTTATAATACAAAGTGAGCACTTTAAATGTATTGTATTTTTAAATCTGTTTTGGTTATTTTATAGAGATAAACTATTACAATAAAATTTCCTCTTAGAACTATTTTTCTATGAATTTATTTATTGTAAGACAACATATCTTAGTTATTACAATAATGTTGATCAATTGCAAGGGTTTAAATCTTGTTCGCTATTTTAATAGCCTTTTCCTTTATTAGAAATTAATCTCTCTCCAAAAGGTTTCTAATTCTGGGTTTTTTAAAATCTATTTTCTCTGCAGCATAGCATGTTACTGCATACACAATATTTATGACAGAATTATAAGAAGACTAATTATATCGCCTGAAACTAAAAATAGGAATGCATTGATATCTAACAAACAGCAGAATAGTGCCAATTAATTATGTGTTAAGTGATTACAATATAAACAATGAATTATACAAATAAATTGAAAATGAAACAGAAATTAGAGACTCAATTGTTTAACAATTAGAAAACAAAACAATACCCGTGGGTTAGGAATTCAGAATGACTATACATTTTTTTGTAAGACAAGAAATGTAATAAAACTTGCAGAAAAATTAATAAGACACCTTTATAAATTTGATTAACTTGATCATACAATATAAAATATTGGAAAAGGGAAAGCTCTCACTTAAAGGGACCCCACATTTTTATGTCGTAATTCAAATATAGTGTTAAATGTTTAAAAATACATCTTATTTACCTACAATAAAAAAAGTTTCCAATTTACTTATATTATCTTTGTTCTTTTTGGTATTCATTGTTGATAAGCAGGTACCTATGCTCTGGAGTGTGCAAGTATTTTGATCACTATAATTCTGTAGTTTTGCAAAAAGCCTGGTAAAGTTATACATTGTGCAAACACTGCTGCCCTCTAGTGTTCAAAAACATTCTTACAAAACTGCTCAAGCAGAGTGCTCCAGACATGTGCATGCTGCCTACCTAGGTATTCTGCTAAACAAATAAATACTAGGAGAATGAAGTAAATATGATAACAGAAATGAATTGACATTTAAAAAAAAAAAATTGTAAGCCCTATCTAAATCATATAAGCAAAAAGGATTATTTAATGTCTAAATGCAGCCACCAATTAGCAAGCACTACCCAGGTCCTGCGCTTTAATTCAAATAAAGATGCCAAGAGAACAAAGAAAAATTGATATTAAGAGTAACTTAGAAAGTTGCTTTAAATTGCATGCTCTATCTAGACTATTCCTTTAAGTAAATACACAAATATATGCATTAAAGGAGATATCACAGGATTTACATTAATCTTCATAGTGCATTTGAGAGGTTTTTGGAAGAAAATTAAAACCAGCGAAAAGTAAATGTTGACATAATCAAAACATTGATACATTGTTGTACTCTACGTTTTCTCTAAGAGTACTAACTCAGAGAGAACAGACAGGTTAGACCTCTATAATATATATATATATATATATATATATATATATATATATATATATATTATATATATATATATACTGTATATATATGTGTGTGTGTGTGTGTGTGTGTGATTTTACATAGACACACAACATACTGCCCAAACATACATGCAAATATCCAACATGACAGCATCACATAAATGGTCCAGGCTCGCTGGAAACAGAAGTTATGAAGCAGTGGTCTAAAGACTGCTACTCCATAACCTGTCTGACTGCTCTGAGGCGGCGGACAGAAATAAACCCGATCGAATACGATCGGGTTGATTGACACCCCCTGCTAGAATCTGCAAGGGCCGGCATTGCATCAGCAGTTCACAAGAACTGCTGGTGCAATGATAAATGCTGACAGCGTATGCTGTCGGCATTTATCGATGAGCAACATACATGATACGCTACATTGTATCATGTCTGCCCACATATTAATAATTTGACCCCTCAGTGCTACTAATAGCTAGCTTTCTCTGCATTCATGAACCCATGGAGTAAATAGAAAATGCACACTTAAAAAGTTTAATTACTTAAATAATGGTAATTACTGTATGTTGTTGCATGTAAAGGGCAGTGATTGTTTCAAAGTGTATTCTTCTTTCCCTCCCTCCCTTCCTCCCTCAACTCACTCCCTCCCTCGACTCACTCCCTTCTTTCCCTCCCTCCTTTCTCTAAACTCTCTCCCTTGCTCCCTTCTTTCACTCCTTTCTTTCCCTCACCACTTTTCTCTTCTCTCTCTCCCTCTCTTCCTGCTTTGCTTTCCGTCCCTTTTTTCCACTCCCCTTCTTTTCTGGTATGTAATTGTATGAGATGCATGTAATCCAACCCACCTGTATGCAAGTGTTTTGCTAGCCCAATTTCTTTTTAATTGTTTTTAAAAATCAAACAAAACAAAAACATTATTCACAATGCCCCAAAAAATATTAAGTTGTAAAAGACCTAAAACCTTTGGGGGGGGGGGGCAGCAGAATTTTGAGTGCCTAGGACAGCACAAAACATAAATACGTCACTGGTATACCTGGTATACCTTTACAGAGGTGTCACAATGCTTATAACTGCACTTAAAGGGACACTGAACCCAAATTTTTTCTTTCATGATTCAGATAGATCATGCGATTTTAAGCAACTTTCTAATTTACTCCTATTATCAAATTTTCTTCATTCTCTTGCTATCTTTACTTGAAAAAAAGGCATCTAAGCTAAGGAGCCAGCAATTTTTTGGTTCAGCACCATGGATAGCACTTGTTTATTGGTGCTGTCCAATCAGCAAGGACAACCCAGGTTGTTCACCAAAAATGGGCCAGCCTCTCAACTTACATTCTTGATTTTCAAATAAACATACGAAGATAATGAAGAATATTTGATAAAAGGATTAAATTAGAAAGTTGCTTAAAATTGTGTGCTCTATCTGAATCACCAAAGAAAAAATTTGCGTCCAGTGTCCCTTTAACCCAGACTGCTCCCTTTACTCCTATTGTCAGATTTAATGACCCACTGAATTCCTAACCCTGACCTTTGCCACCTCAGGTATTGCTAATCATTGGTTCATTCCCCACCATTATTATACTTACTGCAGTTTCTTTCACAAACTCCCTGTTTACTGTAAAACAACCTCCTACATTTTACCCCACTGTGAAATCTCCCTAAATGATGCACTATTAGTGACTACTCCTAGTAAATCTAGTTAATTATGTGACCATAACAGGTCTGCCAATTTGTTCCTCCTACTTACATCAAAAATAACCCCATGACAATACATCTTATTATGTTATAAAAAAAGAAAAGATATTCCTGAATCTTGCCAGACCTGCAACTTGTTTGAAAGATTCTTGCATTTATTTTGGCTCATTGATCCTCCTTATATCCCTGTTCTAATTAAATGCCTCCTCTATTTATAGAAAACATATTAATTCTGATTGGTTAAACGATTAGAATGGTCAACTGTAAAGACTGAACTTGCTCACTTGCTCATTTGTTGCACGTAATGTTATAAGATGATTATTTTAATGTAGTGTAATACAAATTTGTATATACTTTGTTTTATATACTTTAGGTCAATACAGACTCTATGCATATGATATCGTAAACAACCTTAGAATCCCATTAAGTGTCAATGAAACAGTAAACTTAACATAAAATTCAGTAGCATGTAGATTATATTAAAGGGACAGTATTCACCAATTTTCATTGAACTTCACGTAATAGACACAACTATAAAGAATAATATGCACAGATACTGATATAAAAATCCTTTACAAAACGTACTTAGAAGCTACCAATTTAGCAGTGTTTATGGGGTTAGGCTGGGACACCAATTGAAAGGGGCTGTATATGAAAATACCCATTATACAAAAAGAAGCATATAACATATAAAACTTTGGGGCTTGGTTAGGAGTCTGAAAATCAGCACCATTTTATTTAAAAGTAAGCAAAACTATACATTTTTACATAACAATTTTGAAAGTGTGAGCTTAAATTGATGTTAATCTATTAACATTTTTCTAAAATGACCATGGTACCCCCTTTTTAATTTAAGGGATATGAAAGAAACACTAAATATATTTTTTAAAATACATATATCAACAGTGAACGATTAATTGCTAATCTATATTGATACAGATTCATAAGAAAAATAGTTTATTATTCACTACAATCACAGGCAAAAAAAAACCAAGTAGTACAGCAGTAGCTCAGAGGTGGAGTGACAGCAAATTTGTTATGACTGCCAGTTTGAGCACTCCTGCCATAGACTTGTCACCCTACCATTAGAGACACAGTCACTTTAATTTAGTAATTTATTCTATCATCTATTAAAATCAATACAGATTTTATACTTAAAGGGACAGCATACACCAATTTTTATATAACTGCATGTAATTGACACTACTATAAAGAATAATAAGCACAGATACTGATCTAAAAATTGAGTATAAAACCTTTTTAAAATGTATTTAGAGGCTCCCAGTTCAGCACTGTTGAAAAGGTTAGGCTGGGATACCCACTGAAATGGGCTGGAAAGCAAAAAGTGCAGATACCCCCTCCACTCCCCTGCATATGAAAAAAACACTTTACACAAACAGAAGCAAGCTGGAGTACGTAGATAATCTACTTCTAAAACTTTGGGCTTGGTTAGGAGTCTGAAAATCAGCACAATATTATTTAAAAATAAGCAAAATTATACATTTAAAAAACAAACAAACATGTATGGGCTATATAAATGGATCATCTACAAAACATTTAGGCAAAGAAAAATCTAGTGTACAATGTCCCTTTAAGCTTCATACAGTACGTTTTCCAATCACTTTTTAAATGGACATTACTAAATATCTATATTTCTTTGGATAGTCAACCTGTGATGCATCAAATTATAACACATGCATGTGTTAATTAATTTAGCTTAGTTAAAAGGTAAAAGGGCAATACTGCAAGTGATCTAAAAATACACTGGCCTCTATTTAACAAGGTCTGGCAGACCTGATCCGACAGTGCGGATCAGGTCCGCCAGACCTTGCTGAATACGGAGAGAAATACGCTCTCCGTATTCAGCATTGCACCAGCAGCTCACAAGAGCTGCTGGTGCAACGCCGCCCGCTGCAGACTCGCGGCCAATGGGCCGCCAGCAAGGGGGTGTCAATCAACCCGATCGTACTCGATTGGGTTGATTTCCGGCGATAACTGTCCGCCTGCTCAGAGCAGGCGGACAGGGTTATGGAGCAGCGGTCTTTAGACCGCTGCTTCATAACTGCGGTTTCTGGCGAGTCTGAAGACTCACCAGAAACACAGGCCATCAAGCTCCTTTCGGAGCTTGATAGATAAGCCCCACTGACTCTACCAAAGTGTAACAGATTATACTACACCAGAGGAGAGGTTATAGCTGCATCCAGTTTAAAGTAAGCAGTATGTTCTACATATTGTCAGTAGGGAAAATATTGCTAGAATATGCTATTCTTAGAATATTATATAAATAAAAAAAACTACACACTACATCTATGGATGGAGGGAAAATAAAGTCAACCTTAGGCAACTAGGAAAAAGGACTAGTACCCTAAAGGAGGGGGACAGTCAATGAGCACAAAATTGATATCCAAGGGAGCTGTCCAAATAGTGGGCAGATACACCAGTTTTAAATCTTAGATGGTCAGGCTCGCATAGCATCACCTTCCTACAGACTGACCATTATACCACATTTCCCAACCCTCTCAAAAGCTGTGACCCCCTCTCTCCTCTTTATCACTCTTCTCCAGCCCCATTCCAGTATGTGCCTCTCTATTTCTCCATAAAAGCATAATCTCTGCAATTGACCAGCATATCTACATATCCAATGTTTTTTATAGAATTTATGGCAGATGTCAAATTACAATGTCTTACTTGGACATTGAATCTGATATTGTTCTAATGCAGACTTTGTTTCATATGTTAAATATGTTTACTTATTTATTTACCACTACATACCTGTGCTTATGTGTGTATAGTACAAAAATATATTGTAATGAAACAATTATAGCCATGGTTGAAAGTTTTAATATTTAGAATATGCATGTAAAAAAAACTCTAAAGAGACACTAAAGAGACACTAAATCAAAATTAATCTTTCATAATTCAGATAGTCCGTGCAATTTTAATAGATTGACTTCCATTATTAAATTGTGCACAATCTGACGAAAACAGAATTCAGCTCCTTTATTCCTTAAAATGGTCTACCAAGGGAATACGACACCTAGGAGTGTTCCTTTCCCACTCCAAACGTATAACTATCAAAGAAAATTATGAGAACTTGCTGAAGGAGATTACATTGGAGTTTAACTCCAAAAGATATAGCGAGATCTCGTGGTTAGGCAGGGTAGCGGCCATCAAAATGATGGTGCTACCCAGGCTTACGTATCTATTCCGCTGCATCCCCATCCCAATTCCTATATCCCTGATTCGGAAGTTCCAGACCCTTTTCAATACCTACACCTGGCACAACAAAAGGCCTCGAGTTGCAGCCCATATCCTCCAAGCCCCCATCGAGAGGAGCGGTATGGGCCTTCCAAACGTAAGGAAATACCACAAGGCCGCAATGATTACCCATGTTTCGGCATGGGGTAATGGCCTTCCTGCAACTACATGGAAAGAGTTAGAGCAGGCTTCGCTGCCCACACTGGCAGGCAAACATTTGCATTTCCAACAGTATAATCAAGGGGTGTCAGGAGAGTTGGCTGAAACTAAGACACAACAGGCTTATTGCCCCTCATCCCTCACCCGTACACTCCATATGAGGCCTACTCTTAGGACTACCTGACATGCATTTCAGTTTGTGGCCTGCCACAGACATAGTCTCTTTACAAGACTTCTATGAATATAAACAATTGAAGACACATGTAACTATGCTAACTCTACCCACGTTGACCCCAAAGTTTCATTTTGATCTGCTGCGAATCCGATCTCTTATGAGATTCTGGGGCTTCCTGGAGGACAAACTGCGAGATCTATCCCCTTGGGAATTGCGCTGGAAAGCGAATCTCCAACTACCCAAGCCTCTCTCAGAACACTATAAGTGTTTGCTTGAGGAAAATATCCCCTCTAAAACAATCCACATGGAGGCTTGGGAGAGAGACCTGCAGCTTACACACTCACTTGAAGCATGGGAGGAGGCAATTAGCATCACCAAAAAAGCTATCCACTGTGTCACCCTATACAAGCTTTACTTTAAAATAATCACGAGGTGGCATCTTGTACCTACAAAGGTGCAGAAACTCTATCCTGACCATTCCCCCATGTGTTGGAGAGAGTGTGGGGAGCAGGGCACTCCGCTCCACATCTGGTGGACCTGCCCAAAGCTGAATAGTTTATGGAGCAAAATAGAAACATTGTGTAAAGATCTAGACTTAGTGGAAGTGCTCACCCCAGCACTTGCAATCTTGCACCTAGGAGTAGAATCACTCCCCAGAGTTAAACGAAATTTGCTCATATGCATCCTCACTTCCACCAAATTACTTGTAGCCAGAAATTGGAAGAAAAGCCAACCCCCCAGGTGGCAAGGAGTGATGGACTGTGTAAATCCCATCAAAAACATGGAAAATTATGTATACAGGGAACACAGACAACTGACTGATTTCTGCCTAATATGGGAACCGTGGGACACCCTTTAGACCCATAAACCTACATGACCGGACCGACCAACGATAGGACAGTGGTAGCCTTGATGACTGACTTCCCCCTGAACCCCGACACATGAGTAAACCAGGTACAGGGAGAGAGAGAGTCATTTGGTGGATTAGTATGCCCTCTCTCGATTCCCGCATTTCACTTGGTGAGATATATGATCTGTCATGTATCTACACCTCCGCCTACGTCTGTAGTGTTTGATCATCCAGATACCCTAGTGGACTGACCCATTAACTTAAAGGCCATCCCAGTTATATTTTTACTAAGATAAATCAAAAGAACTAGTGAAGTTCAACAAGATTCTAAATGACGGCCTCTGTAAAAACAAGGTTTTTATGAAAATAGAGGTGCACAATCATTTTGTATGCACACTTTTGAGGCACTAGCTACTACTGAGCATGTGCAAGAGTTCCCACATGTGATTTGCTGATTGCTGTCACATAATACAAGGGGGATGGCAAAAGTATATTTTGAAATTTGTCAGAAAAAAAAGAGGAAGTGCTACTGCATTGTCATAATTATGCACTTGATAATGCAACACTAATGTATTTAATGGTCCTTAAAGGGACACTGTAACCAATTTTTTTCTTTCATGATTCAGATAGAGCATGCAATTTTAAGCAACTTTCTAATTTACTCCTATTATCAATGTATCATCGTTCTCTTGCTAACTTTATTTAAAAAACAGGAATGTGATACACAGGAGCTGGTCCATTTTTAGTTGAGAACCTGGGTTATGCTTGCTTATTGGTGGGTAGATCTAAGCCACCAATAAGCAAGCGCTATCCATGGTGCTGAACCTAAAATGGTCTGGCTGCTAAGATTTACATTCCTGCTTTTAAAATAAAGATAGCAAGTGAATGAAGAAAAATTGATAATAGGAGTAAATTAGAAAGTTGCTTAAAATGTCATGCTCTAATTGAATCATGAAATAAAAAATTGGATTCAGTGTCCCTTTAAGAAGAAAGAATGTGCATTCAATGGGTCATGGTTAAATAGAAAAGTTCAAAAATAGTGGGTAAAGTTAACTGAAAAGTGATTTCTCGTAGATTGGAATATATAATAACTTTGATGGACTGTATCTATGCAATGTATTGTTGAAAACACAATATAAAACCAGATGATACCTGATCTTAAAAAAGACAATTCTTACAGGTCTTCTGGTGGATTGGAAAAAAACAGAACTGAAAAAAATAGTTTAAACAAACGAAGGTTGTGCTGGGATGCATAGAAAAACATAAAATATGTAGCCTGATAATTGCAAATAAACACTGTGGTGTTCATTAAAAACCAGGCAATTTATTGGATTTTATTTTTTGTTTTCTAATGAGACATTTTTGGTTCTGTGTAATCTCCCATAAAGGGCTAGATTATAAATGGATTATAAAAAGATTATAAATAAATAGTATAGAAAAGGACATAAATACTCTTAGTATATCACTGAAACATAAATAAGTACATAATAAAAACAGCATAATCAATAGCTGGATATGAAGAAAAATATTCAGTTCTGCAGATCATAATAATTTAAATGCAGCCATCAGTTACTATGATCTGAAAAATCAATATCCCAAATATCTTTCTAAATGTTTAGCTCCAAACACGCTATATACTAAAAAAAATATGTAACATTTTATTAGCTATATGGCTTTGTCTATATAAAGTGAGATGAAAAGTTATAGTTTACAACTGATATAATTCCATTCCAACTTTAGATTGCATCCACTAACTTTATATTAAATTTAGTCCCAGTTGAAAGAGATTGTAAGAAAATTCCATCAACTACGATCCTTGCGAACCATAATTGATAACATTATAAAAACAAAATGCCCAACTGCTATAGAATCCATCATTAATAATCTTGTTGACTGTTTAGAAGCCCAGTGTCCATTTTATTGGCAGCAAATTATTATTTTTAACAGTAACAGGAAAAATATAAAATTAAAGTAAAGTAAAACTGAGATTAGAATGTGGTTGGATCTCATCTCCCTTTATAAATTAAACAAATAAAGGGAAATAGGAAGCCAGTGATTTAAAGAATTTATTAGAGTTGAAATAGTAAAACAGAACCCAATTTGGATATTTAAAGGGACAGTCTAGTTAAGTTCTGCAGTCACTTGATGTTTGCAGCAAATAAACTCTACTGACTATGAACAAGAAACTGATTGCAGCTATTATAGGTGTCTCCTTGCAACCACTTAAAAGGCAAAGCTATACAATTTTCCCCCTCCTACGCCAATTTATACCTTGGCTGGTGGGAGCTTACCCACATCTTTGGAGATACTAATCCCTATAGGCAACATATATGCTTTTATAAGCGTTATATTGATGACCTTATGTTCATCTGGTCTGGTTCATCTGATGACATCAACTTATTTGTCCAATGGCTTAATCAAAACGATTTTCAGCTCAGGACCAGAATACCTCTAGGTCTAATTTCCAGAAATTATTTAATTAATTTCTGGGAATGAGTTCCGTCCACTATTTTAGCTTTTGAGTTATATTACATTAACAATTTAAGATAATTTCACATTTTGTGATCCACTTATTGTTATATACTGCTACTCGCATATATTTGATAAGTTTGTATCTGTATCAGTTTGTAGGCACATTATTTCCAGCAAGTATGCTTACTTGTAACATATTTATTTATCTATTATTTTTTGTGCTTCCGGTAGTACCAGTGTATCCTTTTGCTGTTGCATTGATATGTATGTATATATATATATATATATATATATATATATATATATATATATATATATATATATATGTACTATTTATCTCTTAATGTATCTATATATCTGTGTATATATTATTTATCAACATTATTTTTGTCATTGTATTAGGCATAGAGATTAGAGCTTGTGTTTAGGTATAACACTATAGGGGGCGTTTTTGTTGGTTTTAATCCATCAGCAGTTTGTGTATGATTTTTAAACATGAATCCTGCCCTGCCTCCCCAGACTATGATTACGGCGTAACCGCTGAAACATGTCAGTCTTGGCATGCCCCCATTCTTGTTTCCCTTGTATGCGTCCTATACATTTTTAACTTTTGTTTCAATAAAAGTATTTTATCTATTCTGAAGATTGTGGATCCTTTGTCCCTTCTTTGCAAAGCTATACCCAGGCCCAGACTGGCCATAGGGCACGCCAGGCAAATGCCAGGTAGGCTGACCAGGCGTTAAGCCCCGCCAACAAGCACAAAGTTGTGCAGCAAAGTTCCTTGCACTTCTTACAAGGGAGAGATTCAGCTGACAATCATCAAGGTGGATACATTGGGTCAGTAAGGACAGTTAGTGGACACCAGTGATAAGGTTTTCAACATAATTATGTAGCAATGCAGTGCACAGCTGCAGCCTTACAGATACTGGGCTGGGAGTGGCAGCACAGTGCTTCTTACACAAGTGAGGTGCTGGCCGGGGCTGGACTACACAGACTGAGATCTCCTCTGTGGTGGCAAGTAACATGTGGAACATGCAGGTTCCATGCCATGGCTGAGTGACTGCAGCAGGAGCAGAATGGTACAGCTTGAGCCTCGTATTTATCCCACTTAATACATAACTGCAGGTTTTTGTTTTTCCATCTGTCTGCAACTTATTTAAGTTCTGTGAACTGCGGGGCCCCAGCTGACACTTCCCCTGCAACAGACTTTAAAAAAAACAAACATATCGAACAGGCAGATCACAGTTTAACTCATTAGCTACCAGAAAGGGCTGTAGTTTATTCCCAAGAAGTGCAATGGAGCCCTTTTTGGTAGCCATGGGGTTAAATTGTGCTCTGAAAGCTATCCTGTTGTTTTATGTACAGAGCAGGAGGTTATTTTAGAGGGGCTGATCAGTGTTTAGTTTAGTCTGTGCGAAGCTGCCAATTAAGATTTACAACTCTCAGCACGGCACTTCAACAATCTGATAAGTTAATCTTTGAGTATATGTCACTAAAATTCTCTAGAAAAAAACTAAATAAAACGTGTAATGTGTAGTGTGTGTCTGTGTATATATATATATATATATATATATATATATATTTATATATATATTTATATATATATATACAGGGAGTGCAGAATTATTAGGCAAGTTGTATTTTTGAGGATTAATTTTATTATTGAACAACAACCATGTTCTCAATGAACTCAAAAAACTCATTAATATCAAAGCTGAATATTTTTGGAAGTAGTTTTTAGTTTGTTTTTAGTTTTAGCTATTTTAGGGGGATATCTGTGTGTGCAGGTGACTATTACTGTGCATAATTATTAGGCAACTTAACAAAAAACAAATATATACCCATTTCAATTATTTATTTTTACCAGTGAAACCAATATAACATCTCAACATTCACAAATATACATTTCTGACATTCAAAAACAAAACAAAAACAAATCAGTGACCAATATAGCCACCTTTCTTTGCAAGGACACTCAAAAGCCTGCCATCCATGGATTCTGTCAGTGTTTTGATCTGTTCACCATCAATATTGCGTGCAGCAGCAACCACAGCCTCCCAGACACTGTTCATAGAGGTGTACTGTTTTCCCTCCTTGTAAATCTCACATTTGATGATGGATCACAGGTTCTCAATGGGGTTCAGATCAGGTGAACAAGGAGGCCATGTCATTAGATTTTCTTCTTTTATACCCTTTCTTGCCAGCCATGCTGTGGAGTACTTGGACGCGTGTGATGGAGCATTGTCCTGCATGAAAATCATGTTTTTCTTGAAGGATGCAGACTTCTTCCTGTACCACTGCTTGAAGAAGGTGTCTTCCAGAAACTGGCAGTAGGACTGGGAGTTGAGCTTGACTCCATCCTCAACCCGAAAAGGCCCCACAAGCTCATCTTTGATGATACCAGCCCAAACCAGTACTCCACCTCCACCTTGCTGGCATCTGAGTCGGACTGGAGCTCTTTGCCCATTACCAATCCAGCCACGGGCCCATCCATCTGGCCCATCAAGACTCACTCTCATTTCATCAGTCCATAAAACCTTAGAAAAATCAGTCTTGAGATATTTCTTGGCCCAGTCTTGACGTTTCAGCTTGTGCGTCTTGTTCAGTGGTGGTCGTCTTTCAGCCTTTCTTACCTTGCCCATGTCTCTGAGTATTGCACACCTTGTGCTTTTGGGCACTCCAGTGATGTTGCAGCTCTGAAATATGGCCAAACTGGTGGCAAGTGGCATCTTGGCAGCTGCACGCTTGACTTTTCTCAGTTCATGGGCAGTTATTTTGCTGCCCATCTTGCAACCCTGTTGACTATTTTGAATGAAACGCTTGATTGTTCGATGATCACGCTTCAGAAGCTTTGCAATTTTAAGAGTGCTGCATCCCTCTGCAAGATATCTCACTATTTTTGACTTTTCTGAGTATGTCAAGTCCTTCTTTTGACCCATTTTGCCAAAGGAAAGGAAGTTGCCTAATAATTATGCACACCTGATATAGGGTGTTGATGTCATTAGACCACACCCCTTCTCATTACAGAGATGCACATCACCTAATATGCTTAATTGGTAGTAGGCTTTCGAGCCTATACAGCTTGGAGTAAGACAACATGCATAAAGATGATGATTTGGTCAAAATACTCACTTGCCTAATAATTGTGCACACAGTGTATATATATATATATAAATATATATATATATATATATATATATATATATATAGTCCATGTATACAAAAGTGTAACAGCACCACAGCACAGTCTTGCTTCTTTAAAGGTGAAAAATTCTTTTATTAAGGTACATCAACCATAAAAAGGCGACGTTTCGGACCTACATGGTCCTTATTCATGCATATTTAAAAGACAAATGAACAAACATTTAAAAAGGGTAACTGAGCCAATCAGGGTTTGATGCTGAAAGCTAATTGATTTAACTCATACCTGTCCAGGTATTGCAATTTTCCCTACCTAAGAGCCCCCTAGTGGCACCAGAACACACAACATATTAAAAAGAGAGAAAAAGAAAAAATGTCTCATAAAAACAAATACAAATCATAATCCCTATTCAGACCATAAGGGTGTAAAGTATTCAAACGTTTAATCCACCATACTTCTTTTTGCTTTAACTTTAATTCCCTATTACCCCCTCTTCTATGCATGGGGATATGGTCTATGATTTGGAAGCGAAGTTGGCTAACTGTATGTCCCATCTGTGTGAAATGTGCAGATACAGGTAATGATAGATCTTTAGATTTAATAGAGGCCTTATATTGGCTGAACCTATCCCTGGCGGCCTGGGTGGTCTCACCAATATAGCAAAGCCCACATGGGCATTTAAGTAGATAAATTACATAGTTGGTCTGGCATGTATATAATCCATTTATAGTATATTGTTTCCTTTCATCGTTAGCCACTATCTCTTCTGGGTATCCTCTTTGGATAAATGTATTGCCTATAGATCTCAATCTTTCGGGAAATATCTCCTGATCTTGGACTATTCTCTTTGTGCGCAATAACTGGCTCCTAGGTATAGATTTGAATACAGTTTATGGGTGAAAACTTTCATATCTTAGCAATGTATTCCTGTCCGTTAGCTTAGTATAAAGATCAGTGCTCAACTTTGTACCCTGTTTGTAGACAGTGGTGTCCAGAAAGTTAACCTGTTGACTAGAATATGTGAGTTTAAACCTAATGCCCGCCATAGAGGCATTAATGTCCTCAACGAACTGAAGTAGGGACTCCAATGTGCCCTCCCATATGCCAAAAATGTCATCTATATATCTTAGCCAGAGCTTAAAGCTGCTGATGAATGGCTGACCATTGTAGACAAATTTAGGTTTACACTCACATATTCTAGTCAACAGGTTAACTTTCTGGACACCACTGTCTACAAACAGGGTACAAAGTTGAGCACTGATCTTTATACTAAGCCAACGGACAGGAATACATTGCTAAGATATGAAATTTTTCACCCAGAAACTGTATTCAAATCTATACCTAGGAGCCAGTTATTGCGCACAAACAGAATAGTCCAAGATCAGGAGATATTGCCAGAAAGATTGAGATCTATGGGCAATAAATTTATCCAAAGAGGATACCCAGAAGAGATAGTGGCTAGGAATATTGAGGAGTTAGAAAAAAACCCAAAAAGCTAATTAAAAAAGATCTTAAAAATAGCACAGTAAATGGATCTAATAGATTGGTCTTTTCTATGGAATATAGTGATCTGAGCAGTGATGTTTTTAGAATAGTAAGAAAGTATTGGCATTTACTATCAAAATATAATCCAGAAGTAGAATCTTTCAAATTACCCCCAATGCCCTCATATAGAAGGGTTAAAAATCTTAGGGACAATATTGTTAGTGCTGATGTAGGTACTGCTAAATCATCTAATGTTAATTACTTAACCACACCAAATAAGGGATGTTATCCCTGTCTTCATTGTGCTCAATGTAATTCTATAATAAAAGGCAAATACCTGGCACAGAATGATAAAAGGAAACAATATACTATAAATGGTTTATATACATGCCAGACCAACTATGTAATTTATCTACTTAAATGCCCATGTGGGCTTTGCTATATTGGCGAGACCACCCAGGACGCCAGGGATAGGTTCAGCCAACATAAGGCCTCTATTAAATCTAAAGATCTATCATTACCTGTATCTGCACATTTCACACAGATGGGACATACAGTTAGCCAACTTCGCTTCCAAATCATAGACCATATCCCCATGCATAGAAGAGGGGGTAATAGGGAATTAAAGTTAAAGCAAAAAGAAGTATGATGAATTAAACGTTTGAATACTTTACACCCTTATGGTCTGAATAGGGATTATGATTTGTATTTGTTTTTATGAGACATTTTTTCTTTTTCTCTCTTTTTAATATGTTGTGTGTTCTGGTGCCACTAGGGGGCTCTTAGGTAGGGAAAATTGCAATACCTGGACAGGTATGAGTTAAATCAATTAGCTTTCAGCATCAAACCCTGATTGGCTCAGTTACCCTTTTTAAATGTTTGTTCATTTGTCTTTTAAATATGCATGAATAAGGACCATGTAGGTCCGAAACGTCGCCTTTTTATGGTTGTTGTACCTTAATAAAAGAATTTTTCACCTTTAAAGAAGCAAGACTGTGCTGTGGTGCTGTTACACTTTTGTAAACATGGACTGTATTTTTTGGAGTGTGGCTGATACTCCACAGTAACGGGCACACAGGCTGGAAGCCACTATTGTAATTTATGGTGCTGGGCTCTACCTATCTATCGTTTATATATATATATATATATATATATATATATATATATATATATATTTATTTTTTTTCTAACTTATTCTTTAAGTGGTACACTTTTTTTGCAGTCTTTTATTCTCTATCTTCTCTGTTTCTAAAAAATAAATAAATTATATTTTTATCTATATATATATATATATATATATATATATATATATATATATATATATATATATATAATGTGTGTGTGTGTGTATACTGAAGAGATACAAATTATAAAATTGTGAAATTGTATTAGTGGTTTTTGTTTTAATGCTCTTGCTAGGGACATGTACATTGCTGCTTTGCTGTATATTTTCTGGGTCCCATAGTGTTACTCTGCCAGAGCACATGCTAGTGTGCTACATTGCTTGCCATTTTCCACAGCTGACCAGGGAAACATTTCTGTTTACCACCCTATAATATGAGTCTGTATAAGTAACCTCTTGAATGCTATTAATAAGCACATTATAAGCTCACATAACTTCTATTTACAGATTTATGTAGATGAGATAGACAGATAATGTGTGTGTATGTATATATATATATATGCATATGCATACAGAAGAGAGAAGCACTTTAACAGGAACGAACAACAGCTCATCAGCTAGTTCTCTGACGATTTACCACCTGGAGCAGCCTCTTTTAGACCAGTGTGCTTTTCACATTGGAAAACTATCCTGAAGCATATCAGTCTGATCCCGCCAGTTAAGGTCAGTCCAGCCCCGAAATACCAGGCAATTCTCCTTTGAACATGACAACCCCAGACGATCGTTTCGGCCTTATATGGGCATCATCGGTGAGGTGCAGCCACATTCCTCTAAGCAACACTGGGCAAGGAGTCCATATCTGGTTTCCCCTATCACCCATAGGGAGACTTCCCCAGGGTCATAATTAATTTGCATACAGAAGAGAAAAGCGCTCTAACAGGAATGAACAACAGCTCATCAGCTAGTTCTCTGGCGATTTACCACCTGGAGCAGCCTCTTTTAGACCAGTGGGCTTTTCACATTGGAAAACTATCCTGAAGCATATCAGTCTAATCCCGCCAGTTAAGGTCAGTCCAGCCCTGAAATACCAGGCAATTCTCCTTTGAACAAGGAATATGACAACCCCAGACGATTGTTTCGGCCTTATATGGGCCTCATCGGTGAGGTGCAGCCACATTCCTCTAAGCAACACTGGGCAAGGAGTCCATATCTGGTTTCCCCTATCACCCATAGGGAGACTTCCCCAGGGTCATAATTAATTTGCATACAGAAGAGAGAAGCACTCTAACAGGTACGAACAACAGCTCATCAGCTAGTTCTCTGGCGATTTACCACCTGGAGTAGCCTCTTTTAGACCAGTGTGCTTTTCACATTGGAAAACTATCCTGAAGCATATCAGTCTGATCCGCCAGTTAAGGTCAGTACAGCCCAGAAATACCAGGCAATTCTCCTTTGAACAAGGAACGTGACAACCCCAGACGATCGTTTCGGCCTTATATGGGCCTCATCGGTGAGGTGCAGCCACATACCTCTAAGCAACACTGGGCAAGGAGTCCATATCTGGTTTCCCCTATCACCCATAGGGAGACTTCCCCAGGGTCATAATTAATTTGCATACAGAAGCGCTCTAACAGGAACGAACAACAGCTCATCAGCTAGTTCTCTGGCGATTTACCACCTGGAGCAGCCTCTTTTAGACCAGTGTGCTTTTCACATTCGAAAACTATCCTGAAGCATATCAGTCTGATCCCGCCAGTTAAGGTCAGTCCAGCCCTGAAATACCAGGCAATTCTCTTTTGAACAAGGAACATGACAACCCCAGACAATCGTTTCGGCCTTATATGGGCATCATCGGTGAGGTGCAGCCACATTCCTCTAAGCAACACTGGGCAAGGAGTCCATATCTGGTTTCCCCTATCACCCATAGGGAGACTTCCCCAGGGTCATAATTAATTTGCATACAGAAGAGAAAAGCGCTCTAACAGGAATGAACAACAGCTCATCAGCTAGTTCTCTGGCGATTTACCACCTGGAGCAGCCTCTTTTAGACCAGTGGGCTTTTCACATTGGAAAACTATCCTGAAGCATATCAGTCTAATCCCGCCAGTTAAGGTCAGTCCAGCCCTGAAATACCAGGCAATTCTCCTTTGAACAAGGAATATGACAACCCCAGACGATTGTTTCGGCCTTATATGGGCCTCATCGGTGAGGTGCAGCCACATTCCTCTAAGCAACACTGGGCAAGGAGTCCATATCTGGTTTCCCCTATCACCCATAGGGAGACTTCCCCAGGGTCATAATTAATTTGCATACAGAAGAGAGAAGCACTCTAACAGGTACGAACAACAGCTCATCAGCTAGTTCTCTGGCGATTTACCACCTGGAGTAGCCTCTTTTAGACCAGTGTGCTTTTCACATTGGAAAACTATCCTGAAGCATATCAGTCTGATCCGCCAGTTAAGGTCAGTACAGCCCAGAAATACCAGGCAATTCTCCTTTGAACAAGGAACGTGACAACCCCAGACGATCGTTTCGGCCTTATATGGGCCTCATCGGTGAGGTGCAGCCACATACCTCTAAGCAACACTGGGCAAGGAGTCCATATCTGGTTTCCCCTATCACCCATAGGGAGACTTCCCCAGGGTCATAATTAATTTGCATACAGAAGCGCTCTAACAGGAACGAACAACAGCTCATCAGCTAGTTCTCTGGCGATTTACCACCTGGAGCAGCCTCTTTTAGACCAGTGTGCTTTTCACATTCGAAAACTATCCTGAAGCATATCAGTCTGATCCCGCCAGTTAAGGTCAGTCCAGCCCTGAAATACCAGGCAATTCTCTTTTGAACAAGGAACATGACAACCCCAGACAATCGTTTCGGCCTTATATGGGCCTCATCGTTGAGGTGCAGCCACATTCCTCTAAGCAACACTGGGCAAGGAGTCCATATCTGGTTTCCCCTATCACCCATAGGGAGACTTCCCCAGGGTCATAATTACTTTGCATACAGAAGAGAGAAGCGCTCTAACAGGAACGAACAACAGCTCATCAGCTAGTTCTCTGGCGATTTACCACCTGGAGCAGCCTCTTTTAGACCAGTGTGCTTTTTGCATTGGAAAACTATCCTGAAGCATATCAGTCTGATCCCGCCAGTTAAGGTCAGTCCAGCCCCGAAATACCAGGCAATTCTCCTTTGAACAAGGAACATGACAACCCCAGATGATCGTTTCGGCCTTATATGGGCCTCATCGGTGAGGTGCAGCCACATTCCTCTAAGCAACACTGGGCAAGGAGTCCATATCTGGTTTCTGGGGTTGTCATGTTCCTTGTTCAAAGGAGAATTGCCTGGTATTTCAGGGCTGGAATGACCTTAACTGGCGGGATCAGACTGATATGCTTCAGGATAGTTTTCCAATGTGAAAAGCACACTGGTCTAAAAGAGCCTGCTCCAGGTGGTAAATCGCCAGAGAACTAGCTGAGGAGCTGTTGTTCATTCCTGTTAGAGCGCTTCTCTCTTCTGTATGCATATATATATATATATATATATATATATATATATATATATATAATGTGTATGTATGTATGCAGACAGAACAAGAAAGATTAACAAATAGAAGTGGCCTTTTAATTTTGCTGTAATTAGGTCATTAGTAATCTTAATGATTGCTTTCTCTGACAATTGTTGGGGGTGAATTCAAATTTGCAATATATTAAGGAGGGAGCTTTATGTGAGGAAATATGATAAACTTGTATATACAAGACTTTACAGAAGTTGGGTGTTAGAAGAATAGGGTGTTAGTTGGATGGGATGTTGGATCAACAGTATGTTTTTTGAGGACAGGTGTTACTAGTGCATGCTTAAGGGATGAGGAAAATATATCAGTGCTGAGTAGGATAGTTTGAAAAATATGTGTGAGGATTGGAGTAAGAGTAGGAGAGAGTGAGGGCAATAACTGTGAGGGAATTGGATTGAGGGGACAGGTAGTTAGGTAAGGTGAAGATTTAAGGACAGAAACTTCTTGTGGCTTTGTGGGTTTTGGACGTTTGCGAATGGTTGCAGGTTTGAAGACTGGTAGTATGTTGACAGATAATTTCATTTCTGATGGATTTGATTTTGTTGCTGAAGTGGCTTGCAAAATCTTGAGCTGAGCGATAATTGGTAATAGAACATAGGTGAAGGTATAGAAGGGTATTGAAAGTGGAGAACAGATGTTTTGGGTTTGAAGAAAGATAAAAGATACAAGTGGAGAAATAATCCTGCTTAGTGAGGTTAAGGGCAGAATAATAGGAGTTCAAGATGAACTTGTAATGAAGAAAGTCGGCTGAACACTGAGATTTTCTCCATTGTCACTCATTAGTGAGGGAACATCTGCATAGATAACGTGTCAGAGGAGCATGCCAGGGCTGAGGATGAGTGTGTGATTTTCAAGCTATGGTAGGACATGCCAAGTTGTCAAGAGATAATGTAAGAGTGGAGTTGTAGTGATAGATAGGTTTGTCAGGGAAAGAAAAGGAGTAGAGCAGAGGTTTAAGAGAGAGTTTCAGAGATGTTACTGATCTAGTGACTTAATGCTTCTGTATGGTTTAGTGTGAGGTTTAGAAGGAGGGAGAGTAGTAGGGAGTGCTGTGATGTTGTGATTGAGGAGATGATGGCCATAAAGAGGAAAAGGGGAATTTTTGAAGTTTGAGAGAGTGCATTAATTGCTGAAAATCAGGTCAAGGGAGTGTCCATTTTGGGAATAAGAGAGATGGTCCATTTTGACATGCCGTAAGAGGAAGTGAGCTGGAGAAGTTTTGTTGCTTCAGGGGCAAAGGGATTGTCAATAGGAAGGATGAAGTCACCAAAAATGAGAGCAAGGATGTCTGAGGAGAGAAAGTAATGTAGTCAGGCTGCAAAATGATTAAGAAATTGAGCTGAAGACCTGGGGGGGGGGGGTTGATATAGAACCACAACAATACGCAGAGAGAGGGGAGAGAGTAATTGAATCATGTTGGTTTTCAAATTAAGAAAATGTGAGGGAAAAGTAATTTGGAGATTAGCAGAGCCTCACAAAGAGGGAAGGGGCTACTAATCGACACAGACAGGCAGCGTTTTGGTGACTTGTTTGCAAATGATTGTTGAGAAACTATTACTCTTTTGTAATCATATTATCACCTTTGCCTGAGTCCACGGTTTAGACCCTGCGTGACATAGTTGCCTTGTGGATTTTACTCATGTATTTTATGTGATAAATTACTTTTAATAAGAAGAGATCCTGCTTTGCCTGCGTGCCTTTCAAACCAAAACCAAAAAGGTTCAGAGTAAAATTACAGCAAATAGGAAAAATTAAATATTATACTGCATATCTTTTTAACTACACATAATGTCAGGATTCCTGCACTTGCATCACTAACTCCTCCCAACTTCCCTTCATAACACCTGTGCACCTTTCATTAGGTGCTTAGTAATTTCGTCTAGGAGACCTAAAGCTGCTAGATCCTAAGCTCCTTACAAATAATTTACTTCCCTGATTTGGGACTACAGACTCCCAGGAGAAACATTACCAACTTGCAGCTCTTCCTCCTTCCCTCTCATGGGATAAATCCAGCTGCCAAACCCCTCATCTGATACTTCTAAGAACTGTTAGCCTTTTCACTACAATTCCATTTCACAGAGAGCTAACAGGCATTCTCTTCCAGTTTCGGACTTACCAGTTAAAGAGCAATAACTTTTTACTACAACTCTCTTACAGCTGCCACAGGTCTGGTCTAGGAGGTATTTATCACTTTAACAATTTTACTGTATGTGTTTACTTGTTCTAGCATTGGAAACAGCACAGGATAACAAAGCTCTGTGACCGGAACACGTCCCTTTGAGACGTCATCACTTTCGTTTCTGTTTGCTGCTGCAGAGCTTACAACAGGTTTCTTTGTTGCCAGTTTGCCTGTTAATTGTAATTGAATATTTCTCTGTCTTCTCATATTTACTGCTGAGTGAAACTAACATTCTGTTATGCAGAGAATTTAAAGGAACACTCCTCTTTAAGCATTCCTCCAGCAGTCTATCTGTGCAATCAATAACAGCACAACTTTGCTTGTTCAACTGCAGCTCCTTACATAAAGCAAGTTATATGCAATCTCATTACTACTAACAACTACACAGTATAATATCACTGCTTCTAAAAAACCTCCTAGAAGTTAATGATATTCACTGTGTTACATTCCAACATTTAAAGTCACAGTACATCAACCTAATCTGTAGCTGAGATCCACTTGAAACCTAAGTTTCACACATTCTTTGTGAAAGTTACACTGATCCTTACACATAATCAAACATTTTATCTTACAATCTCACATTGGTTAATATTCTTTTAAATAAATGGTGCTAGCAATAATTGATGTAGGAATTTAATGTATATGCAGATGTCAAATGGATGGTGGCATTAATTCCCCCTCAAAATAATTAACCATTCATCTGTTAAAGGGCTAGATTAGGAGTGACGCTTTCCCTGTTAAGCACGAGTGATAAGGGCATGCATCGGGTTTTCTGCTCCTATTACAAGTTGAAAGTAAACGCTTGAGCACAAACAAAGGATCCTCTTCATGCAATCAATGCCACACACTGAAGCTTGAATGCAATGTACCCGTTTTATATTTGGGGTACCTTGCATTCCTATTTGCTGATATTTTCAGATCATCCAATAGGTTAAGAGCTACTGAAATCCTATTGGCTGTTCAAATCAGCTAATAGGATTTCAGTAGCTCTCATCCTATTGAACATTCTAGCCAATAGGAATGCAAGGTACCCCAAATATAAAATGGGTACCTTGCATTCAATCTTTAGTGTGCGGCATCGATCGCATTAAGAGGATCCTCCAAGCTGGATGGCTCCATGGCCGGCGTTCTTGCTCCACCGCCACCTCCGCTCTGCGCCGCCTTCGCCATGGATGAAAATAGAAGAGGTCCCATGCTGGATGAAGATGTTGCTGCCTGGAAGAAGACCTTCACCGTCTAGAAGAAGACCTTCGCAGCCGGACTTCAAGAACGGTGAGTACCTATTTGGGGGTAAGACTTAGGCTTTTTTTTATTTTTTGGAGTGTTTTTTTTAGATTAGGGATTTTTTTTATTTTAATGGGCTGCAAAATGTTGATTGCACTTTTTAGGGTAGCATAGTTTTTTTAATGTTATTTTTTTTAATTTTAAGGGTTGTGTGGGTGGGTGATCGCTTTAGGACAATGCCCTACAAAAGGCCCTTTTAAAGGGCTATTGGTATCTTAGTGTTAGATTAGGGGGTGTTTTTATTTTGGGGGGCTTTTTTTTATAGGGGTATTAGATTAGGTTTAATTTTTTTATGTTTGATTATTTGGTTTATGTTTTACTCTAATTTTAGATTTATTTTTCTTTAATTTGAGATTATTTTATTTTAATTTAATCTTGAGTTTTTTTAAAATATGGTTAGGTTTTTTTATTTTTATTTTAACTTAGTATTTTGTTATTTTATGTAATTGAAGTTAATTTAGGGGATGTTAGGTTAGGAGGCTTAGTAATTAAATTAGTTATTTGCGTTGTGGGGGATGGCGGTTTATGGGTTAATAGTTTAATTAGGTTTATTGCATTGTGGGGGATGGCAGTTTAGGGGTTAATAGTTTTAGTTTAGTAGTAGCGATGTTGGGGGCCGGTGGTTTAGGGGTTAATAGGTTTATTTAGTGTTGGCGTTGTGGGGGATTGACGGTTTAGGGGTTAATAGGTTTAATATAGTATTTGCGATGTGGGGTGGTGGTTTAGTGGTTAATAGGTAGTATTACTGGTCTTAGATAGCGGAATGGATCGTGGCAGTATAGACTATAACACTACCATAAAATATGGACTGCACAACCTGTAATACAGACGCAATGAAAATCCCACACTCAAAAGCCATTTTTTGAGTGCAGAATGGAGAGTTGCGTAAAGGCTAAACGGTATAGCTGTACCGCCACAACTTGTAATATGGGGGAGCGCATGCAATGGCCAATTTTTCAGAGGTATAGCCATACCACACGTACTGCACAACTTGTAATTTTGCACACTGTTCTTCAAACAAGTAAATAATATTAAAAGCAATAACATATTTATTTAATCATTTAGAATAACCAAGCAAAAAACCATTGTATAAAAGCATCAGGATTTTCCCCCCTCTTTTTCTAAGGTTTTACAATCCTTAAGAAAAGTTGCTGTTTGAATTATAAAAGCTACTGGAATTTGAAAAGGAAATACCAGCAAAACCTAGTAAATCACATAAAAAAAACAAAAGAAGCAAAAGCTGCAGGAAAGAGTGCTTTTCCTTTTCAATTTGGATTTTCTCATGGACCTTCACAGGCCTTTAAAGGGATATGAAACTCCAATTTTTTGTTGTGGTTCAGACAGAGGGGCCGAATTATCATTGTGCGAGAATACATGATCCCGCCCCCTACAAATTCACGGCCAATCTCCTTTGATTTCTGGCGATGTCTGTCCGCCGCCTCAGAGCAGGCAGACAGGTTATGGAGCACGGTCTTTAGACTGCTGCTTCATAACTAGTGTTTCCGGCGAGCCTGAAGCTTGATAAATATGCCCCAGAGTATAACATTTTTTCCCCAATTTACTTCTATTATCAAATTTGCTTTTTTCCCATTATATTCTGTGTTGAAGAGATACCTAGGTAGGCATCTGAAGCACTACATGGCAGAAAATAGTGCTGCCAACTAGTGCTCTTGCAATTGGAAAACATTCTTGTAAAACTGCTGCCAAATAGTGCTCCAGAAATGGCTGGTTCCAAAACATACATCCCTGCTTTTCAACAACAGATACTAATAGAACAAAGAAAATGTAATAATAGAAGTAAATTAGAAAGTTGTTAAAAATAGCATGCTCTAACTGAATAATTAAAGAAAAAGTTTGGGTTTCATATCCCTTTTTTTTTTTTTTTTTTTTTTTTTATTATTAAATAGTTTTTTATTGAGGTATTGAACAGTATCTACAAAACAGATAATGTGTCCAGGCACGGATCATAAGTAATAATAATAATTATACATGTCTCTTATAAAAAGGAAATTTAAACTAGAACATTAAAGTCTCTGTGTTACAATGGTTGTCACTGTAGTCAAGTAGTAGTATTACTGTACATTTATAGATGAGAACCGTAATCATATAGTAAAATACATTCAATAGTGATAACATAACTACTGAGATGAGCTGTAACACCACTTCTGAGACCATGGGCTTAAAGTGTAGATTAGATTATAGTGAACAAGGGTGACTGAGACACATAATAATGAAACCTTGTTTTTTATATAATATAGCAAATGATCCCTACTCTGATATAGGAGGTACTCTATAATCTTATAACTGTATGATGTAGGGAATTGGCTTTTGTCTGGCCTTTCTTGGGCCCAAGTGTATAGAAGGGAAATTCAGCGGGCAAGAGCCGCTCGGTAAAAGGGGGAGGAAAATGAAGGGGGGGGGGGGCGGAGCCTTTTAAGGTAGCTATGTAGCATATCTGGGTTTCTAAAAAAAAAAAAAAAATTTTTTAGATTAGATGAGGGTGGTATACATGACTTGGGGAGTCTTTTAAATTAGCATCATGAGTACATATATATACAGGGAATGTCTGCTTGGGGTAAGTATCTTTGAAGGTGAGGTGAAATATCTATTTCTTTGTAACATTCATGGGATCATTGTAAAGCAGGCATAATAGATAAGTTAGTCTAAAGGCATTCAGTGGTAGTTATTGAAACTGCAGGTGCATTGGGGGAAAAGCGCCCCGCACAACTAAAGGTCAAGGCAAATATTATGCTGGGAGCAAGATAATGGTGATAGGTAAACTAATGATGAGCCACAATGGTAGGCCAAGACATACAAACAAACATGAAGCTAAAAACATGGTATAGTTTAGGATATCAGATCCCCAAAGGTAGCTTTGGCTAAATTTGAGAAATTTGGAACTTAGCATCTTAGCTTACAACCTATGTACCCTGTCAGCATAGCTAAAGAATAAATGGAGCCTAGTGGCATTAGATGCAGTTCAACATATTATTATGGCGTGTGAGCTCAGGTTAGCACCCACTATGAAAGCTGAATATTTGGTGAGTGAAAACATGGAAACATTAGTCATAAAGAGATTATCATAATAAGACACTTCCCACACTTTCATAATTAAGAGAATACAAACTGTGATACATATAAAATAAACTAGTGTAAGGTAATTTACCCATTGTAGATGTCTAAACGTATGCTATCTTGACTTTATTACGGTTATATGGAAAATAGGGCAATATGTATACACCCCGAATCTATTAGATAGTGTGCAAACTTCACTAAGCATTACCATTATAGCTATTAACTAGGACATAAAAAAAACCTACAATGCATAAAATGTAGGATAACATTTCCAATAACATATATAATATAACAAGTATCTGTATTTATGAACAGCACCATGAATGACCAGGCAAATACCCTCAAGCTAGAGGAATGGTACTTTATGAAACTAGGGGAGACTGTAGAGAATTCAACTAACCACTTTAAAGTGACATATATATATGTAGAGGCTAAATGTTAATGGCACAAGTATTACAACTTTGACAGGAATGTAGTAGGAAACGTATGTAGCATGGAACTAAGTACTCTTACCTCAAGTCTCATAAGTATACAGGAAGAGCCCTGTATGGGAAACACCTTAAGAGTATCTAACTATAAATTAGATAGACTATGAAATATAGTAAAATTACATATCCATGGAACCAATATATTCACTCTAAATATATAACCCTAGTTAACTTGAGGGACATAAATAATAAAAATAAACTGGCTAGTAGGCAATCTACATTTAGGTGGAGTAGTTGTTTGTATCTAGTCAACTAATACAGGGTAGTAAAGTAAATAAAATATACTCAGCTGCCTCAAGGATTGCTTGGCATCTAGAACTGTTAATATAAAAAACTACTCATCTAGAAAGATAAAGCTAAACAGTCGTATAACACATATCATTTTTTAGACATGCAAAAAGAAAAACATAAACTTTGAAGTCATTAACCCCTTAGTGACCAGAGCACTTTTCCATTTTCTGTCCGTTTGGGACCAAGGCTATTTTTACATTTCTGCTGTGTTTGTGTTTAGCTGTAATTTTCCCCTTACTCATTTACTGTACCCACACATATTATATACCATTTTTCTCGCCATTAAATGGACTTTCTAAAAATACCATTATTTTCATCATATCTTATAATTTACTATAAAAAAAAATATAAAATATGAGGAAAAAATGGAAAAAAACACACTTTTTCTAACTTTGACCCCCAAAATCTGTTACATATCTAAAACCACCAAAAAACACCCATGCTAAATAGTTTCTAATTTTTGTCCTGAGTTTAGAAATACCCAATGTTTACATCTTCTTTGCTTTTTTTGTAAGTTATAGGGCCATAAATACAAGTAGCACTTTGCTATTTCCAAACCATTATTTTTCAAAATTAGCGCTAATTACATTAGAACACTAATATCTTTCAGGAATCTCTGAATATCCATTGACATGTATATATTTTTTTTTAGTAGACATCCCAAAGTATTGATCTAGGCCCATTTTTGTATATTTCATGCCACCATTTCACCGCCAAATGCGATTAAATACAAAAAATTGTTCACTTTTTCACTAATTTTTTAACAAACTTTTGGTTTCTCACTGAAATTATTTACAAACAGCTTGTGCAATTATGGCTTAAATTATTGTAAATTATTCTCTGGGATCCCCTTTGTTCAGAAATAGCAGACATATATGGCTTTGGCATTGCTTTTTGGTAATTAGAAGGCTACTAAATGCCACTGCGCACTACACGTGTATTATGCCCAGCAGTGAAGGGGTTAATTAGGGAGCATGTAGGGAGCTTTTAGGGGTAATTTTAGCTTTAGTGTAGTGTAGTAGACAACCCCAAGTATTGATCTAGGCCAATTTTGGTATATTTAATGCCACCATTTCACCGCCAAATGCGATCAAATTAAAAAAAACGTAAACTTTTTCACAATTTTAGGTTTCTCACTGAAATCATTTACAAACAGCTTGTGCAATTATGGCAGAAATGGTTGTAAATGCTTCTCTGGGATCCCCTTTATTCAGAAATAGCAGACATATATGGCTTTGGCGTTACTTTGTGGTAATTAGAAGGCCGCTAAATGCCGCTGCGCATCACACGTGTATTATGGCTAGCAGTGATGGGGTTAATTATGTAGCTTGTAGGGAGCTTGCAGGGTTCATTTTAGCTTTAGTGTAGAGCTCAGCCTCCCACCTAAAACATCAGACCCCCTGATCCCTCCCAAACAGCTCTCTTCCCTCCCCCACCCCACAATTGTCCCCGCCATCTTAAGTACTGGCAGAAACTCTGCCAGTACTAAAATAAAAGCTATATTTGGGCTTTTTTTTTTGTGTGGCATATTTACATATGCTGCTGTGTAGGATCCCCCTTAGCCCCCAACCTCACTGATCCCCCACCAAACAGCTTTCTAACCCTCCCCCTCTGCCTTAATGGGCGCCATCTTGGGTACTGGCAGCTGTCTGCCAGTACCCAGTTTAGTAACAAAAAGTATGTTTTTTAGTTTTTTTTATTGCCTTTTTCTGTAGTGTAGCTCCCCCCCCAATACCAACCCCCCACCCCTTCCAGAACCCTTAGATCATAATTGATTTTGTTAATATATATATTTTTTTAACATTTCTTAACTTTTTTTTCTGCAGTGTAGCGGTTCCCTCCCGCTCCCACCCCGTGCACGCACGCGCTCCTGTGTGCGCCCCGTCTGTCCCGCCCCCGATCCCGCCCCCCTCCACTCCACACGGCACATCGATGGCCGCCCACCTGCCTCCCAGACTTGCTCCCACCCACCAACGATACCGGCCACCGATGTCCGGTGCAGAGAGGGCCACAGAGTGGCTCTCTCTGCATCGGATGTCCAAGGGGGGTTATTGCAGGATGCCTCGATATCGAGGCATCACTGCAATAACCGGAAAGCAGCTGGAAGCGAGCAGGATCGCTTCCAGCTGCTTTCCAGACCAAGGACATACGCCACACGTCCTCGGTCATTAACTGTATTTTTTTTGAGGACGTGTGGCGTACGTCCTTGGTCGTTAAGGGGTTAAAGCTCCAGCATGTATCAGATAAACTTAAGTGACAATAAGAGCTTGCTATATAATGGTTTGCAGAAGCAGCTGGGTAGTATCCCATGGATAAGCATCACAGAACGAAGCCCCAGCAGTGACAGCAGGGTAACGTTACAATATAGTGCGCTTGGAATGAGGAGGATAAGGATATCAACAGTATTCTCCATGAACTTTTGAATAGGTTACAAGCCTGCTCCAGGAGATAGAAGTTATGAATGTCTCTATTAGAAAAAAAAAACTTTACAGCACGTATACTGAATTAGTGTGTAAGATATATTAGGAGCATTATACTTTACACCAAATTAGGAAACCAGTACCCTGTTTTATACTAGTATTGTATGAGTCGCAAAATCAGAGCTCTAGATAAGCAAAAAAAAGAAAATAAATAAAAGGAGAGTTCCTGTCAATTCGATCAGTCCTCTTATTAGTAGTCTTGGCAAATTAACCGATGCCAGAATGGCCCCTCACCTGCTGCCACAATACTAAAAGATTCATGTTACCTTGAAAGTTATAGATCTCAGTGAGTCGATATAGACTCTGTAGGAAGCCCAGTAGCGGCAGACATTGAACAGTACAGCTCCCAATGTGATGTTGAGAACCTCCATTCTCTCGCGGGTTATCTGGTAATCGGATGTCATTTACCCTGCAAATGGCTTCAGGCTCCCCCATTTGCAGGAGAGAGACAGATGCGGTCGATATTCTTTTTAGCCAGAGTCTCTCCCAGAGGTCTATGGATGCGACCGCTATGATGATTGTGTCCGATGGAGGTCGAGGAGGTCTCAGCACCTGGAAGGGTAGAGGTGATGTAGCTAAAGTTTCAGTAAGCGGGAACATCGCAGTAGATTCTCTTTTCTCCTCCAACTCCGCCAAGAGTGACATGTTCCCTGTAGCGCCCGTTTCCTCGCTGTCCTCTGCAGCGCCTTGATTCAGCGGTATGCGCGACTTATACTCCGGCTCTCTATACCCTGCATCAAAGGTAACATGTGGTAATATTTGCTGCGACTCGCGGTCAACATGTTCAGGTAGCATGACAGATAGGTCTGCCGGTATATCTTGTGAGGTGCCCCAATCAAGGTCTTTCTCATCAGGGCAGCAGGGATTATGCTTCAGGGTATATAGTAGATCCTCCTTCTGTTTGTCTAATTTTGCGCTGAGTTCCGCAAAGATGGAAGCAAGGTCCATTGTTTCTTGGATGGTATTGTTGGCGTTTGTAGCAGGACTTATCCTTGTAGGCTGGGGTAAGAGGGTGAGTGACATTGCTTCACGTCTAGCCCTTGAAGTAAGTGTCAGATACCCAGAGGAAGTTAGTTTAAGGGCCCAGTATTAGGTTGAAGTTGAATGATCAGGTCGCCACGTGGAGTCTCTGTCAGGCTGATGTTAAATTGTGCAGTTTAAGAACTCACAGGAATCATGAACATGTTGGTATTCCCTATAGAGTTATAGTTATCTACTTCTGCAGTAATTAGTCACCGAAAAAATAAAAGGTCAAAGTGTTTTTAAAAGCTGAGAAGCAGGAGCTCTTCCATTATGTGTCTGCTCTTATCGGCGGTTGGCTCCGCCCCAGAATAAAACTTTTTGATTTTCGGGTTTCATATCCCTTTAAATAAGCAAGAGATAGGTGGCCAAAGTGAACATAAGGGATAAACCTCCTATTTCGTCGTTATGTTTACTTAACTAAATTCTAATAATAAAACACACAACACCTTTTTGGGAGGAAAATACAGGTCACCGTCACGTTTATTAAAACGTAAACTTTAATAACTATTTAATAGTATTAGGCAACTTTAATACATGAACTTTGTAAAAGTTCTTAACTTGTTGGCGGCACTTCTCACTAATCTAAATTAACCCCCTACCGACAGACGGTCAAGTCCCCTTTCCGTTCCTGCAGCATGGCACAGGTTGCTCACACTCTTTAGCAGATAGAATGGCTGTGTTGTTGGAGATCTTCAGCTGCAATTCATCGGAGAGTGGAACTCCTATTCCGGTGCCTAGTGTTCGTCACTCCTCCCCGCTCTACCAGGCCGTCACTCCTCATTCTGACTGCTCGCTACAAGGCCCGGACCGACCGCCACAAGAGGAACAGAGTACCACTCTTGCAGCCAACCATAGCTGACACACCAACAATCCTTATAATTTACACTTTTTTTTTATACCTGATTTAACAATGCTTTCTTTATATCCGCAAGAAACATGTCCAACCCCGTGTCGGTCAAATGGACCCCATCAGGGTGATATAAGGCTTTGTTGTCAGCCGTTATACGTTCATGCCTAATTACAAAACCACAGAGGGCCATGACCGCTCTCCCCAATTCCCTATTCACCTTCTTCTTCACATTATAGGCTGCTCTCTGGGACACCATATATCTCCAATGCAGTCGTGTGATCACATTGGACCAACCCACTTTAACATTTGACATCCAAGAACACAGCCACTTCACATCTGACACCATTCTCTTGATAAGATCTAAAGTCGGTAGGGAACCCAAATCGTTACCCCCCAGATGCAATACTTACCCCCACCTCCTATGAGCTTCTTGTAGAAGTGAAGGCAATTTGCTCTATGTTAGGCCCCTGTGTCCCAGCCATCGAACGACAACCTTAGAGGAAGGGAAGCCAAGTTGCTGCCCGTCTGTAGTTTTCAAAGCCCTGATCACTGCCCAATGCACAAATAAGTGCCCCACGATCCACACACGAACCGGAGAAGAGCCCTTCCCTAAAATAACAGCACACAATAATTATCAAAACACGGCCGAGACAATAAAAAACTGCAATCCCACCACAATGTAGGTGTAGACTGCCCCTAGAACAACTAAGCTAAGCCCCCCCAGGAAGGAACTAGCTGTCCTTCTTCAAAGGTCCAATGTACGATCCAAATTGCCCTGCTCACCACAGACCCCAACAGAGGACCCTCGAGCCGCGGCACTAGTTGCAGCACCGATTCTCAACGAATGGGACGCTATGCGCGATTTATCCAAGCCACTAGATTCCGCTGCTAACGAGAGCACTTTCTTGAACTGAAACAGGGAAAGCACTGAGGAGTCTTCATGTACAAAGAGCTCCTTCGGCCCTGAGGGCCTAATCCTCAGGAAAGCTTCCAAATTATCTGCCAGGCAGCATTCTTTTATTTCATGCCTGCGTATAGTCAGCCGAGCCCCCTTTACCTCCTGATCTGCCCCTACTAACTCGTGCAGCCATGACAGAGTAATAGGCTCCCTCTTGTCTTTCAGCCTAAATTCAGCCCTTCCCTACCCCTTGAGCACCCGTCTCACCAGGAAAGGGTTAGCAAATTCTGGAATGCCCATAGCCTTACTGAAAAAAGCAATCGCTGAAAGTCTGCTCTGAGTGGACACCTTTGTCACACCCTCCTGTCTCAAACACACAAGACATTCTAACACCTGTACCTGTGCTGCCTGATGAATGCTGTAACCCCTCTGCCAGAAGAAAGACTCCCATCCCTTCCAATGAGACTTGTATGCCTTCCAGGTCTTGGGAGCCAGTAAAGCTTTTACTAAAGGAATGACGGATGCCCAGATACTGTCAACTGCCAGAGAAATAAGGGGAAGGGTAAACCTAATGCATCCTTCCGTGGGGCTACCCTACGAAACTCGTCCCATCTAAACCTGGACAGGGCATCTGCCACTACATTATGCACCCCGGGGGTGTGACGCACCGAAAAACAAGCATTGAGATGTAAATGGCGCAGAACCAGATGTCTCAGGTATCTGACCACCACTGAAGAGGAAGCGGACAACCGATTTATGGCGTACACCACACTCATGTTGTCTGTCCAGAATATCACCATCTTATTGGCCAATTTTGCTCCCCACAACTCAATGGCCACAACGATAGGGAATAGCTCCAGCAATGTCACGTTCTTTGTAAGACCCCCAGACACCCACTCAGGCGGCCATGAAGTCGCGCTCCATTCGCCTTCTAAATAAGCCCATAACCAAATCAATGGTGTACACCACACTCATGTTGTCTGTCCAGAATATCACTGTCTTATTGGCCAATTTTGCTCCCCACAACTCAATGGCCACAACGATAGGGAATAGCTCCAGCAATGTCACGTTCTTTGTAAGACCCCCAGACACCCACTCAGGCGGCCATGAAGTCGCGCTCCATTTGCCTTCTAAATAAGCCCATAACCAAATCAATGGTGTACACCACACTCATGTTGTCTGTCCAGAATATCACTGTCTTATTGGCCAATTTCTCTCCCCAAAACTCAATGGCCACAACGATAGGGAATATCTCCAGCAATGTCAAGTTCTTTGTAAGACCCCCAGACACCCACTCAGGCGGCCATGAAGTCGCGCTCCATTTGCCTTCTAAATAAGCCCCGTAACCAAATCCCCCAGCAGCATCTGAAAAGATGCAAATTCTGGTTCGAAATTGAATCAGCCATCCACAGACAAATGCCATTGAAATGGGACAGGAATCTGTCCCAAACCTGCAAGTCCTCCCTCATGTCAGCTGTGACTCTAAAATGTTTCCTCCCCTGCTGGGAACCTCTCAACTGTTCCTCAAGCCTCCTATTAAACACCCGACCCATGGGAATGACTCTGCCTGCAAAATTAAGCAGGCCAAGAAAGGACTGAAGCTCTCTGAGTGAAATGGATGCCGCACAGGCCACCTATCTGACCTCCTTAAGTAATTGCTGTATCTTATCTGAAGGGAGACGGCATTCCTCGGGTACAGAGTCTATCTCTTCCCAAAAATGTAAGGCATGTACAGGGGCCCTGCATTTTTTCTTCTGCAAGTGGCACCCCAAATTTCCTCATCATGGACCTCATGACCACCATTGAGCGCTCACAGTCATCTGAGTCTGCACTACCCCAACTCCAGCCGACTCCTGCACAACCCAGTGCAGGAAGGAACTGAAACACTCAAAAAGAGCACAAGACAATGAGCAGCCCATAGGCAAGCACCTGTCTACGTAGTAAAACCCATCCAACTTCAAACCCATCAGTTTGAAGGAAGATGGATGAAGGGGGAGCAGTCTGAATGCTGATTTTATATCCAGCTTGGACATCAGAGCGCCTCTCCCCATTAGGCTCACTAGATTTACTGCATCATCAAAGTATTGATAATGCACAGTACACATATCCAGATCTATAGCGTCATTAACTGATGCCCCTGTCGGGTAGGACAGGTGGTGGATTAATCTGATTTTTTCTGGCTTCTTCTAGGGCACCACGCCAAGAGGGGATACCACCAGGTCAGGGAATGGCTGCACTGGAAAGGGGCCCAGAACCCTCCCCAGCTCCACCTCCTTCCTAATTTTATCACGCACCACCTGTGGAAATTCATACCTGGACTTAAGGTTGCGATGAACCAATGCCCCCACCACTTCATGCAGCACCGGAATTTTAAAACCCTGAAACAACCCTGCCCTTAATATCCCCGCCGCTACCTGATCCAGATAGCACGTCAGCCATGGTACCATCTGGCTTAAGGAGCGTTGGGGGCTTTGTTACCAATCCCACCCATAGGGCTTGCCCTATCAACTGTGGGGTCTCTCTTTCTACATTTGACACCGGGATGCAGGCCACTGCAGTATTTGCAGATGTGTCAAAAGGAGCAGTTTGTGCCTCTCTCACACTGCTTATCCTGGAACTTCCAACACTCTCTACTCCAACGCTTTGGACGTGGAAAGGAGCGAGGGGTTTCTGGATGATTCCCTGCCGGGGGGCCAAGGGGACCACTCAGACCCCAACTTTGACCACAGGTGTATGTCCTGTGTGCCAAAGTAAAGGAGCGGGTTCCCCGCCATTTTTCTCCTGAAAGCCATGTCGTAATCACGCCATGCTCCCTCCTTAAACCTCCTATGGATGCTCTCAATAGTATTCACGTACTTGAAAAGGTTGTGCCCTTGCAATGGCCATCTGTCTATGTAGCAAGTTGCCAGCACTCGAAAACACTTTTGCCACTCCTCATAGGTCTCCGGCCTCGTGACCCTCTTGGGGCTTGTGCCGCCCTCTGCTCTACTTATCTCTAATGGACTCTACAGATAGCTCAAACATGTTAACATAACGCCCTTCCTGGATTCTTTTCACCATCTTAGCCTTCAAATGACCATATAGGGAATGTACCAAACATGGGTACGTGTCCCCTTGCGCCGCCACCTTTCATGACACCGCTACCTCCATTGCCTCAATGTTACTCCCTGCATTCAGTGGGACAACCGCGTCAGTCGATGTAGAAGTGCTACCACCTTTGCGCTGAGCCTGCGCTGCAAACATGTCTTAATCATTTTTAACATGCCCTGCTGCCCTTTTCCTACCAAACCCAGATCCTTGTCTACTTCTGAATCTGACCCACTAGAAGAAGAGCTCATAACAGCGTGTGTAAGTGTAATTGCTGGGTACTCACTGGACACCGGTACCTGTACAGACCCTCCGGATGTAGATGGTACTGCATCCACCACTGTAGCCGAACTGCTGGGCTGCTGCGAGGCAACTCCAGTCCTTTTCGCCATCCCTGAAGTCGATGCCGCTACTTCGTCACTTCGTCCCACCTGTGGGTTAGCAAAAAGATGGGGAGAACTCCAGGAAGAGGATAGTGAACCTGGTGCACCACCCCCACCAGCAAAGCCTTGCACCACAGCACCACTCATGCCCATAACAGCTGCCACAATATGGCCGAAATTGAAAGTTCTGCTGCCAGCACTATGCCCAGGTACGCTCCAAGCACCAAACTGCGCACTCCCTTGCTCCACACCACTCACATCCAAACAGCCAGCCCCCCTTGAAGCTGTATTAGGGGCATTCATGCAACCATACCTAGAATTAGGTCCCCCTGCATTGCCAGCCGTTCTAATAACGTGATTCAAGCACTCTCACCCCACTATGCTCATCCCTATGCAATTGCAAGCCCCCATTTTGCGGAATCATCCTTTCTGTCTGGCTTCCGGTAACTCCACCCACATGGTCTGTACCCTGCATCCCCCCTCCGGTAACATCCAAAGCCATCCTCTTTCTTGCGAGGCCCTTAATCTCCCCTCCCCTGCTACCCACAGGAGCAATGTCCACCTCCTGGAGTCTCCCCATCTTACCTGGGGCTCCATGAAGGAAAATGGGCCTGCTCCTAGCTTGCTTCCACCTATGATCACGGCCATGCTCTCCACTGTCTGAGTCTGAATCAGACATGGAGGATGCATGGTGCGTGTCACGTGTGGGGGCTTGGCCTTAACCCTGCCTAGCTTCAGGCGCTCCCACAAGCCCGGACCGACTGCCCGCCTCCTCCACCAGCCCTGCGCCATCTGGCCCTGCAGTAATTCTCTCAGGTACCATGACAGTTGCCAGGCACTGGGTCAATGCCAAATGGTGGCCAGGGCTGCTGGGGAGAGGTCAGGAAGTGTATAGGCCGCGCCAGGGATAATCGCCATGTTGAGGGCAATGTCACTATTAGAGTGACTAGAAACAGGCAGCCCAGGGGATTGCAGGGAGGGTACATTAGAGGAATCCTGGGCCTGCCAGTGACTGGGAGCTAACTGAGAGGAACCCCTAGCCTCACCCTGACTCCCCACTCCATCAACCACCCCTTCAACTATAGGGGCAGCCATCCTGGGAGGGGTATTTAACTTAGCAGTGGGTCTTCCAGAAGATTGCCTTCCAGCTGCCCTTTTCATCCGATGACCCTTAGAAGCATGGGGCTGGGGGTTGGGTGGTACTACTTCACTGCTTTCTGACACTCTTTCCCTTCCAGAGCCTCTCCTCCTAGGGGAACGGTCCGAATAATCTCTATACCACCTTGGAGGGACTGAAGTTCGAATAGCACGATCCATACTGCAATCAAGATTTCCAACAGGAATCCTCAGCAAGAAAAACACTCCTTGAAGTCTGGAACCAGGAAAGAGGCCGAATCCACATCAACAGGACCATATAAAGGTAAGCACACTCTCCGCCTCTCTCGTTGCAACAAAGTAACAAACATACACACTGCAAACTTCAGACTTCAAGTCAGCTATCCTTTAATTTTGTTACAGACCTACTAGGGGGTCCTCCACTGCCTAAAATGTTTAAATGCAGTTTTTTTTTCCATTATCGTGACCATGTTAACTTGCATGCTTATTGCAAGTTAAAAGTAAATGGATGTGCATGAGTGCAAACATAATTAGCATGTGTCGAGTTAGCCTAAGTGAAAAACTAGGGGCCGATTTTTCAAATGGCGGGCGGACATGATTCGCTGAATGCCGACAGCATACGCTGTTGGCATTTAACATTGCACAAGCAGTTCTGATGAACTGCTTGTGCAATGCCGCCCCCTGCAGATTCGCGGCCAATCGTCCTCTAGCAGGGGGTGTCAATCAACCTGATTATATCTGATCTGGTTGATTGCTGTCCGCCGCCTCAGAGGCGGCGGACCAGTTAAGGAGCCTTAACTCTCACGGAAACAGGGGCATCAGGGGCCATTTGGCACTTAATAAATAGGCCCCCTAGCATAAAGTGTGAGGGTTAAAAAAAATGAGCACCAAAAACAACATAAATACAATAAAATAAAGTGTAACATTAATATATACATAATCTAATAGAAATTATTATATAAATATTAATGCAATGGTTAAAAGGTAAATGGTATATGACAAGGTAATTGTCTGGAAAGGGCTATATACAGTATATGTCTAAATATGTGTTTGTGTATATGTGTATGTGTGTATATAAATATGTGTGTATGTGTATGTGTGTATATATATTTACATATATGTTTATACATATGTATTTATTTTTTTATATGTATATACTGTACATACATATCTACTGTATAGGTATATATTCATACAGATATATATTTTACAAAAGATTAGCAGATATATATAGAAATATATATTTTAAAATAAAATAAAAATTCTTCTATGTTAAGAACATTGGAATGTAAAATATTCATAACTATCTTTTGGTTTAGTTCTGTAGGTTTAACTAGGTGTCAAGTTATTGGGGTCTATTTATCAAAGTTTCAACCAAAAATTTGCCGGAATTCCGCATCGTAATTTTTGCAAGATTCATCCGACCTCAAGATCGGCAAATGTTAAAATTTGTGATGTAACATATGATCCCATGATCTCAATCCGATGCAGATCAATGCTTACATCATTACAGATGTTCCGAATACACATTTGGCTCTATTTGACACTTTTCCCCATTTATCAAACATTTAACAGGTACGCTTGCAGATATTCTGACGCATCGTACCTGGTTTTCAATCCGCCACCCTTGAGGCTGCAGATGCCATAGAAATCAATGGGAGTAAGGAAACAAAAGCTTATGTTCGATGCTGCAGGACAATGAAGTATACCCCATTGATTTCTCTGGTCGAAAACAAGTTACGTTTACACCTAACACCCTAACATATACCCTGAGTCTAAACACCCCTAATCTGCCACCCCCAATGTCGCTGACACAATTAAAATGTATTAACCTCTATCCCGCTGCTCCTCGACACCGCCGCCACTAAATAAACTTATTAATCCCTAAACCTCTGGCCTCCCATATCACCACCTCTAACTAAAGCTATTAACCCCCAAACCGTCAGCCCCCACATCGCAAAAAACTAAATTAAGCTATTAACCCTAAACCTAACAACCCCTTAAAGGGACACTGAACCCACATTTTTTCTTCCGTGATTCAGATAGAGCATGTAATTTTAAACAACTTTCTAATTTACTCCTATTATCAATTTTTCTTTGTTCTCTTGCTTTCTTCATTTGAAAAAGAAGGCATCTAGGCTATTTTTTGGTTCAGCACCATGGAAAGCACTTGTTTATTGGTGGGTGAATTTACCTACCAATCAGAAAGAACAACACAGTGTGTTCACCAAAAATGGGCCGGCATCTAAACTTACATTCTTGCATTTCAAATAAAGATACCAAGAGAATGAAAATAATTTGCTAATAGGAGTAAATTAGAAAGTTGCTTAAAATTGCATGCTCTATCTGAATCATGATGGAAAAAATTTGGGTTCAGTGTCCCTTTAACTTTAAATTACATTTACAAGATCCCTATCTTATCATAAATTAAATCTTACCTGTATATTTAAAATAAACTAATTTTAAACTATAAATTAACCTACCCTAACTATTATACTACAATTAAATTAACCTACCAATTAAATAAACTTAATTACATATTAAAAAACCTAACCCTTCTAAAATTATTTAAATATACAATTAAACCTTATTAAAAAGTACTAAATTACCACAAAAAAAAACTGTTACAAAAAAACCACACTAAATTATGAAAAATAACAAACCAAATTATCCAAAATATTTTTTTTTAAAACTAATCAAATAGCCCTATCAAAATGAAAAAAAACCCCTCCAAAATAAAAAAAACCCTAGCCTACAATAAACTACAAATGGCCCTTAAAAGGGCCTTTTGTGGGGCATTGCCCCAAAGATATCAACTCTTTTACCTGGCAAAAAAATACAAACACCCCCAACAGTAAAACCCACCCACCACCCAACCAACCCCCCCAAATAAAAACCCTAACTCTAAAAAAAAGCTAAGCTACCCATTGTTAAAAAGGGCATTTAAGCTCTTTTACTGCCCAGACCCTAATCTAAAAATAAAACCCACCCCAAAAAAACTTAAAAAAACCTAACACTAACCCCAACGATCCACTTACAGTTGTTGAAATCCCACTTGAAGGATCCATCCAGCCCGCAAAGTCATCATCCAGGCGGCAAGAAGTCTTCATCCAGACGGCCTCTTCTAACTTTATTCAGCCGGCGAATTCATAATTCCGTTTTTGGCGGCTTTTTTTATAAATATGGAGATAGTATTCAGATCCGCGCCAGCGATGTCTGGCGAGCATATTGATGCCGGCGAATGCACTTAGATTGACACTTTGATAAATAGACCCCTATTGTGCGAGTGTCATTTTCTTTATTTCTTTAAAGCCTGGTCCATTGAAGTCTAGGAGGAAAAGAAGTTAACGCAGTCATGATATCCAAAGTTCTGGTTAGTGTGCATCAGTTTTAGCTCTCATGCTAATTTTTTTACTCTTAAAGTGTAATACACCCACGTTAAAAGTTTACTTTCAGCGGTGTTAGCACACAAGCAAAAAAACATTTAGGGCTAGATTACAAGTGACTGGTTATTGCTACTGCGAGCTTGCAGTAGCAATTAGCGCTTATAAAATTAACCAGTGAGTAGATCTCTGGTTAATTTTATAAATGTCAACCAAATTCCCCCAAAAATCAATTGTGATATACTTTATTAAAAAATAAAGATAATAGCAACAAAAAAATAATAACTGCAAAACGTAGTTTTTGGGGTCTTAAGGGCACTGAAAACTGCCTTTACATTGCGGTCTATATGAACTGTGTTTTCCCTGTAAATATATATATATATATATATATGTATATGTACAGTATATGCTTATATACCTATATATTTATGTGTTAATATGTGTATTTGCAAATCAACACGTAAATATATATGTATATAATCATATACAAACATAATTACAATTTGCTGCCATCGCTGCGCTACGTACCCCCTTTGCTACACGAGGTTCTCAGCTGTCTCTGACGGCATGGGAATGAGACTCCCATTGGAGCCTATAGAAGCACGCTCTTGTGAGGGCAATGCTTCCTAGCAATGCGAATGTGAGCTCGCGTTCACATTGCGCTTAACCTGTCTGTAATACCAGCATACATTAACATGTGCTGGTATTACTCAATGGAGTGCTAAAATCGCTTTTGGGAAAGCAATATTTAGCGCTTCACCTGTAAACTGGCCCTTAGTGTGCCACTTTGGCACTTTGTTGTTATCGCAAATGAACATTCTTGTGTTAGAAAGAGAAATTTGGGTTATATTTGATATTTAAAAAAAAAAAAAACATTAACAGTGCTGTGTAAACCACCAGAAAATGTCTTTAAAAACAGGCGCAATTTAAAATGTCAAAAACTGTGTTAAAATGTGTTGGAATATTGTTGTGTTATGCTGTCAAATAGTCTCAGTGTACATTATAGGGCTTTATTTGCCACAAACGTGTGGAACCTTATGATATATGTGTTATAATATGAAATGATCCAATTTAAAGATATTGCCTAGATTACGAACCTTGCGTTATGAGCTGTGCGGTGCTAACATGCAGTTTTTTCTCACAGCTCACTTACCTACAGCGCTGGTATTATGGGTTTTTACAAACCCGGCGTTAACAGGCAAGAAGTGAGCGTAGAGCAAAATTGTGCTCCATACCGCACTCCAATACCAGCGCTGCTTAAGGGAGAGGTGAGCTGGTTGTACGTGCTTGTGCACGATATCCCCATAGACATCAATGGGGAGAGCCGACTGAGAAAAAGTCTAACACCTGCCAAAAAGCAGCGTAAAGCTCAGTAACGCAGCCCCATTGATTCCTATGGGGAAACTAAATTTATGTTTACACCTAACACCCTAACATGAACCCCTAATCTTACACTTATTAACCCCTAATCTGCCGCCCCTGACATCGCCGACACCTATATTATATTTATTAACACCTAATCTGCCGCTCCGGACGTCGCCGCAACCTACATTATACTTATTAACCCCTAATCTGCTGCCCCCAACATCGCCGCAACCTACATTATACTTATTAACCCCTAATCTGCTGCCCCCAACATCGCCGACACCTACATTATATTTATTATCCCCTAATCTCCCTCCCCCAATGTCGCTGCAACCTACCTACATTTATTAACCCCTAATCTGCCGCCCCCAACGTTGCCACCACTATATTATATTTATTAACCCCTAAATCTAAGTCTAACCCTAACAGCCCCTAACTTAAATATAATTTAAATAAATCTAAATAAAATTAATATCATTACCTAAATGATTTCTATTTAAAACTAAATACTTAACTATAAAATAAACCCTAAGCTAGCTACAAAATAACTAATAGTTACATTGTAGCTAGCTTAGGGTTTATTTTTATTTTACAGGCAAGTTTGTATTTATTTTAACTAGGTACAATAGTAACTAAATAGTTATTAACTATTTAATAACTACCTAGCTAAATAAATACAAATTTACCTGTAAAATAAAACCTAACCTAAGTTACACAAACATCTAACACTACCCTACAATTAAATATATTCGCTACATTAAATACAATTAAATAAATTAAATAAAATTAGCTATATTACAAAAACAAACAAACAGAAAATAAAAAACAAATTACGGATCTTTAAACTAATTACACCTAATCTAATATATAAAAATAAAAAGGCCCCCCCAAAATAAAAAAAAACCCTAGCCTAAACTAAACTATCAATAGCCCTTAAAAAAGCATTTTGCAGGGCATTGCCCCAAAGAAATCAGCTCTTTTTCCTGTAAAAAAAAATACAAACACCCCCCAACAGTAAAACCCACCACCCACACAACCAATCCCCCAAATAAAAGCCTAACTAAAAAATCCTAAGCTCCCCATTGCCCTGAAAAGGGCATTTGGATGGGCATTGCCCTTAAAAGGGCATTTAGCTCTATTGCAGCCCAAAGCCCTAACCTAAAAAATAAACCCACCCAATACACCCTTAAAAAATCTTAACACTAACCCCCGAAGATTCACTTACCGGGAGAAGTCTTCATCCAAGCGGCAACATGTCCTCAATGAAGCTGGCAGAAGTGGTCCTCCAGATGGGCAGAAGTGCAACTCCAGACGGGCAGAAGTCTTCATCCGGAAGGCATCTTCTATCTTCATCCATCTGCCGCTGAGCGGCTCCATCTTCAAGACATCCGGCACGGAGTATCCTCTTCCAACGGCGTCTTCTTGCAGAATGAATATCTCTTTAAGTGATTAATATCTCTTTAAGTGATGTCATCCAAGATGGCGTCCCTTAGAATCTGATTGGCTGATAGAATTCTATCAGCCAATCGGAATAAAGGTAGAAAAAATCCTATTGGCTGATGCAATCAGCCAATAGGATTGAACTTCAATCCTATTGGCTGATCCAATCAGCCAATAGGATTGAGCTTGCATTCTATTGGCTGATTGGAACAGCCAATAGAATGCCAGCTCAATCCTATTGGCTGATTGGATCCGCCAATAGGATTTTTTCTACCTTAATTCCGATTGGCTGATAGAATTCTATCAGCCAAATGGAATCTAAGGGACACCATCTTGGATGACGTCACTTAAAGAGATATTCATTCTGCAAGAAGACGCCGTTGGAAGAGAATGCTCTGCGCCGGATGTCTTGAAGATGGAGCTGCTCCGCTCCGGATGGATGAAGATAGAAGATGCCGTCTGGATGAAGACTTCTGGCCATCTGGAGGACCACTTCTGCTTCTGATTGGATCAGCCAATAGGATTGAAGTTCAATCCTATTGGCTGATTGTATCAGCCAATAGGATTTTTTCTACCTTAATTCCGATTGGCTGATAGAATTCTAGCAGCCAATCGGATTCTAAAGGATGCCATCTTGGATGACATCACTTAAAGAGATACTCATTCTGCAAGAAGACGCCGTTGGAAGAGGATGCTCCGTGCCGGATGTCTTGAAGATGGAGCCGCTCAGCGGCGGATGGATGAAGATAGAACATGCCTTCCGGATGAAGACTTCTGCCCGTCTGGAGGAACACTTCTGCCAGCTTTGTTGAGGACATGTTGCCGCTTGGATGAAGACTTCTCCCTGTAAGTGAATCTTCGGGGGTTAGTGTTAGGATTTTTTAAGGGTGTATTGGGTGGGTTTATTTTTTAGGTTAGGGCTTTGGGCTGCAATAGAGCTAAATGCATTTTTAAGGGCAATGCCCACCCAAATGCCCTTTTCAGGGCAATGGGGATCTTAGGTCATTTTAGTTAGGCTTTTATTTGGGGTGTTGGTTGTGTGGGTGGTGGGTTTTATTGTTGGGAGGGGTGTTTGTATTTTTTTTTTTTACAGGAAAAAGAGCTGATTTCTTTGGCCCTTTTAAGGGCTATTGATAGTTTAGTTTAAGCTAGGGTTTTTTTTTATTATGGGTTGCTTTTTTTATTTTGATAGGGCTCTTAGATTAGGTGTAATTAGTTTAACGATATGTAATTTCTTTTTTATTTTCTGTAATTTAGTGTTTGTTTTTTTGTAATTTAGCTAATTTAATTTAATTTATTTAATTGTATTTAATGTAGGGAATTTATTTAATTATAGTGTAAGGTTAGGTTTTAGTGTAACTTAGGTTAGGTTTTATTTTACAGGTAAATTTGTATTTATTTTAGCTAGGTAGTTATTAAATAGTTAATAACTTTTTAGTAACTATTCTACCTAGTTAAAATAAATACAAACTTGCCTGTAAAATAAAAATAAACCCTAAGCTAGTAATTTAGGTAATGATATTAATTTTATTTATATTATTTAAATTATATTTACGTTAGGGGCTGTTAGGGTTAGACCTTGATTTAGGGGTTAATACATTTAATATAGTGGCAGGGACGTTGGAGGCGGCAGATTAGGGGTTAATAAATATAATGTAAGTGTCAGCAATGTTGGGGGAGCAGATTAGGGGTAATAAATATAATGTAGGTGGCGGCGATGTCCGGAGCGGCATATTAGGTGTTAAAAATTTTATTTTAGTATTTGCGATGCGGGAGGGCCTCGGTTTAGAGATCAAATAGGTAGTTTATGGGTGTTAGTGTACTTTTTTGCACTTTAGATATGAGTTTTATGCTACGGCGTTGTAGTCTAAAACTCATAACTACTGACTTTAAAATGCATTACGAATCTTGGCGGTAGAGGCTGTACCGCTCACTTTTTGGCCTCCTAGGACAAACTCATAATACCGGCGCTATGGAAGTCCCATAGAAAAAAGGCTTTACAAACTTTACATAAGTCGGTTTGCAGTAAGGCCAACAAAGTGTGCGGGGGGAGATTTTGAGGGATCAAAAAGATAACACCAAATTGGAGAGGAGGAAAAGTAGAAGTTGAACTCCTTAGTATTGAATCAGAGACCATATATAAACTACAAACCCTCCAACCCCAAGGATTAAATTCAGAATTAGAAATTTCCATATTTCTTTAATTATCTCCAAATATATAGGGCTACCACACTTCACCTCTGTAATTCTTTCACTTATATTTAGAAGTATATACATATATATATATATATATATATATATATATATATATCTCCTCTTATAATCATTATTCGCCTATCTTACTTATGTAAATCTTTAATTTTACATATCCCCTTTTTCATTTTTCTTTTATTTTTTATCTTTCTTCTCTTTGCTTGAGATTAAGTAATTGTTTGTTAGTCTTTAATTTATTTTTTTCCTATCAGATACATATGTATTAATATGATATTAATATATGGATTTACTACTGCTGATCCATATACATACTTCTTTGTAGTCGCATTGATATGTATATTTTTATGGGCCTTCCTATATTGACATATTTTAATTCACAATTATCGTTCGCAATATTAGCCTTCGTTTGTAAAATCAGCCATAGTCTTACGAATTGATTATTACATATTTACGTATTAAGTAGTTTGTTTACATATCGGTGTCTTATTATCTAGATAACAGATTTATCACTATTACTATTTGTATTTTATTGAGCATATTGTTTTTTAGGATAGTTGGATTATTTTCCAGCAGATTATAAGTGTTCAGTTTCACATTTCTTAATACCACCTTTAATATTATGTATGATTAACTATGGATTCCACCTTTTATCAAAGGAGGTGTTGTTTTCCGGCTCCAATCGGATTTAACAAATTCCAGCCAATAGAATCTAAAGACTAACTTTAAAAGGTGTGTTATGTCTACCTGGAGTATCTTGATAAAGCCCTCCTAGGGTGAAACGCATAGAATTTACTCCAGCCACATTGCAACTTTTACCTGGACACATCCACAATTGATACACACTAAAAGCTGCGATCCAGCCCCTCCTGTGGACTCTCTAACTTCTATGATTTAGGAGGTAAAGCCACTTTGAGGACCAGGGATCTGAACAGCGACTAACAAGTGGAGTTATCAAGTATCATCACCGTATCTGAAGTGGATCTTTTAAAGGCTGCAAGCTTATTTGTCCAAGCCTGTTCAATCATTTGGGATAAGAACAGCCGCTCTAACTACAAGGAGAATTCAGTTATTTGTATTGTAACTGTCTACACTTTCATACACGTCTAACTAAGTGTGCATTACCACAGTCTACCAGAAGAGGGGTGTGCTGCCTAACCGTCAATAGAATTAGAGGCGTGCGGTTTGTACTAAGCCGCGAAAGACACACACAGACGCTCAAAGGAGCCAAAGGAGCTGCACATCGGCCTGGAGGCCGTTTTTATCGTAACGGATATCAGTAAGGTACCTTACTATTCCCGTTAATTGTGACTTTGACTTTTATAGAAATCACTATATTTACCACTAACTCTGCATTTTAATCATACATTTATCCGAGTCGGTCAGATCTCATGATTCAGATATATTCTTAAGGGAGACGTCCCTACTTTTATTCTCACATTGATTTAATGTTTTAAAACATATGATGTTTTATTGTCTATGATGTTTATATATATATATATATATATATATATATATATATAGATTAAATTTGTTATAGATATTTCATTGTTTCTACTTATTCCATCTTATCCTAATATCATTATTATCACTTGCACGAGTTCATATTGCTATTATTTTTCACTTCTGTTGATATAGATCACCAATATCCACTATATCTTTAGATATTAAACACCTTTTATAGAGACATCTTTATATATTTTTTCACACAGCCACACAGCCACGATATATTACCTAAAGAGGTTTCAAAGATACAGTGAGTGCAGAATTATTAGGCAAATGAGTATTTTGACCACATCATCCTCTTTATGCATGTTGTCTTACTCCAAGCTGTATAGGCTCGAAAGCCTACTACCAATTAAGCATATTAGGTGATGTGCATCTCTGTAATGAGAAGGGGTGTGGTCTAATGACATCAACACCCTATATCAGGTGTGCATAATTATTAGGCAACTTCCTTTCCTTTGGCAAAATGGGTCAAAAGAAGGAATTGACAGGCTCAGAAAAGTCAAAAATAGTGAGATATCTTGCAGAGGGATGCAGCACTCTTAAAATTGCAAAGCTTCTGAAGCGTGATCATCGAACAATCAAGTGTTTCATTCAAAATAGTCAACAGGGTCGCAAGAAGCGTGTGGAAAAACCAAGGCTCAAAATAACTGCCCATGAACTGAGAAAAGTCAAGCGTGCAGCTGCCAAGATGCCACTTGCCACCAGTTTGGCCATATTTCAGAGCTGCAACATCACTGGAGTGCCCAAAAGCACAAGGTGTGCAATACTCAGAGACATGTCCAAGGTAAGAAAGGCTGAAAGACGACCACCACTGAAAAAGACACACAAGCTGAAACGTCAAGACTGGGCCAAGAAATATCTCAAGACTGATTTTTCTAAGGTTTTATGGAATGATGAAATGAGAGTGAGTCTTGATGGGCCAGATGGATGGGCCCGTGGCTGGATTGGTAAAGGGCAGAGAGCTCCAGTCCGACTCAGTCGCCAGCAAGGTGGAGGTGGAGTACTGGTTTGGGCTGGTATCATCAAAGATGAGCTTGTGGGGCCTTTTCGGGTTGAGGATGGAGTCAAGCTCAACTCCCAGTCCTACTGCCAGTTTCTGGAAGACACCTTCTTCAAGCAGTGGTACAGGAAGAAGTCTGCATCCTTCAAGAAAAACATGATTTTCATGCAGGACAATGCTCCATCACACGCGTCCAAGTACTCCACAGCGCGGCTGGCAAGAAAGGGTATAAAAGAAGAAAATCTAATGACATGGCCTCCTTGTTCACCTGATCTGAACCCCATTGAGAACCTGTGGTCCATCATAAAATGTGAGATTTACAAGGAGGGAAAACAGTACACCTCTCTGAACAGTGTCTGGGAGGCTGTGGTTGCTGCTGCACGCAATGTTGATGGTGAACAGATCCAGAATCCATGGATGGCAGGCTTTTGAGTGTCCTTGCAAAGAAAGGTGGCTATATTGGTCACTGATTTGTTTTTGTTTTGTTTTTGAATGTCAGAAATGTATATTTGTGAATGTTGAGATGTTATATTGGTTTCACTTGTAAAAATAAATAATTGAAATGGGTATATATTTGTTTTTTGTTAAGTTGCCTAATAATTATGCACAGTAATAGTCACCTGCACACACAGATATCCCCCTAAAATAGCTAAAACTAAAAACAAACTAAAAACTACTTCCAAAAATATTCAGCTTTGATATTAATGAGTTTTTTTGGGTTCATTGAGAACATGGTTGTTGTTCAATAATAAAATTAATCCTCAAAAATACAACTTGCCTAATAATTCTGCACTCCCTGTATATGCACACACATATATGGTAGTTAAAATGCTAGCTATTCCTAATAGCGCCAGTGGTTCTCTTTTTTGGTATTTCACATTTCACATAAACTACTGAGGAGGAGTAGTTTTTTAACTAGGCTTATAGGATTTTTAGTTAGCGCCAACTCTCATTCTTACAACCAACAAAGTGTGCGGTACACCTATGGCGCCATGTACTAAATGGCGGGCGGACAGCTTCTTAACTCGCGAAGCTGTCCGCCCGCCTTTGCTACACACGGGCAGCGGATCTATTGATCCGCTTGCCCGTATGTATCATTACACACTCATCGGAGTGTGTAATGCCCACGCGACTGAAGGGGCTGTCAATCACCGAGAGCGAGCGTGCTCTCTGTGATTTTGCTTCGCCACCTATTGTCTATGATGTTTATATATATATATATATATATATATATATATAGATTAAATTTGTTATAGATATTTCATTGTTTCTACTTATTCCATCTTATCCTAATATCATTATTATCACTTGCACGAGTTCATATTGCTATTATTGTTCACTTCTGTTGATATAGATCACCAATATCCACTATATCTTTAGATATTAAACACCTTTTATAGAGACATCTTTATATATTTTTTCACACAGCCACACAGCCACGATATATCACCTAAAGAGGTTTCAAAGATACAGTGAGTGCAGAATTATTAGGCAAATGAGTATTTTGACCACATCATCCTCTTTATGCATGTTGTCTTACTCCAAGCTGTATAGGCTCGAAAGCCTACTACCAATTAAGCATATTAGGTGATGTGCATCTCTGTAATGAGAAGGGGTGTGGTCTAATGACATCAACACCCTATATCAGGTGTGCATAATTATTAGGCAACTTCCTTTCCTTTGGCAAAATGGGTCAAAAGAAGGAATTGACAGGCTCAGAAAAGTCAAAAATAGTGAGATATCTTGCAGAGGGATGCAGCACTCTTAAAATTGCAAAGCTTCTGAAGCGTGATCATCGAACAATCAAGTGTTTCATTCAAAATAGTCAACAGGGTCGCAAGAAGCGTGTGGAAAAACCAAGGCGCAAAATAACTGCCCATGAACTGAGAAAAGTCAAGTGTGCAGCTGCCAAGATGCCACTTGCCACCAGTTTGGCCATATTTCAGAGCTGCAACATCACTGGAGTGCCCAAAAGCACAAGGTGTGCAATACTCAGAGACATGTCCAAGGTAAGAAAGGCTGAAAGACGACCACCACTGAACAAGACACACAAGCTGAAACGTCAAGACTGGGCCAAGAAATATCTCAAGACTGATTTTTCTAAGGTTTTATGGAATAATGAAATGAAAGTGAGTCTTGATGGGCCAGATGGATGGGCCCGTGGCTGGATTGGTAAAGGGCAGAGAGCTCCAGTCCGACTCAGTCGCCAGCAAGGTGGAGGTGGAGTACTGGTTTGGGCTGGTATCATCAAAGATGAGCTTGTGGGGCCTTTTCGGGTTGAGGATGGAGTCAAGCTCAACTCCCAGTCCTACTGCCAGTTTCTGGAAGACACCTTCTTCAAGCAGTGGTACAGGAAGAAGTCTGCATCCTTCAAGAAAAACATGATTTTCATGCAGGACAATGCTCCATCACACGCGTCCAAGTACTCCACAGCGTGGCTGGCAAGAAAGGGTATAAAAGAAGAAAATCTAATGACATGGCCTCCTTGTTCACCTGATCTGAACCCCATTGAGAACCTGTGGTCCATCATCAAATGTGAGATTTACAAGGAGGGAAAACAGTACACCTCTCTGAACAGTGTCTGGGAGGCTGTGGTTGCTGCTGCACGCAATGTTGATGGTGAACAGATCCAGAATCCATGGATGGTAGGCTTTTGAGTGTCCTTGCAAAGAAAGGTGGCTATATTGGTCACTGATTTGTTTTTGTTTTGTTTTTGAATGTCAGAAATGTATATTTGTGAATGTTGAGATGTTATATTGGTTTCACTTGTAAAAATAAATAATTGAAATGGGTATATATTTGTTTTTTGTTAAGTTGCCTAATAATTATGCACAGTAATAGTCATCTGCACACACAGATATCCCCCTAAAATAGCTAAAACTAAAAACAAACTAAAAACTACTTCCAAAAATATTCAGCTTTGATATTAATGAGTTTTTTTGGGTTCATTGAGAACATGGTTGTTGTTCAATAATAAAATTAATCCTCAAAAATACAACTTGCCTAATAATTCTGCACTCCCTGTATATGCACACACATATATGGTAGTTAAAATCCTAGCTATTCCTAATAGCGCCAGTGGTTCTCTTTTTTGGTATTTCACATTTCACATAAACTACTGAGGAGGAGTAGTTTTTTAACTAGGCTTATAGGATTTTTAGTTAGCGCCAACTCTCATTCTTACAACCAACAAAGTGTGCGGTACACCTATGGCGCCATGTACTAAATGGCGGGCGGACAGCTTCTTAACTCGCGAAGCTGTCCGCCCGCTTCGCTACACACGGGCAGCGGATCTATTGATCCGCTTGCCCGTATGTATCATTACACACTCATCGGAGTGTGTAATGCCCGCGCGACTGAAGGGGCTGTCAATCACCGAGAGCGAGCGTGCTCTCTGTGATTTTGCTTCGCCACATAAGAGGTGGCGTAGGGTGTAGGAAGCAGCGGTCTAATGACCGCTGCTTCTTACATTGCGGGAAGCAGGCTCGCATGTGTGAACCTGCCCTGCAAAGGCTCCGGAGCAGCTTTCGCTGCTTCGTACATGGAGCCCTATACCTGCAAGACCCATAATAGCAGCAGGCGTAAAAAAAAAGCAGCGTTAGGACCTGTTAACGCTGATTTTTTACCTTAACGCATAACTCATAATATAGCCGTATGACTTTGAAGAAATAGGACCCAAAGCAGATGTTACCCATGTGTTAGTTGTAGTGAACTTAAGGGGACATGAAACCCAACATTTTTCTTTCAGGATTAAGATAGAGAATACAATTTTAAACAAATTTCTAATTTACTTCTATTATCTAATGTGTTTCATTCTCTTGGTATAATTTGTTGAAGGAGCAGCAATGCACTAGTGGTTTCTAACTGAACACATGGGTGAGCCAATGACAATCAGTATATATGTTCAGCCACCAATCAGCAGCTAGAACCTAGGTTCTCTGCTGCTCCTGAACTTGCCTAGATAAACATTTCAGCAAAGGATAACAAGAGAAGGATGCAAATTAAATAATAGAAGTAAAGTGGAAAGTTGTTTCAAATTGTATTCTCGATCTGTATAATGAAAGAAAAAATTTGGATTAAATGTCCGTTTGAATGGCTAAAGTTCACTTCAAAATCATATCACTTTGGCTTCAATGTATTTAATGAAAGCGGCTGTTTTTTTAAATATAAAATAAATAAATAAAATTAGGAAAATTAAATATATAAAATATAAAATATATTTTTAAAATATGCATTGCTTACACAATATGTAGTTTCACTCAAATATAAAAAAAAATTAATGTTAGAATGAATATTTAGCAATTAATTTTCCCTTTGACTTAGATTCTTCGGTTCAAATAATTCTATGTAGCAAATAATTTTAAACATTCTAAAGGTTTAATTTGAATATTCACATATAACATTTGAATATTGTATTTTAAAATGATGGCAAACAATCACCTAGATTAGGAGTTTTGCGTTAACAGGTGTGCAGTGCTAACGGGCAGTATATGTTCACCGCTCACTTGCAGACAGCGCTGGTATTACTGGTTTTTATAAACCCGGCGTTAACCGTAAAAAAGTGAGCGCAGAGCAAAATTTTGCTCCACATCTCACTTCAATACCAGTGCTGCTTACATTAGTGGTAAGCAGGTAAAAGATGCTTGTGCAAGATTTCCCCATAGGAATCAATGGGGGAGAGCCGGCTGAAAAAAAAACTAACAACTGCAAAAAAGCAGCATAAAGCTCCTAATGCAGCCCCATTGATTCCTATGGGGAAAATACATTTTATGTCTACACCTAACACCCTAACATGAACCCCGAGTCTAAAAACCCCTAATATTACACTTATTAACCCCTAATCTGCCGTCCCCGACATCACTGACACCTGCATTATATTTATTAACCCCTAATCTGCCTCTGCGGACACCGCCACCACCTACATTATACTTATTAACCCCTAATCTACTGCCCCCAACATTGCCGACACCTAAATTATATTTATTAACCCCAATCTGCTGCCCCCAACATCGCCAAACCCTACATTATATTTATTAACCCCTAATCTGCCGCCCCCAATGTCGCTGCAACCTACCTACACTAATTAACCCCTAATCTGCCGCCCACAACGTCGCCACCACTATAATAAAGTTATTAACCCCTAAACCTAAGTCTAACCCTAACCCTAACCCCCCCATAACTTAAATATAATTTAAATAAATGTAAATAAAATTACTGCAATTAACTAAATTATTCCTATTTAGCTAGCTAAGACCTAGATTTGGAGTTTGGCGTTAGCCGTGAAAACCAGCGTTAGAGGCTCCTAACGCTGGTTTTAGGCTACCGCCGGTATTTGGAGTCACTCAAAATAGGGTCTAACGCTCACTTTTCAGCCGCGACTTTTCCATACCGCAGATCCTCTTACGTCAATTGCGTATCCTATCTTTTCAATGGGATTTTTCTAACTCCGGTATTTAGAGTCGTTTCTGAAGTGAGCGTTAGACATCTAACGACAAAACTCCAGCCGCAGGAAAAAAGTCAGTAGTTAAGAGCTTTCTGGGCTAACGCCGGTTTCTAAAGCTCTTAACTACTGTACTCTAAAGTACACTAACACCCATAAACTACCTATGTACCCCTAAACCGAGGTCCCCCCACATCGCCGACACTCAAATAAATTTTTTTAAACCCTAATCTGCCGACCGCCACCTACGTTATCCTTATGTACCCCTAATCTGCTCCCCCTAACACTGCCGACCCCTATATTATATTTATTAACCCCTACTCTGCCCCCCTCAATGTCGCCTCCACCTGCCTACACTTATTAACCCCTGATCTGCCGACCGGACCTGAGCGCTACTATAATAAAGTTATTAACCCCTAATCCGCCTCACTAACCCTATAATAAATAGTATTAACCCCTAATCTGCCCTCCCTAACATCGCCGACACCTAACTTCAATTATTAACCCCTAATCTGCCGACTGGAGCTCACCGCTACTCTAATAAATGGATTAACCCCTAAAGCTAAGTCTAACCCTAACACTAACACCCCCCTAAATTAAATATAATTTACATCTAACGAAATTAATTAACTATTATTAAATAAATTATTCCTATTTAAAGATAAATACTTACCTGTAAAATAAATCCTAATATAGCTACAATATAAATTATAATTATATTATAGCTATTTTAGGATTTATATTTATTTTACAGGTAACTTTGTATTTATTTTAACCAGGTACAATAGCTATTAAATAGTTAAGAACTATTTAATAGCTAAAATAGTTAAAATAATTACAAAATTACCTGTAAAATAAATACTAACCTAAGTTACAATTAAACCTAACACTACACTATCAATAAATTAATTAAATAAACTACCTACAATTACCTACAATTAACCTAACACTACACTATCAATAAATTAATTAAATACAATTCCTACAAATAAATACAATTAAATAAACTAGCTAAAGTACAAAAAATAAAAAAGAACTAAGTTACAAAAAATAAAAAAATATTTACAAACATAAGAAAAATATTACAACAATTTTAAACTAATTACACCTACTCTAAGCCCCCTAATAAAATAACAATGCCCCCCAAAATAAAAAAAATGCCCTACCCTATTCTAAATTACTAAAGTTCAAAGCTCTTTAACCTTACCAGCCCTGAACAGGGCCCTTTGCGGGGCATGCCCCAAGAAGTTCAGCTCTTTTGCCTGTAAAAAAAAACATACAATACCCCCCCCAACATTACAACCCACCACCCACATACCCCTAATCTAACCCAAACCCCCCTTAAATAAACCTAACACTAAGCCCCTGAAGATCTTCCTACCTTATCTTCACCCTGCCAGGTTCACCGATCCGTCCTGAAGAGCTCCTCCGATGTCCTGATCCAAGCCCAAGCGGGGGGCTAAAGAGGTCCATGATCCGGCTGAAGTCTTCATCCAAGCGGGAGCTGAAGAGGTCCATGATCCGGATGAAGTCTTCATCCAAGCGGGAGCTGAAGAGGTCCATGATCCGGATGAAGTCTTCATCCAAGCGGGAGCTGAAGAGGTCCATGATCCGGATGAAGTCTTCTATCAACTGCATCTTCAATCTTCTTTCTTCAGGATCCATCTTGCAGACCTCTGACGCGGAACATCCTCTTCTCCCGACGCCTACTAGCCGAATGACGGTTCCTTTAAGGGACGTCATCCAAGATGGCGTCCCTCAAATTCCGATTGGCTGATAGGATTCTATCAGCCAATCGGAATTAAGGTAGGAATATTCTGATTGGCTGATGGAATCAGCCAATCAGAATCAAGTTCAATCCGATTGGCTGATCCAATCAGCCAATCAGATTGAGCTCGCATTCTATTGGCTGGTCGGAACAGCCAATAGAATGCGAGCTCATTTGATAGAAGACTTCATCCGGATCATGGACCTCTTCAGCTCCCGCTTGGATGAAGATTTCATCCGGATCATGGACCTCTTCAGCTCCCGCTTGGATGAAGACTTCAGCCGGATCATGGACCTCTTCAGCCCCCCACTTGGGCTTGGATCAGGACATCGGAGGAGCTCTTCAGGACGGATCGGTGAACCTGGCAGGGTGAAGATAAGGTAGGAAGATCTTCAGGGGCTTAGTGTTAGGTTTATTTAAGGGGGGTTTGGGTTAGATTAGGGGTATGTGGGTGGTGGGTTGTAATGTTGGGGGGGGGTATTGTATGTTTTTTTTTACAGGCAAAAGAGCTGAACTTCTTGGGGCATGCCCCGCAAAGGGCCCTGTTCAGGGCTGGTAAGGTTAAAGAGCTTTGAACTTTAGTAATTTAGAATAGGGTAGGGCATTTTTTTATTTTGGGGGGCTTTGTTATTTTATTAGGGGGCTTAGAGTAGGTGTAATTAGTTTAAAATTGTAGTAATATTTTTCTTATGTTTGTAAATATTTTTTTATTTTATGTAACTTAGTTCTTTTTTATTTTTTGTACTTTAGCTAGTTTATTTAATTGTATTTATTTGTAGGAATTGTATTTAATTAATTTATTGATAGTGTAGTGTTAGGTTAATTGTAGGTAATTGTAGGTAGTTTATTTAATTAATTTATTGATAGTGTAGTGTTAGGTTTAATTGTAACTTAGGTTAGTATTTATTTTACAGGTAATTTTGTAATTATTTAAGCTATTAAATAGTTCTTAACTATTTAATAGCTATTGTACCTGGTTAAAATAAATACAAAGTTACCTGTAAAATAAATATTAATCCTAAAATAGCTATAATATAATTATAATTTATATTGTAGCTATATTAGGATTTATTTTACAGGTAAGTATTTATCTTTAAATAGGAATAATTTATTTAATAAGAGTTAATTAATTTTGTTAGATGTAAATTATATTTAACTTAGGGGGGTGTTAGTGTTAGGGTTAGACTTAGCTTTAGGGGTTAATACATTTATTAGAGTAGCGGTGAGCTCCAGTCGGCAGATTAGGGGTTAATAATTGAAGTTAGGTGTCGGCGATGTTAGGGAGGGCAGATTAGGGGTTAATACTATTTATTATAGGGTTAGTGAGGCGGATTAGGGGTTAATAACTTTATTATAGTAGCGCTCAGGTCCGCTCGGCAGATTAGGGGTTAATAAGTGTAGGCAGGTGGAAGCGACGTTGTGGGGGGCAGATTAGGGGTAAATAAATATAATATAGGGGTCGGCGATGTTAGGGAAGCAGATTAGGGGTACATAGGGATAATGTAAGTAGCGGCGGTTTACGGAGCGGCAGATTAGGGGTTAATAATAATATGCAGGGGTCAGTGATAGCGGGGGCAGCAGATTAGGGGTTAATAAGTGTAAGGTTAGGGGTGTTTAGACTCGGGGTACATGTTAGAGTGTTAAGTGCAGACGTAGGAAGGGTTACCGCATAGCAAACAATGGGGCTGCGTTAGGAGCTGAACGCGGCTTTTTTGCAGGTTTTTGTTCAGCTCAAACAGCTCCATTGTTTCCTATGGGGGAATCGTGCACGAGCACATTTTTGAGGCTGGCCGCTTGCGTAAGCAACTCTGGTATCGAGAGTTGAAGCTGCGTTAAATATGCTCTACGCTCCGTTTTTGGAGCCTAACGCAGCCATTCTGTGGACTCTCAATACCAGAGTTATTTTTATGGTGCGGCCAGAAAAAAGCCGGCGTTAGTTTTTCGGGTCGTTACTGACAAAACTCCAAATCTAGCCGTTAGGGTTTAATTTTATTTTGCAGGCAACTTTGTATTTATTTTAACTAGGTACAATAGTTATTAAATAGTTAATAACTATTTTATACCTCACTAGTTAAAATAAAGACAAATGTACCTGTAAAATAAAACCTAACCTAAGTTACAATTACAGATAGGGTAATTTGAACAATCTAACTCACTCCAGATATAGCCTCCTTCACTAGTGTAGTCTTCTCACAAGTGACTACACCTAAAGTTTTTGAAAAAAAGAAATTATAGTGGGGTAGGAAGGGGCGCTGAACCGCAACCTGGAAATGTATATAACTTAAGACCTTTGCATTAATTTATATTTAGTTGGGGTAGAGAATACCAATATTAAATCTTATATGAGGTGTGATGGTAAAATAAAATAAAATAAAATAATATAATAATCTTCTATCTTTTAGTTGGGGTAAAGAATACCAATAATAAGTTCAAGGTGTGATGATAAAATAAATTAGTATAATAATCTTCTATCTTTTCAGTGGTAATATAATGTGCGCTGTGTAGAAAGCTACTTAGTGAAAGTGTTAATGAAAGTGTTAATCTTTTAGTTAGGGTAGATAATACCAATAATATGAGGTTCAGGTATGATGATAAAATTAAATAGTATAATAATCCTCCATCTTTTCAGTGATAATATAATGTGTGCTGCGTGGAAAGCTGCTTAGTGAAAGTGTTAATGAAAGTTAAAACATGCTCATTTCTCCTTGTTTATGTAAGGTAAAAAAATAGGTGTGAAATTAGTGTTAGAGCAGTAAGTTTAAAGTGACTCTGTCACCAGGTAGATCTTCTGTGTATATAGTATACGTGTAGTATGGATGATAATTGTTGTAGTGAAAAGTAGGGGTGCAAAAAAATATAGTTAAATATATTTGTGATTAAATTAGTAATGGGAACTAGGGATCCTCACAAGTTTTAGATTTTAGGTAAAAAATATGGATCCTAATTAAAATTGAGAAAAAAGGGATAGTATGCAGATTAGTGTTATAATGTTAATTTATTAAGTAAGTACATACTAAGAAATAAAAATTCCTTACAGACATTAATAGCAATAAAATATTAAACAGTAATGTTCTAAAAATTAGATTCTAAAAACGTAATAACACCGGTGTTATAAATGCATTAAAAACTACAATTCTAATTTAAAACTACAATTCTGATAGAAAATACTCCAATAGCTGCTAATATGTTAGATGATGGGCATATAATAAAGTGAAAACTAGTAGAGGCATAAGTTGATACAGGAACAATAAACCACTATAAATTGATAAGAGGAGTAAGTTTTCAAACACTAGTATGAATTAATATTGAAAACAATGATAAGCCTTTTCTGTGTTGGTAGTAGGTAACAGGTGTTTCAAAGTGGTGTGTGTCTTATTAGACGCAGTGTTGCAAGCTTTAATTAGAGGGCTTTTCTTAGCATAGGTTGATACAGTAACAATAAACCATTGCAGATTGATAAGTATAGTTAGCTTTCATACACCAGTATGAACCAATGGTAAAAACAATGATAAGCCTTTTCTGTATTGATAGTCTGTAATGAGTGTTTTCAAAATGCTGTGTGTCTTATTAAACACAGTGTTGCAAGCTTTAATTAGAGGGCTTTTCCTAGCAGGTGTTTACCCACAGTCTTTCCTTTTTTGTAGTTCCTTTAAAAGTTTCCAATTAGAGATGTCACACAGTACCTTTATGTATAAAAAACGCTCCTCCGTGTATTCTTACTTTTCCTGTCAGTGTTTGATATATCAGCTGTCCGGTTCGGCAATAGAGTCACGTGGGTTCTTTGTGACTAATCAGAGGTTCTCCTTGTTTAAATTAAGTGCGCGCACTTCATTCCTTTTAAATATTTTTCAGTATGTGGCTCCTCTCGCTGTACATTAACTAACAGGGATTTCTTATTTCAAACCTCCTGTTAGAGACAACGGTCCTGGGTGCCAAGTTTGTCTGTAGCTGTAGGGCGGATCAACGCGTATCGGCAACAGAGCCTTTTTCAAGATTTAATTTTATCATCATACCTGAACCTCATATTATTGGTATTATCTACCCTAACTAAAAGATTAACACTTTCATTAACACTTTCACTAAGTAGCTTTCTACGCAGCACACATTATATTACCACTGAAAAGATAGAAGATTATTATACTAATTTATTTTATCATCACACCTTGAACTTATTATTGGTATTCTTTACCCCAACTAAAAGATAGAAGATTATTATATTATATTATTTTATTTTATTTTACCATCACACCTCATATAAGATTTAATATTGGTATTCTCTACCCCAACTAAATATAAATTAATGCAAAGGTCTTAAGTTATATACATTTCCAGATTGCGGTTCAGCACCCCTTCCTACCCCACTATAATTTCTAAGTTACAATTACACCTAACACTACACTATAATTAAATTAATTCACTAAACTAAATACAATTAATTACAATTAAATAAAATGATCTAAAATATGGAAAAAAAAACACTAAATTACAGAAAATAATAAAATAATTACAAGATTTTTAAACTAATTACACCTACTCTAATCCCCCTAGCAAAATAAAAAAGCCCCCCAAAATAAAAAAAGCCCTACCCTTCACTAAATTGCAAATAGCCCTTAAAAGGGCCTTTTGCGGGGCATTGCCCCAAAGTAATCAGCTCTTTTACCTGAAATAAAAAAGTACAAATACCCCTCCCAACATTAAAACCCACCACCCACACAACCAACCCTACTCTAAAACCCACCCAATAACCCCTTAAAAAAACTAACACTAACCCCTTGAGGATCACCTTACCGGGAAACGTCTCCACCCAACCGGTCAGAAGTGGTCCTCCAGACGGGCAGAAGTCTTCATTCAAGCCGGGCAGAAGAGGTCCTCCAGACAGGCAGAAGTCTTCATCCAGACGGCATCTTCTATCTTCATTCATCCGGCGTGGAGCGGGTCCATCTTCAAGACATCCGACGCAGAGCATCCTCTTCTTTCTTCAACCGGCGACTGAATGAAGGTCCCTTTAAATGACGTCATCCAAGATGGTGTCCCTTCAATTCCGATTGGCTGATAGAATTCTATCAGCCAATCAGAATTAATGTAGAAAAAATCCCTGAGAGTGGTGAGATGTCTCTCATAGAAATAATGAGAGCTCTCTGTTACGTAAAAGTTTGCAATGCAGGTTGAAGTGTTTAGGTAGACCCCAGCGTATGGCTAAACGTTTAGACTATGCCTAGTACAAACAATATTACGTTGTTTTCAGTGCACTGTGCCTTAAATTTATTGTTATTTTTGTATGCATAGGTTTTCCTCTCAGAGTAATTCATTATTTGAGTATTTTGATAAAAGCTTGCCACTTTTTAATTGGCTCGATTACACTCTGCAAAATGTTTGGGCACATGTAATGTAAGGGTGTAATGGAGCATATTTAAAATTCTTTACATATACTGGTATTGCCAAATATAGAGGAAATTGGAGAGGAGACAATGTACGTAAGAAATTGTTAAGACTAGAGAGCAAGTGGATATTCAAATTAAAAACCATAAAGGAATTAGATATTGGTGCTTTTTAGCAGACTGATCATGATATTACTTCATAGAATATTCACTTGCGCTCTAGGATTACCCAGTGGCTCATACTAAGATGATACTTCGCACATTACCTTGGTAATCCTAGGATTACCCAAATGCTTCTGGATAAAGCTAATAAAATCATTTATTGTAGTTTACCTGAGTAATGCTAGTAAAACACACCAACAGTAAATGTAACATTTTTATTTTGGATTACACAAACACTTATGTTTCTTACAATGTTTTTTGTTACAACAATAGTAAATTAAACATTTTTACAACAATAACATGAAACATTTTTATTCATGAAACATTTTTAATTTTCAAAATTAAACATTTTTATTTTCATATGTTTTCTACTATGTTTTTTTAAAAAAACAGGAAATTAAACATTTTTGCGATATTGTGTTCTTGAATAAACCGGACTGTCTGTCGCACATGCATTCTGTCAGAGAAACTTTTAAAGCAGATTGTGGGGGTGGGACCCATGGTTAGGTCGGTTATGCATGATCTGAGTTCACTGGATGCACAACCAAACAGATAAGATCATGCATTAACGGCCGAGGGCAAATTCACTCCAGATAGTTCTGTTCTAGTCAGAGCCTCGGGTGCTGTTGTGACCTCTGGGAACCTAACCATGGGTCCCACCCACCATGACGTGCTTTTAAAGGTTGTTGGACAGAATGCGTGTGCGACAGATAATAATCTGACAGACAAATGTCCATCGGATAAGAGTCTGTCTGAGAACCTTTAAAAGCACGTTGTGGGACCCATGGTTAGGCTACCAGAAGCTGTTGTGGCACCCAACACTTTGATTTGAACAGAACTCTCTGGAGCATATCTGCCCTCTGCTGTTAATGCATGATCTTATCTGATTGGTTGTGCATCCAGTGACCTCACAGAGACACAGACCAATCAAATCATGCATTAACAGCCGAGGGCAGATACGCCCCACAACGTGCTTTTAAAGTTTCTCGGACAGAATGCACGTGCGACAGACAGTCCAGTCTATCCAAGAACACAATAACTCAAAAGTGTTTAATTTCCTGTCGTTGTAAAAAAACATGGTAGAAAACATATGAAAAAGCCACATATGAAAAATAAAAATGTTTAATTTTGAAAAATAAAAATGTTTAATTTTGAAAAATAAAAATGTTTAATTTTGAAAAATAAAAATGTTTAATTTTGAAAAATAAAAATGTTTAATTTTGAAAAATAAAAATGTATAATTTTGGAAAATAAAAATGTTTAATTTTGAAAAATAAAAATTTAATAAATAAAAATGTTTCACGAATAAAAATGTTTCATGTTGTTGTAAAAAGGTTTAATTTCCTCTTGTAACACAACATGGTACAAAACATGAAAAATCCACATATGAAATATAAAAATGTTTAATTTCCTGTTGTTGTAACAAAAATATTGTAAGAAACATAAGTGTTTGTGTAATCCAAAATAAAAAATTTTCATTTACTGTTGGTGTGTTTTTCTAGGATTACCCGGGTAAACCACAATTTTATGATTTTATTAGATTTATCCAGAATATATATATATAATGTGGACAGGACTTCTGTATATCCCCTTATAGAAATATAGAAATATATAAAAATATATTATCTGATTAAGTTAAATATGACTATCCACAATTTTCTGATTCATATACAAAAATGATAGCAAAAAATGGATTTAAGAATATCAATTTATAAATAAAATATCCCTTTAAACCAGATTGCTATAATCGTAGTAATGTCATTGCATTCTTAATATATTCAACACATTTTAAGAACATTAATTTATAAACAAAATGTCCCTTTAAACTGCAGCGGATGTTTGTATAAAAGGAATGTTTGTATGCTATCAAAATTAGAGCTTGACAAAGGCAGTAAGTACCAAAACGCGTTGTTCTAAGTTTGTCCAGTCCCGGCTTTCATAAATGCTAATCCATAGTCGATCAAGGCAAAGGTGGTATGCTCCAAACACAGAAAGGTATCTTGTAGCCACTGACTACTCACGGATACATAGCCAAGGAGGAAGGATCATGGGTGCCACAGAATATAATTGAGCTGAGGACATTGTAACAAATTATGGTGTAAGTAAGAAATAACACCTGTAATTTTGTGAATTGCAATACTGGTGACAAGCAATTTTGGCTTGAGATGCATACAAGTGTGAAGGAACACTTGGATCACTGAAAACAAACTTTTTTATTCACATGCATACTTTTTATTTGCGTTTGTCTAAATGTACTTTTTATGGTTGTTTTAATACACAATCTGTAAAGTGATTGCAAGTAAGAGTGGTTGTGTATGTATACAATATATTTGTATGCAGTTTATGTGCTTTGAATTGTAAGGTTAAAATTGAATACACTTTAAACCCTTTCGGCTAGATTTACAGTTTTGTCGGTAACGACCCGCGTAGCTAACACTGGCTTTTTTCCCCCTGCACCTTTTAAATACTGCTGGTATTTAGAGTTCACAGAAGGGCTGTGTTAGGCTCCAAAAAGGGAGCGTATAGCATATTTACCGCCATTGCAACTTTCAATACCAGCGGTGCTTACGGACGCCGCCAGCTTCAAAAACGTGCTCGTGCACGATTCCCCCATAGGAAACAATGGGGCTTATTGAGCTGAAAAAAAACCTAACACCTGCAAAAAAGCAGCGTTCAGCTCTTAACGCAGCCCCATTGTTTCCTATGGGGAAACAGTTTTTAAGTCTGCACCTAACACTCTAACATGTACCCTGAGTCTAAACACCCCTAACCTTACACTTATTAACCCCTAATTTGCCGCCCCCGCTATCGCTGACACCTGCATATTTTTTAAACCCCTAATCTGCCGCTCTGTACACCCCCGCAACATACATTATACCTATGTAACCCTAATCTGCTGCCCCTAACACCGCCGACCCCTATATTATATTTATTAATCCCTAATCTGCCCCCCACAACGTCGCCGCCAGCTACCTACAATAATTAGCCCCTAATCTGCCGACCGGACCTCACCGCTACTATAATAAATGTATTAACCCCTAACACTAAGACCCCCCTAAGTTAAATATAATTTTTATCTAACGAAATAAATTAACTCTTATTAAATAAATTATTCCTATTTAAAGCTAAATACTTACCTGTAAAATAAACCCTAATATAGCTACAATATAAATTATAATTATATTGTAGCTATTTTAGGAATAATATTTATTTTACAGGCAACTTTGTAATTATTTTAACCAGGTACAATAGCTATTAAATAGTTAATAACTATTTAATAGCTACCTAGTTAATATAATTATAAACTTACCTGTAAAATAAATCCCAACCTAAGTTACAATTAAACCTAACACTACACTATCAATAAATTAATTAAATAAAATACCTACAATTATTTACAATTAAATCTAACACTACACTATCAATAAATTAATTAAATAAAATACCTACAAATAAATAAAAATAAATAAACTAACTAAAGTACAAAAAATAAAAAAGCTAAGTTACAAAAAATAAAAAAATTAATTACAAACATAATAAAAATATTACAACAATTTTAAGCTAATTACACCTACTCTAAGCCCCCTAATAAAATAACAAAGCCCCCCAAAATAAAAAAATGCCCTACCCTATTCTAAAATACAAATAGACCTTTTACCTTACCAGCCCTTAAAAGGGCCTTTTGCGGGGCATGCCCCAAAGAATTCAGCTCTTTTGCCTGTAAAAAAAAACATACAATACCCCCCCAACATTACAACCCACCACCCAATCTAACCCAAACCCCCCTTAAATAAACCTAACACTAAGCCCCTGAAGATCTTCCTACCTTATCTTCACCACACTGGGTATCAGCGATCCGTCCAGGCTCCGAAATCTTCATCCAAGCCCAAGCGGGGGCTGGAGATCCATCATCCGGATGAAGTCTTCTATCAAGCGGCAAGAAGAAGTCCAGAAGAGGCTCCAAAGTCTTTATCCTATCCAGGCAGAAGAGGAGATCCGGACCGGCAACCATCTTCAGCCAAGCGGCATCTTCTATCTTCATCCGATGGCGAGCGGCTCCATCTTGAAGACCTCCGGCACGGATCCATCCTCTTCTTCTGACGTCCTAAGTCTGAATGAAGGTTCCTTTAAATGACATCATCCAAGATGGAGTCCTTCGAATTCCGATTGGCTGATAGGATTTTATCAGCCAATCAGAATTAAGGTAGGAAAAATCTGATTGGCTGATGGAATCAGCCAATCAGATTCAAGTTCAATCCGATTGGCTGATCCAATCAGCCAATCAGATTGAGCTCATATTCTTTTGGCTGATCGGAACAGCCAATAGAATGAAAGCTCAATCTGATTGGCTGATTCAATCAGCCAATCATATTTTCCCTACCTTAATTCCGATTGGCTGATAGAATCCTATCAGCCAATCGGAATTCGAGGGACGCCATCTTGGATGACGTCATTTAAAGGAACCTTCATTCGGACTTAGGACGTCGGAAGAAGAGGATGGATCCGCGCCGGAGGTCTTCAAGATGGAGCCGCTCGTCATCGGATGAAGATAGAAGATGCAGCTTGGATGAAGATTGTTGCCGGTCCGGATCTCCTCTTCTGCCCGGATAAGATGAAGACTTTGGAGCCTCTTCTGGACTTCTTCTTGCCGCTTGATAGAAGACTTCATCTGGATGATGGATCTCCAGCCCCCGCTTGGGCTTGGATGAAGATTTCGGAGCCTGGAAGGATTGATGATACCCGGTGTGGTGAAGATAAGGTAGGAAGATCTTCAGGGGCTTAGTATTAGGTTTATTTAAGGGGGGTTTGGGTTAGATTAGGGGTATGTGGGTGGTGGGATGTAATGTTTGGGGGGGTATTGTGTTTATTTTTACAGGCAAAAGAGCTGAATTCTTTGGGGCATGCCCCGCAAAAGGCCCTTTTAAGGGCTGGCAAGGTAAAAGAGCTTTTCTATTTTAATTTTAGAATAGGGTAGTGCATTTTTTTATTTTGGGGGGCTTTGTTATTTTATTAGGGGGCTTAGAGTAGGTGTAATTAGCTTAAAATTGTTGTAATATTTTTATTATGTTTGTAATTCATTTTTTTATTTTTTGTAACTTAGCTTTTTTTATTTTTTGTAGGTATTTCATGTAATTAATTTATTGATAGTGTAGTGTTAGATTTAATTGTAGGTATTTTATTTAATTAATTTATTGATAGTGTAGTGTTAGTTTTAATTGTAACTTAGGTTAGGATTTTTTTTTACAGGTAATTTTGTAATTATTTTAACTAGGTAGCTATTAAATAGTTATTAACTATTTAATAGCTATTTTACCTGGTTAAAATAAATACAAAGTTGCCTGTAAAATAAATATAAATCCTAAAATAGCTACAATATAATTATAATTTATATTGTAGCTATATTAGGGTTTATTTTACAGGTAAGTATTTAGCTTTAAATAGGAATAATTTATTTAATAAGAGTTAATTTATTTCGTTAGATAAAAATTATATTTAATTTAGGGGGGTGTTAGTGTTAGGGTTAGACTTAGCTTTAGGGGTTAATCCATTTATTATAGTAGCAGTGAGGTCCGGTCGGCAGATTAGGGGTTAATACTTGAAGTTAAGTGTCGGCGATGTTAGGGAGGGCAGATTAGCGGTTAATACTATTTATTATAGGGTTATTGAGGCGGGGGTGAGGCAGATTAGGGGTTAATAACTTTATTATAGTAGCGGTGAGGTCCGGTCGGCAGATTAGGGGTTAATAATTATAGGTAAGGTAGCAGCGACGTTGGTGGCGGCAGATTAGGGGTTAATAAATATAATATAGGTGTCGGCGGTGTTAGGGGCAGCAGATTAGGGGTACATAGGGATAACGTAGGTGGCGGCGGTGTGCGGTCGGCAGATTAGGGGTTAAAAAATGTTATTATAGTGGCGGCGATGTGGGGGGGCCTCGGTTTAGGAGTACATAGGTAGTTTATGGGTGTTAGTGTACTTTAGAGCACAGTAGTTAAGAGCTTTATGAACCGGCGTTAGCCCATAAAGCTCTTAACTCCTGACTTTTTTCTGCGGCTGGAGTTTTGTCGTTAGTTTTCTAACACTCACTTCAGCCAAGACTCTAAATACCGGCGTTAGGAAGATCCCATTGAAAAGATAGGATACGCAAATGGCGTAGGGGGATTTGCGGTATTGAAAAGTCGCGGCTGCAAAGTGAGCGTTAGACCCTTACCTACAAGACTCTAAATACCAGCGGTAGCCCAAAAACAGCGTTGGGAGCCTCTAACGCTGGTTTTAACGGCTAACGCCAACTCTAAATCTAGCCGTTTGGTTTTTATATTAGGCTACTTCAGTAGCGCAGCTGTTAATCCCTAAACACTGGGATAGTATGGCGTGTAAAGGTGTATATATGGAAAAAGAGGAAGCCCTATTAGAACAGTTGCATCATATTAGCAATGTGATACAGCGCTGTGGCTAAACATAGATTGTTTCATCAATTTAGATTAGCTTGCACAATAGAAAGCAGAGGTATTATATTTTTGCAGTTTTTTTTTCCAGTTCAAAGGCTTCATAACAAATATTAAAAACCCCCAGTTATAATATTATGTAAAAATATACAGCTCCCGCTCTGTCACTGGGTACTAGAATACTTAAATTCCAAGGTGGCTGCACCTAATGTGAAGATGTAGAACTTCACTAACTAGCATTCTTGAAGAGTTTAAATAAGAGAACCCCTTTAAATATAGCTGTAAGCACAGGAGGAAAAATGAAAGCATGGAGAATAGCAACCACACTACTGTAGTTGTACCCAGCAGTTTAATGATACTTTAAACTGAGTTACTGCTTTAAAGGTAAACTTTATGAGACAGAGGCGCCGATATTCAAAACATTGTCAGCAAAAAGCAAAAGTCTGACAACATCAGCACTTAGCTGCGATGTCGGCGTAGTGAGGAGGGTGTCTTCATAGTGTGTTTAGTACACAACATAGACTGTGTTTGCGAAAACAAAAATTATTTTGGTGTAGTAACACTTCATATTATGCCTATGTAAACTAAGTTCCACTTTGAATATTATACCCTTACAGTGATGTTTCATCATTAAAATATAAGTTACTTCTATGGTACGTCCATGAAACTCCCAAGGAATGCCTGCGATCTACTTTGTTAATAATGACAAAAAAAAACCCACCTTCCTATTAAACCTATAGGAGCTGGGAAATTGCGGGTATATGATAGATGTATACCAATGTCTCATTTTGTCTGTATTGTATTGTATATTGTTAAAAAATGTATGTAAAGTTTTGTTGTGATTATAAATATCATGTATTTTGCTTTGGCATGTTGTTTTAGGAAAAAGATTTTGTGTTTGTGATATTAATATTTCATAGAAGACAGTAGCCATAACTTCAGTTTTTATTGATGTATTGCTGATATAAGTTCACACTGTTCTGAATGTGTAATACTTATAATATTGCGACTGCACTGCAACAAGCAAAAGGGTTTAAGTTTCGGTTGACACATGCAACTGATATTGCTATACAATTCTGTGTAAAGGGATCATTTACATTAAAGGGACACTGAACCCAAATGATTCAGAAAGAGCATGCAATTTTAAATAACTTTCTAATTTATTCCTATTATCAATTTTTCTTCGTTCTCTTGCTATCTTTATTTAAAAAGAAGACATCTAAGCTTTTTTTTAAATTCAGAACTATGGACAGCACTTTTTTATTGGTGGATGAGTTTATCCACCAATCAGCAAGAACAACCCAGGTTGATCACCAAAAATGGGCCGGCATCTAAACTTACTTTCTTGCATTTCAAATAAAGATACCAAGAGAATGAAGACAATTTGATAATAGGAGTAAATTAGAAAGTTGCTTAAAATGTCATGCTCTATCTGAATCACAAAAGGAAAAATTTGGGTACAGTGTCCCTTTAAGCATTCCATGTACGAAGGAGCCCTTGCGGGACAGGTTCACACATGCGACTGCTGCTTCTTACACTCTTTGCCACCTCTGAGGTGGCAAAGAGAAATACCTGAGAGCTCGCTCGATCATTGTGATTGACAGTCCCTTCTCTCATGCAGGAATTATACACTCATCGGAGCATTTAATGCTTTATACGGGCCAGTGGACAAACAGATCCGCTGCCCATATGTGGCGAAGGCTTCCGGACAGCTTCTCAAGTTGAGAAGCTGTCTGCATCCCTTTTGATACATGGGGTCCTAAATGGCGATGCTGCTTTGAATATATTGCTAGCATCGTCACCCAGAGATGTGTAGTAAAACACCTCTCGGCGAGACTGCCTTCAGATACTGATCTCAGCAGTTTTGAATATTTCACAGGCAATTTTGATCCCATGATGGACCCCAATTGAATATATGACACATTGCGGCAGTTTCGATCATCAGGATCCGAGAGAGAATGAATGTGTATGTGAGTGTGGGTATATACATTTATAAAGCAGACAAGACCTCGCTGAATGCGGAGAGCAATACGCTCTCCATATTCAGCATTGCACCAGCAGCTCACAAGAGCTGCTGGTGCAACACCGCCCCCTGCAGACTCGTGGCCGCCAGCAGGGAGGTGTCAATCAACCCAATCGTACTCGATCGGGTTGAATTGTGGCGATTCCTGTCCGCCTGCTCAGAGCAGGCGGACAGGGTTATGGAGCAGCGGTCTTTGTGACCGCTGCTTCATAACTGCTGTTTCTGATGAGTCTGAAGACTCGCCAGAAACACGGGCCGTCAAGCTTCTTTCGGAGCTTGATAGATAGGCCCCATGGAATATAACTGTGTTTCAAAGGAAGTATTTTTTTACTGATTACTTTTAATCATTGTTCCCATTCTTCTTTTTTTTTTTTTAACAAATAAGTGTTACATTTTTGCAGAAATTTCTCTACTGCTATGATACAGGATAAGGACTTTCAATAAAACTAGGTTCTGAAAGTAATATCTTGCTAAAATAAAAACAACTAGCCATAACTTAAAGGGATATTCCAGCCAAAATTGCAAACTACATGGGTGCATTTCGGTATTAAACAAAAGCAATTTTGTAATATACATGTATTAGCAAAAATGCTTCTAATAAAAGCTATAGCTGTTTCAAAAGTGTATTTAAGTATGCACCGTGCACCAGCATTTTAAACACAGCACCTGCTCAGAGAGCCTAAGGTGCTTGTACCATCTGGTATTGACTCAATTTGTTAATTGCTGACATAATACAAGCCCCACTGATGATCTGAGCAGCTGCAATATTTAAAATGTGGGTGCAGTGAGAATATCTAGCTATGCTTTACATTCACGTGCAGAGAAACATTTTAACACTAACACAGTGATAACTTTTACTAGAAGCATTTTTGCTAATGCATGTATATTGCAAATATGTTTCTATTCTAAGATGTAATTAATCTATGTGCATTTAAATTTTGACTGGAATGTCCCTTTAAATTGAAAATTTAATTATTCAGAAAGATTTGGTGGAGCCCCTCGTTAGAGCAGAGAGTGGGAAGTTCAGTTCCACTGGAATCAATTAAACTGTTTCTATTTCACAACTGTTAACCTCTCGCCTTTTAGAACAAGTTCCACTGTTCGACGTGCGACAATAGTGAAGCTGAAGCCATTCCACCTACAAAAAAGCATTTCCCACCTTTAGAGTAACGTTTTAACCAAAAGAACAAAACAACTAAATATTTTTATTGCATGCATTTGTTTATTATTTATTAAAGGGGCCACATGTTAAAGGGACAGACTACTCCAGTTTTTTTATTGGTTAAAGAGATAGATAATCCCTTTATTTACCATTCCCAAGTTTTGCATAACCAACACTGTTATATTAATAGATTTGTACCTCTGTGATTACCTTGTATCTAAGCCTCTGCAAACTGCCCCCTAATTTCAGTTCTTTTGATAGACTTGCATTTTAGCCAATCAGTGCCCTCTCATAAGTGACTCCATGGAATGAGCACAATGTTATCTATATGGCATACACGAACTAACACCCTCTAGCTGGGAAAACTGTAAAATGCATTCAGATAAGAGGTGGCCTTCAGGGACTTAGAAATTAGCATATGAGTCTACCTAGGTTTAGCTTTCAACTAAGAATACCAAGAGAACAAAGCAAATGTTATGCTAAAAGTAAATTGGAAAGCTGTTTAAAATTGCATGCCCTATCTGAATCATGAAAGTTTAATTTTGACTAGACTGACTCTTCAAAGTAATGTAAAGTAAAGAGAAAATGATTCATGATTTAAATAGATTTTAAACAATTTTGGAACATTATCTTGGTATTCTTTACGGAAAATCATAGCTAGCTAGGTTTAGGAGCAGTAATGCACTACTGGGAGCTAGCTGCTGATTGGTGGCTGTAGTGTGGGTGAGTTTGGTACAGATGAGTCCCTTGTTTGACTTTGTAAACTAGGATGTTTATAGAAAAGGGAAAGGTGAGATATCTACCATAGTCCCACTCCATGTCAATCCTGCAATTTGTGGGTTGATCGAGAGCTCTGAATATGTTTATTTTGTTCTTTTATTTATCTCACCATTTGCAAAATAATTTCAGAAAACAAACCTTCAGATGCAATTATTTATCCTGATCTATTAAAATTGAGTTATACATTGAATAAAAAATGCTTCAAATTTATAAAATTATTCTTAACATCTTTTTGCATAATCAGAAATAGTTAAGAAGTATTCCAACGTATTGCATGCTGGATAAATAGAATTAATTGGTTTTAGTTCAGTGATCTGCTCATTAGTAGGAAGTGTGCTTTAAAAGATAGGAATATACATGATATTCAAATATAACTCAGAGGACAAAAACAAATGCTCTAATCCATGATTCCTTCCCTTTAGCAAGGTAGTATTTGCTTAATATGATAAAGATTCATATCCAAAATTAGATATGTTATGGGAACACTTGTAATCCATTACTTTTTTACTGCAATGGACAAATGAGGGGTAATTTTTTATGTCCTTTTTAATGAAAGTTTCAGGGTTGAATTCAGTGCCCTTATTGTTTCCTTTTAGAATTGTCATAACTATTAGTTATTGTTTGATCATCTATTCTAAAATCATTTTGTTCTTGTTCTACAACACTTGCATGTTGATTACTCTGCAAATTCTATAAGTATATAAGTCTGTAAGTATATAAGTTATAAGTCTATAACATTATAAAGGACATTTTATACGTTTGTAAAGGACACTACTTTAAAGGGACACTCAAGTCAAAATTAAACTTTCATGATTCAGATAGAGCATGCATTTTTAAACAACTTTCCAATTTACTTCCATTAACAACATGTGCACAGTCTTTTTCTATTTACAGTTTTTGAGTCTCCAGCTCCTACTGAGCATGTGCAAGAATTCACAGAATATACGTTTATGCATTTGTGATTGGCTGATGGCTGTCACATGATACAGGGAGAGTAGAAATAGACATAACTTTTGAATTTGTCAGAAAAAAAACTACTACTTATTTGAAGTTCAAACTAAGTGCTATTACATTGTATTGTTATTGTGCATTTATTGATTATGCAAATCTACTGTATTTACTGGTCCTTTAAGTTAGGTTTGTAATTTGTGTAATAAGTCACATTTTACTGTTTTATCATTTCAGACGATTGTTTTGGATGTACACTGATCTCAGGTTATCAGCAGCTCGGCATCTATTTTCTTATATTTATAGTTTCATTAGTCACTGTAAAAAATAATATATATATACTGTATATAACAAAATGAAATATCATTTAATAATAAACTATATCTATATTTGTGCATGTTTATTGTTACATCAGAATACTTGACTCTATCTGTTAAGCCCATTATCCTATCAATTTAGATGTTATTACGTTGAATATAATTTTTTTGATGCAAATTCAAAGAATTGGCTGGCCCACCACCTAACTATCTTTGATGTGATTTTAGTTTTGATAATTTGTTCACATTTCAAATTGTAATATATTTTTCTACATTTTAATACTGTTTTTGGGACATCACCAACTGATGATATACTCTAAAATATTTATTTTGATATAGTGCACTATTCATGACCACAAGTTCTTGCTGCATACTTTCCAAATTAACAATAATAATTTTCTTGTAATTTTCTTGCCAACATCTCATTTTCATCCTTAGTAAATGTAGGATTATGCAAGTATTTACATTCTGAAATAAATGAAGAAACTGGATCACAAACTGAAACATTTAGAAAAATAATAAAAATAGTGTATTGTTGTTTTTAAAACCTTTTGATAGCACATTAGAAAAAAGCTTGCTTACAATATGTATTATCAGAACTTTAATTTAAAACATAAAATGGCAAATAATTACTTTAAAGCTCAGGGAGATAATCACTTAAAAGTGTCTTGATTTTCTAAAGAATATTGTAATATATTGAATTAGGGATTTATTTTCACTAATTATAATTAATATGAATAGATTAGCTTAGGCAAGAAGTATGAAATTACAAATTAAAAGGAATTATAAACAGAATTTAAAATGAATCAAAATTGAATGCATAATGCACTTATGAATATATATCTTTAAATATATAGTGCAAATATGGTTAATGAAACACTAAGGAAAAATTATTCCTAGTACATCAAAGAAAAGCAGAAAATGAGAATATTTTTTTTACTTAACAACATTGAAGCTGCAGGCTTCCTATGATGTAATAACAATACCTATCTGATTGCATAGTCCATGTAATTTAAAGTAAATTACACATGCAAAAGAAAAGAACAGTTTGCATTATGACTAGAAACAAAATTATTGGATAAATGACAGAAAATGAGTGAGATCTTTGTTTTGTGCGGCAAAAAGAACACAATAATTAAAGAGGCAGGAAACACAAAGGGCTAGATTACAAGTGGCAGGCAAACAATTGTAGGGTACACTTATACTTATATCAGCGCTGTCTAATAAAAATTATTACAAAAAAATATTGCACAAAAAAGTTATAAGAGGTTAAAGATATGAGATATTGGGTATTAGAAGAAATAAAAGCTGGCAAAGGGCTTTAACATTGAGAAACATTCATATACTTGATTAAAGATGTATTTGTATGTATATACAGTATATATATATATACACACATTTAAACACATAAATATGTATGTACACACATATAGACATATATAAAAGTGTATTAGAGCCTTTTGCCGTTAAGTAGATAAAAATATGTAAAAACGGGGGCGTGTCTCTGGGCAGCACCTTGAATGGTAGCAATATCGGTTGCTCCAAGGGAATCACAGATAATCTGCCTTTTATCAGTGGCCAGGAAGATCATCCAACTCCCACACCTTGATATTAAAAATCCACAGACCAAACTGAGTCGGGTGATAGTAAATTTTTGGTATTATAACCTTTGGAAATCGATCTGGAGCGTTGAGGCCTAAGGCAGTTACTTCAGTAAAGGCTCTCAACACCCCCCCCCCCCCCCGGTATCTTGTACGCCG